>NC_089853.1:44286512-44650679 GCF_036373705.1 Amia ocellicauda
TTTGGGCCTAACTCTGTGTCTGTCTTCTGGCTGTGCAGATCTCAGCAAATATGTGGTGGTGTCCCTGTACAACTATCCAGCTGGGGGCCCTGGGGACTGCAGCATTCGAGTTGGGGAGCGACTCAACGTCCTAACAGAGTACGAGGCCGCGGCGCGCTTCCCACACATCACAACATGCATCCACATACAGACACAAGTGACACAAATACCGGCAACTGAACTATACACATTGTCCTGACAATTCTAACTTGGTCATGGGTTTAACAAGGACTGCACATCGAAGTCAGACCTTATGAAACCAAATCAGCAAGTTTGATTGCTGCATCGAAATGCTAAGACTATACAGTGGTTGCTGTTTTTCGAAGGGGCGTTTCTCCCTGCTGATCTGTCGCTGTGCGTCTGTTTCAGGGATGGCGACTGGTGGAAGGTGAGCTCCACAGCCACGGGAATAGAAAGCCACATCCCCAGCAACTACACTGCCAAAGTGTATCACAGGTAAGCAGTGATATGTGACACAATGTGGACCACAACTGCATGAGGTTCTGAAATGCTATCCTAAATAACGTTGGTGGGGGTCTGGGACATTAGGCAGCCTCCAGCTAGGCAACAATGATGTCATACCTTCCCCAGTGGGTGAGGCAGTACCTGCCTCTTAGAGTTTCCACTGGTCTATCTGCGTTGTGTTTGCGTTACAGTATGGGGATTTACAGACATGGAAAGTGTGCCTGATGCCACTCGCTTTGCCCCTCCCTCTCCACAGGTGGCTATTTGAAGGCATCAGCCGGGAGAAAGCCGAAGAGCTGTTGCTGTTACCCTACAACCAGGCCGGCTCCTTCATGATCCGCGAGAGTCAGACGCGGAGAGGTGAGTCACTTCCAGCCCAGCTTCTCAACGACTAAACTCCCTTACTCCCAGAGCTGCCCTCCGTGTCTACCTGCCTTTCACAGTTCACTGCTGTGTTCTTTACGTACTCAGATTAAATTTCTCGAATTAATTCTCAATTTCACCGAAGATCTGACTTCCAAAGCAACATATATATTGTATTCTTTTTATTTGATTCTTGTGCTTGATTAGAATGAATTCATAAAAAGTACTGAATATAAATGAATTAGACTGAAAAATGCATTTTAAACCTACTGTACAGGAAAACTAAGTAGGTTCCTCTATTCTTTTCACTGTGACTGCCTTATCACTCTAAAAGCCACTTAACCACAGAGAAACAAAGACACAGAAAGGAGATGAGAGATAGCATGAAAGAGAGAGAGAACAATGTTATATTTGGCCTCAGTAGAAGTTATGAGAAAGCCAGAACAGTTTGCAACAGATCTCTCAACATGGATCCATCTCTAGCTAGTGCTATATTTTCAATTCAGGGTATAAGAGGGTCTCCTCTAAATGTTTCCGTTAATGCTACATATTTTCATGTGCCAGTTGAAAGGAAATGACAATTACACCTCCACTAATTTGTGTATTAATGTTATTGTTTATGCATGCTCACACACCTGCAGATGAACTAGAACAGAAGTGGTAAGACGTTCAAAGCAGCTCATCAGCGTGCTAGACCCAGGTGTCAAAAAACACAAGATAAGATTTAATACAAATGTACACTTTGAACATCCTAGAAAACGTTATTGCTTCATATCTACTTTACATGCGGTTCTTGTAAATATATATATATATATTTTTTATATTTTTTCTAGTAAAAAACAACAACAAATTATCATGTTGGTTTACTTTTATTGTATTGTACTGTCGACATTTCTGAAGGGACGTTGTGCCTGGTAGTTTGTCACAGAGAGAAAATGAAGTCTTCACTTATACAGGAACTGCTATTAATAAAAGCCACTGTTTGTGTGTTTGCAGGAGGCTATTCCCTATCCGTGCGGAGGAACACCAGCTCCTCCTGGGAGTCTGTGAAACACTATCGCATCCATCGCTTACACAACGGCTGGTTCTACGTCTCCCCCCGGCTGACCTTCCCCTCGCTCATCCAGCTGGTGGATCATTATTCTGGTGGGTACCTTATATAAAAGTATTAGGCATTGCTTTTTCAGTTTTAAAAAAACATAACAAAAAAAATGACTCTTTCCAAATTAAAGACTTATTAGATTATATATTTTATAGAATTTGAAATACATGGCAATACATGCCTGGCTACTTTGGTAGGATATGATTTTGACTCAGCAGTCCCCTGCTTGAAACACTCCTAATGAAGCCCTTCCTTTCCAGAGGTGAGTGAGGGTCTGTGCTGCCTCCTGAGGGAGCCTTGCTTCATTCAGGGCTCCAACAATGTCCCAGTCTTGAGCGGACCCCCACCGATGGCAGTCAGAAAGCCCACCCTCAACTGGAAAGATGTGGACAGGTACAGTGTTTTTAATATACAATTTTTTTGTGAAGAACAATACTAAATAAGCTGGTGCTTTTTTGACTATAGAACCCAAAGCTATGGATCTGGGCATTTTAACATGTAAGGTTTGGGGGTAATCTTTTCTTTAGGTTATGAATACTTAAATGCACTCAGATGTGCTTGAATACATAGCAGAGGGGTTGGCAACTCATCAAAATGAGTGTTTTGCATGTCTGCGTTGTTTAACGGAGCTCTTTCTATTTCCATCCATCTGCAGCTCCATGCTGTTCAGTACAGACAAAGCGGAGTCAGGAGAGCCATTGGTGAGCGAGGGGCTTCGGGAGGCAATAAACTCCTACCTGTACATGACGGAGGAGCTTGACTGTGAGTCTTGCGGCAAGGGCTGGAAGACTTGAAACTAAAAGACGCCAGAAACCAGGGAAGAGACCTCGGGGATGAGCAACAGCACCAAAGACTGTCTCCTGTTGAGTCCTCTGACATTCTCCATTTGGGATTGTTTTTTGTAATTATTTATCTTCACTGCCTGGTGCAGTTTTATCTGACACTGATTTTAACAAAATCAAACTATCCTCCCGAGTGGAGCAGGACCATACTGTAACTGTGGTCCACGGAATGGCTGCACTCCCACCACCACGGGTCCCAGGGACACAAGGACAGTGGGAGATTGAGACGGGAGGCCCTCATTAACTTCCTCTCATTGTCGTTCTTCGTCAATGTAACTGACACCTTCACAAAGACAGGTGCTTTGAAGCAGCTCGCATAGTGCAGGTTGAAATCAAGTGAAAAACAAGGAAGATTTATGACAAACTACAACACACAGGATCTGAAGCTGGGGAACCCTTCTGTTTGTAGACAGCGTTTGGCGATCACACAGGAGGATCTCATGACATTGCATCCCACACATGGACCACCCAGAGCGACCCATAAGTACATGCATCTGTCTTCCACCTTACAATATCTTATCAGTTGCTATTACAATTGGGTTGGGACTTCTATTTATGTTTTATCTTCTTAATACCGTTTCATTTTACTTTTTTATGCACAGTGTAGAAGCGGTCCGACGATTGAACTTTTTTTTTCTCTCCATTTGCTTCGTGCCAACTGAGTATTTTCCATCGCAGTTTCCACTTCAGTCGAACACTTTATTTTTTTATTTTCCATAATAGAAGTTAGGAGAAAACGAATTGATTGCTGATAGCCATGAAATTAAAATATGAAAAAAAATCAACCAAAATCATTTTTTTGCCCTGTTGTTTAAGAAATAAACAATGCAAGAGAGTTGTTAAACCATTATTATATATTATTATTATTATTATTATTATTATTAAAAGGACAGCAAAAAAATAAAATAGCTACCAAAGGAGATATTTGGTTATACTTCTCAAAAAAGTGAGAATTTGTAATTTGCATATTATGATCAATAAATGTATGCATTATAAACAATGTCAGACTTGTTGGGTTGTAATGAACAAAACAATTGGGTTATTTTAAGCAATGTACTCATTTATTCAAGGTGACGCATGTGTTTGTTCTTAAAGTCTAGCTAAGGGGAGGGGGGGTAGATGGACACAGGACGTGGTGGCTAAGTTGTGGCCATGGTATAGAAAGGCTGATGACACTTTTGTGTACTGAGACCTTGGTTTCAGCAACACCAGATCGATATAACAGATCGAGATTAATAAATGTTTATGAAAACAACAACACAAGTTTGGACGCAAGTGTTTTGAGTTACCCAGATTATTTAAGCGTCTTTGTAGTGTAGGAGAAAGAAGAAAAAATACTGTAGCACCATAGTAATCAGTGTGTATTGAAATGCTTACTCTAAAATTGTTTTTCATTTTCCCCCAAAGATGTGAAGTGGTTACGTTTTGCAATGCAGATTTTCAGCAGTTTCACAATCAAGGTCCTGTTTGTGTGTGCCGTTTCATAACTTGTAAATAATTAATACAAAATAAATTATTTATGGTGAATAGATATATTTTGCATTCCTTTCATCCTTCCACTAAAACATTTTTATTATTATTATTATTATGATTATTATTATTAAATAATATATGCAAGGTTTTTTTTTTTTTTTACCTTTTTAATATATTGTTCTTCTCTACACTTAAGGCACTATGCATAGGGACAAGGACATAAGCCCCGCCCCTTTGGGTAGCATCCTCTTTCTCAGAAAACTAGGACTGCATTCGCAACCTAACGTTTTCCTCCATTTAAACTGCACACTTAGCATCCAAAATCTATAGAAGGTACGAGTCCAAAAGAGCTTCACTGTGAGATTCACCACTGTGTTGCTGTAGTTCAGTCTGATCCCGTGTAATCTAGGGCGATCTCTCAGTTGTTAGCATGCAGCACCACACTGAACCCACTACTGGAAGGAGCATTCAGGTAACAGTTACCCCCACAATAAAAGATTGTATGGGATAAGGCTCAAGAAGGCCACTTTTCTTGAAATGTACACCATTTTAATTATCTAGTCTAAAATATATAATTATAATAATAGTATTACATGTATTTATTTCACATTCAGTTCAGGGGAATTTTACAGGTACTCAGTGCCCTGTATTATGAGCACAATAGCACAGCCCTGCTTTTAAAAGCCTACTTATATTTTCCCCTGGGTGTCAAAAGCAAACTTTCATTGTTGCTGGTGCACACCTTAATCGACAACATGGCCTGTAGTCTTTTTTGATGTTATGCTGTGACCTACTTTTCCATTGTGTGCTCTTCAGAAGAGCAGGGAACCGTCATTGAGCTCGGCAGTGAAGAATGAGGTCTGTGGGTGAGTAGGACGTGTAGGAAGCTCCAGTTCACTGGATCTTGTTTCTTAGAATATTCACAACCTAGCGCACACCTGCCTGTAGTTTAGGAGTGTTTACCATAGCAGCACATGCACCCCCACCCGCACATCACCACGTCCCAGTACCTGCCGGTCTCCATCTAGTGCCAACACAATTTGACTTTGTTTCTACAAACACAGAAATACGCTCAATATAATTTATCAAAGTGTGACATTACATGGTGACAAAATATATTTTTTTAAATATATAAGTCTAAATAAAATAAATGTACACATGTGCAACATCATGTACAGGTACACTTGTCAAACGTTGTATTTGTGGTCAAGAACAGAGACAATGACATCGGGCCGCAACATCCTGTGGAAGCCATTTTTTTAATTTTTATGTAGAAAATTTGATCTGAATGTTTCTATAGGTTTACCAGAGGTGCTAATGAACCTATGATGGCATTTGATCACTTCATGTTTGTATTAAAAACACAGTGGGTGTTCAAAGTAGACTTGGCAGGTGTAGGTCTGTCAACCAAAATCTGATTTTTAATCAACGGAATTAAAATGGTGTTTTTTTTTATCACTACCTACTTATTTTTTCCACGTATAACGATTTTTTAATACAATTTCATCCTACTTTAATGAAAACAGTCCTACGCAATACTCACATTCATACAGGCATCTTGTCGGGGTCAGCGTGTCACTGGATTGCGTCACAGTTCAGCGGCCATATTGGCGACACCCACTCCAAATAAACAAGACAACAAGATATATTTGGGCAAATAACTGCAAAAAAACAGTGTCAGTGGATTAAAACTTCTGCTTTTAAAAATACATGTATACATTTTAAATTTAACAAAGAAATTACAACTTATAGACCAAATATTTAACCATTTATATACATACAGTTTTAAATGTATGATATTGTTTTACATAATTTCCAAAAAGACAGCTTTTACAACTCGGACGGAATACAGCATTAGTCATATCAATTTTTCTTTCAGCAGGAAACCTGACAATATATAAACGCTTTGCAAGTACATACATCATTACATTTATTTTAGATTCAACTAAGAAAGTGACCAAACAGCTCGCACACTTGTTTAGCCAATTATAATGTTAATATCCCAAGAAATTGTTGGTGAGGTGGAGATGCGCGACCCACATAATTAGTATTAATAACAATAAGAACTTATTTAAATAAAAGGGCCCTTTCATGGGTATCACTAGATATTGTGAAACAAACTGCATATTTATTTATTTCATAGTTTAATATTTATATAGCGTGTTTAAAGAGAAAGACAAAATGTTGAACTTACCACAAGTTTCTTTCTTCCAAATGTCGACACAACTCATAAAAACGCAGGAGAGCTTATTATTGCTGTTATAACTGATCGTAATAGCGCCCACGACTAATTAAGTCGTTTTTATTTAACCTAAGACAACGTATGGTACAGGAGAGCCAAAAAGGGCCCTACAGGAACAAAACATGGAGCCTCCTGTGGTGAGCCGGTGATAAATTAACATCAATAAAGCAAATAGTGCATAAATCAGTTTAATTTCCCAACAAAATATGATGAGATGTCATGATTAATTTTATGAGAATAGTGCAGAGAAAAACAAATACATCAATCAATAAACAAGCAAAACACCCACAAACAATAATATCGTGGACTCCCCCAGTGATATAAACACTAGCCAGTTAAGAAAAAGGCCCAATGTGTCAGGACTGCCGAAGTGAGAAACGGACACATCTAAATACATTTGTGTTGCTTTGAATTAAATAAAAACATGAACATACCAATTTTTTTTTTTTTTTAATCTAGCCACTTCCACCCATTATAGGATTCCCTTATGAAAATCTGAAAGCTTGGTTATATTATATCACCTACATATTTGAATGTAAGATACTTGATATCGATTGCAATGGAATAGTAATGTAATGTTTCATTTCAGAAAACGTGAGATGCAATGAAAGTTACCATCCATTGACCCCCCTGGACACAATACCCTAAGCGTGTGGGTTTGAGTTTACAGAGGGGCCCTCATATGGCAGTTCAGCCCAAACTGATTCCGTTTGCATTACTGACCTGTCCCGTCTCAAAACACCTGCCCTGTGATAATCAATACTTACAACACAGAAAAACATAGTAGTAACATAATAATAGGGATTTTATACACCTTACAATCTTCTCCTACCTACTTATAAAATGCATGTTTTTAAGTGTTTCCTGCCCCCATGAACAACCACAGATCTCAGCACTTCAACAACAGGAAGCTCGATGTTAACCGAACCTAAGAATTAAATAAAACCTGGTAGGTCTTCTAGACAGCATGACAGTTGAGTAATGGGGTAAATGTGCAAAGATCAAATAGTATTTGTTTTTAAATGTTAAATATTTTGTTGGTAGGGTCATTTATAATTATGACAAATATTAATAACAATTATAGTATGCTTGTATGTTTTTACACCACTTCCATCAAATTGTTTCCTGAAACCAATCAAACAAAAAGAGTTATTGCATGTAGATCAGTGAACATGAATGTATTACCCAGATCAAAAAAAAATCACATTGATAACCAAATGATTTTAAGACAGACGTGCATGTGCGTTGATCCACTTCTGCGTGCTAATGATTAGGTACAGGAATAACAAGTCGGGGATACAGAAGAAAAATAAAACACCGACACAATAACTGATAACGCTGTACCTCTAATCAACCCTGGATCGATGGGTAAATATTGAAGTGTGCGGGGGCTATTTACTGACAGCACTGTCTTCTACGATCTGCTGTTCTTCACACCTCAACCCACGACAGAACACTATATTACTGGTTGGGTTATGAATAAAGGTGCATCATCTACATTTTTCTAAACAAAACAAGCAATGCCCATTTGTAAATGCAGATACGCTGGCTTTGTAAATGTACAACAAAAATACAGTGGACCTTATTTTGCAAAATAAGCAGGGGCACACTCTTTTGCCACACACTAGGATAGTTACTATTCCAGCAGTGGGAAATAAACTGTAAGGCCCTGAGCAATAGGCAAACCTGTATTAAAAGCCCTTGTGATTCACTCAACAGACACACACATGCTTTAAGAAAAAGATTGTTTATTTTCTTTCTTAGTCCAGAATATAACATTTTTGTTTTGCGAAAATACTACTCTCAGTAGCGGCTCCAGTGAATAAGCAGTTTGCCTGAAGTATATTGCTTTTCATGGAGCTGACTGCATAGTCGCACACCCTCGTCTTGGATAGATAAACAAAGCCTATAATTTTCACAAAGGAAAAAACGGTGTTGAGTGCAGAGGGAAAGTGGTTTTAGAGGGGTAGGGGCTCCACTTTTCTGCTGGCTCCATTTTCACTCCATTCTCAATAGCCTAATTGTAGGCCCCCACAATCAGTTTTAGACAACCTTTGTAGCAGGTAAAATGAAGGAAGTAAACAAATGTTCGGAATCCGGGCAGGAGAAAAGTTATTGGCAATAATACACTACTGCACAAAAACAGCAGCAGCATCTATCTTTGAACAGCTCAAGATGCAGAGCAGAAAAAACATTTACTCTAGAAATATTTTCATTAGATTGGAATAAAAGGTCCTGGCTTGTTGATGAGCCACAAGCAGGATAGATGTTGCTGGGATTTGAGAACCCCCCCAACCCCCTCAGTAACTTGAAAGAAGAATAAATTGGAAAGCTTGAAAAATACACATTTAGGAGGCAACAAACAAAAATAGAAAATCACATAAAAAAGGTGCAGTGAAGTAGACAAAGTATTGGCAAGAAAATAAGTAGATGGATGGGAGCACTAGATAAGACTGCTGCTTCAGAAAGATGTCTGTGGAGGGCTAACACAAATACGACCAACTGAGGGAACGGAATATCCCAGAAAAGTAGTAAAAATAACAGAGCTTTCTTTCACTGCACAGAGTTGCAGTTCCTCCAACAGTGTTTAGCATTAGCTTTTACCAAGGAGGTGCATTTTATACTACACAATGGCTTGTTCAACAATACCCCCCCACCCCCCCAAAAAAAAAGGTACAGCCCAAGAAGGAAATAAAATGGTGAAATTATTTGTCTGTTCTTTAATAAATAAGAATAATGTGGACAATAAATGGCCAGAAAACAAAATCATAAACCAGAAATTCGGCAGAGTACTGTACAATTAGAGCTAAGACAGGAAATCACAGACAAAAGAAAAGCTAACAATTTTATAAAATGTACATTACAATAAAAAAGCAGTGTAAGGACTGCAAACAAGGTTGGGTTTTTTTGGGTGGCAGAGATTAAAACATACATTGTCTCAACGTGCCATCTTACACAGACTGCGGGCCATTCGAACACCCCCTGCTGTCCATAAACCAACATTTATTTGAAATACGAAAAGTGGCCGAGTGGGAGAAGGCCGTTTGCATCGCTGAACATATGGAGTCAGAACAGACTCATACTACATTACCTACATGTGTCATGTATGTAATGTACAGTCTATGCAATGCGAGTGCACGTTTCCGATCATGTCAGGGTCTTGTGGCATTTTTACTGTTCCTGTTTCTCTCTTGTCCCAGAGAAGTTCAGTACCACCTTTTACTTTCACTTATTCAACCCCCCCCCACACACACCCATGATGAAAAAACATTTTCAAGTTACCTCATGCCTTTGTTTTAACCATTATTCCTTTTCAAAGATTTGTTTTTATATAAAATTGATAAGAAAAGCTGGGCAACGATTGCTTTTTTTCTCAGTATTTCTGATTAACAAAATAAATACCTAAAGACTCTTAATTATTAATTACAATGTGAAGTTTTCCACAGCGTACTTCAGCACCAGCACGTTTTCTTGCAAATATTACGGCCTGTTTATTTTTTTTAGCCACAAACTTCCAGTGTCATCTGTGATACACAAGCTTCTGAACACAAAGATATACTTCTTGTTATGCTGACTGTAAGACTGTGGTTATTACAAACGGGAGACATGCGGACTGATTACTTAAAAAAGGAAAAAAAAAAAAAAAAAAAAAAAACTTGTCAAAAAGATGACTACCTGGAAAACTGTAAGATCTACAACAGTTGTTTGTTTGCTTTTTGTTTATTCGTTTTCTCATTTTTCTTTACAGTTTCTCTTCCACCTCTTCAGTCTCTGGTGGCACGGCTGCCCTCGGGTGTTGCCGTCTCTAAAGCAGACTGCAATGTGCTCCTGCCCTTGTCAGCACTCCTGGAGCATCGCGATACCCCGCAGGAGGAGAAAGGATCCAGTGGGAAACAGGTCCAGAGCACCCAAGCTGCCCAGTCCTGCAGTGCCAGGTCTTGGCTTCCGTCCTTCCAAGTGGTTCAATCGGTCGGTTCTCGTCTCATTCTTTTACACAACGGTTATTTCGGAGGCGGGGCGGGGGGCAGCTCCTCAGGTGGAGCAGCACAGGGCGATCTGCTGCACCTTCCCCAGCTCGGTCAGGAGCTGCTTGATCCGGTGCTTGAGCTGGGGCAGTCGGGCCAGGGGCTCTGGGGGCTCCAGCTCTCCGGTGTAGTCCAGCCAGCTCTCAAGAACTTCAGGAGAAAAAACAGAAAAGAAAGATGTTTTTTCTGTTCTAGCCATTTAATTACACACATTGTGAGCTCACGGAAAGGACTGGGCTCCACCTGCTTCACACCAGGCCACTGCTTTCTTCAGCATTGTCAACAGCATTTGTAACCGAGTAGCAGTGAGGACTATGTCATCAGATATGGCACACTGATCAGACACTTTCAACCCCTACAAAGCGATTTGCTACAACAAAGATTACCATCGAGCTCCCTTTCGATGAAGTCCATCCTGTGGATGACCTCATCCTGCACAGCCTCAATGTGGTCCAGCAGGTTGATCTGCCACTGCTGCTGGAAACTGTCAGTGCTCTCCGCCCCTGGCTCGGCCTTTGCTTCAGTGCCCTTCTCTAGGCTGCCTTTCTTAGGCACCTCAGCTTCCTGGAGCAAGACAAGCAGCAACACCTCACCATTAGACACAGGAAAACGAGGCTCGGTGCATCAATGTACTTCAATGCTGCCGAGGCAGGTGAGAACCTGAAGCTTTGAAATGAATGTGACAGCAAAGAAGCCGGATGGTATTCAAATCAAGTGCATACTGTGTGTATGGAATCTAATTAATACACTACATACATTCAGTTTAAGTTAAAAAACGAAAATTAATCATCCATGCACACACCTTGCTGTGCGTGTTCTTATCCAGCTGCAACTGGCTGTGTGTCCTGACTCGGTCAGAGTCCAGGCTGCGGCCATAGCGCTGCCCCAGAGCCAGCAGGTCCTCGGTGCTCCTCAGACTGTCCTCCAGATCTGTGCCGCGCGTCTCCACCACGAGCCGCTGCTCAACGGCGGGGTAGTAGGTGCGGGGCTTCTGGTAGCAGTGCTCGCTGGTGATGTAGGAGTGCTGGAAGGAGGGGATGCGGCAGGGCTTCTCCACCACCGCCTCCACGGCCCGGCACATGCTGCTCTTCTCGCGCTCTTCCCCGTCATCAGCCGCCACCATCGCCGCCGCCGCCACTCCTGTCCCGGCTCCCTTCTTCCAGGGCTTCTCCCACGAGTCCACCTGCTTCCAAGGCTGGCACCACAGCTTCAAGTCTGGGTGAGCCTGGCTCCTATAAGGAAGAAGGGCAGGGAGACAAAGAGCCATTATCTACTTTTCATGGAAAAGAATTCAGCAGCACCAACCAGTCCAGGTATAAATGTTCTTCTGATGTTTTCTGTAAGTTAGTAACAGTATTGGAGCTACCAGCCTAGCATTATAGAGTGCTTTATTGTGCATATTGGAAAGTGAAGTGAAGGGAAGTGAATACTCACTGCAAGATGCTCATCTTCAGCTGTAGGCCGTTGAGCACCTCGATGACTCTGTGGACGTCTCCCAGGAGCTGGTGGGTGGCGGCAATCTTCTTGGCATTCTGGTGAGAGTAGTTCTCCTCAACGAAGGATAAGCCGTACATATGGCCGCTACTCAGCCAGTCTTTGTCATACCAGTACTTCAAGCTTTGCCTCTGCCCTGGAGCCAAAACACAAGACACAGGATGAATGGCAAGTCTCCTGTCAGTAAACATCTGGGCACGATTATGGTCTCTTAGCAAAGATCAGTAAAACACAGGGTTCCACACTATATATTTAGAGAATAAAGTTAAACCAAAAGAGTTTTCAAAAACAATCTAGACTTTTAATGTGATGTTCTGTGAAAAGTTGTTTATTTTAAACTGTTCTCAGATGCTTAAAGTATTTGAGTCAAATGGGTTTTAAGGTCTTTCCAAATCATTCTCTTAAGTGCACAAGTTTAGTTTATTTTGTTTTCCAGGCAGGGATGCTCCAGAGACGACTAATGCTACTTTAATGCTCATTAATTCCATTAAAGAGGCTAATGACAATGGTAATATTACACTCCAGAGGCATATAGATCATTATACAGACATCAAATAAATTCTGCAGAATGGGTTTGGTTTTCTTCCAACTGCCTGGATTCATCACAAAGTTATTAGTTACAAATGCACCCCAATAATTACATCATTAATAGCTCACAGAGCTCATTCAATAAGACAAGAAGCCAAATTGTCAAAAGGGAAAAACCCCAAACCTAGCCCAGGAAATTCAACAATGACAATGAGAGCTCTGGGGGTTACCTGGGGGATCTCTGCATATGTAGCAGGAGTATTTCTCTGGAACATTGTCCTCTAATAACCCCATGCAGATCCCATGCTGCCAGCACAAGCACTCCTCACACTGCGACACAACCAGAGAAAAAATATTAATTAATATGATGTCACCCTGTAACAGAAGATGTGCCCACAAATGAAGATAAACACTGAGCTGACAGTTGCGATTCTTTGAAAGACTTTCTAGGGATTAGTCATGTTTTACACAGTAACTCTGTGACAAGTGGCTTTATTCACAGAGGTGTCTCTAAAAGGGTTTCACAGAAATGTTTGGTTACAATGCCCCCAGACAGAGTTCATTGCAAATGTCTGTCTATTGCTGACGTACACAGGAAAGAACATTCAAATGCAGGATTAAAAGAGAAAGGGAAAACAAATTCAGACGTATGACGCCCGTTTCATCAGGAGCTGAAATGCAAGTTCAGTTTTGTTTCTTCACGTCAGCTTGTGCAGGTAGTTCACCTGGATCATGAAGTCGTTCTCCTCTTGCACCTCACAGACGCAGCGCACGATCTCAAATTCCCGCTGTCTCAGCACGGGTCCCTCTTCCTCTGGGTTGGTGGTGACGTCCACGTCCTGGCCATACTCATCCTCGCTCCACAGCAAACTGTCTGTGGACGAGTCGCTAAGCGTGTCCTCGTCTGCTACAATGAGGGGGAAGAAACACTATGGAACCGAGAAGCATGGATCTTCACATACCCTTGAGGAATTAAAAACCGTGCTATACCCTCATTCACAATCAGAATTATACCCACACCAAAATGTCTGGATGCACTGAATACACTACTAAATGTGACTTACTGCCATTCAAATGGATCCAACTATTTATACCACAAAGAAACCCATCATAACGACCTTACAGATCAATACACAGAAGTGTGTTTTATGTAGCAGCTGCTGAGAAACTACGCGCAGTGGGGAGCGGTGTTGAGTCAGGTAGCGGCAAAGTCAAGAGGTGAACTTTGAAAATGCCATTTGCAGCTCAAAATTATTAGGTGCAGTCGCTGAAGCAGGGGCATTGACTTGGCAGGACCCACTGTGCACATGCACACAAATGCAATTCAGTTCAAAAAGTGTCCCACACTACAAAAGGTGACCAAAAAAAGTCTAGTTGTCTAGTTCAGCTCAGTGTCAACTCTGAACTCAATGGATGAGCCTCCTCTAGTAAACTGGATTCCCACGGCCCACAGTGATTGTTATCAATCTCTCTCTCTCTCATGTAACAGACCTCACTGTAATATACAAGGCCATCAGCACTGAGCAAATGTGATTCCATTGCATCACATATGGCAGACATCTGGTTTAAGATCTACAATTACAATTGGACGCTGTCATCCACTAGCCAAATCTGTACACCCAGAGATTGTTAATGTTAATCTTTTTTATTTTTTGGTCACCTTCCAAACTACAAAAACAAACAAACAAAAAAAAAAAGTATGAAAAGTCTTGATACCCACCATCCAATTTTAGCGTTTCTGTGTTGTGTCCCGGGCTGGAGTTGTGTAACAACTTGTGTTTGTGTGAAAAGGAGAATTTGTGTGCCAAATTCAATTTGGATTGAACAAATAGTTTCTTGGACGAGAAGTCCCTAGAGATGTCAATATTTTCTTCACTACCAGTATACTCTGTCAAAGGGAAAGCAGACGCAGAAATAATTAAACACTTCAACTTGCAGAACATTCACGGCACAAAATGAAGGCTACACTACTTATGAAAACGACAAAACTAAAAAACAAATTGTCACAAAAATTCTCGGCCTTCTCTTGGCTCAGCACATTTAGTGAACTACACATGACAATGGGAGATTGATGGTCCAATTAAAATGCATTACATAGACAAGGCATATTACAGGGGAATGTAGTCAGTGATCAGATACAACCACTAACACATTTAATTAACTTCCAACACCTGGGAATTCAAATCATCATCAGTCAATCAGTGGCATTGAGTGCATCAGTCACCCACTCAATTCACTCACATCTTTTCTTCACTATTACAATATTTTTGGCTCCACAAATAAATGTCTCCAAAGCATGTGGTATAATTGATCCCCCCCCCGCCAATTGCTCTGATCTGCTTAATTTTGTGGTCCTCATTTTAAGTATGTTAGTGTCATTTTCGTATGGGACAAATGGATATTGAAAACATTTATTTAAAGATTGAAGGTCACGGTGCAATGTGAGGGAAGGGCACAAGAACATGGTATGTAATGTAAATAATATTATGGTAAAAAAAAAAAGTACAGCTGACAAGCTTTTAGGAGGAGCTTGTGGAGCTTGTCTGTACCCTGGTGAAGTAATGTAACTGATGGAAACAAACAGATGGCTCAAAGCTAAGCTCTTGTTCTTACAATCTAAGGCTCCAAATACAGGCCCAGACAAAGTGCATCATCCCCTCAGGAATCTCAAGTCTAGTGTAGCAGAAATGTCCCTGAACATCTTCGCAAGATACAGATCAATCACATCCTTGGAAGAAACTGCTTTCCCCGGCAGAAGAATACAGACTTGATCAAAATTTCAGGACCATCTGAGACTCCAGCACGCGTCCCTAGTCCTGTTTGGGTCATAGCTGCAGTACTGTGATCAGAATTTGGCAGTTGAGCATGTCTATCGTCAGTGCTTAACGCACACCAGCCTGGGAAACAATTAACAGATCAGACCGACGCATGACTTGCCATAGTGAAAAATATCCGCCCCCCCCTTTTCTTTAATTGTGCTCGTCTGTGTTCCATCAGATAAATTACTTGAGGAAACAGACTCGCTCGATGAATTAGAGGCAGATCGAAAGCAGCAGCCGAAGGGAAGTGCGTTAGATTGGCAAATCTCTATAGAAAGGTGTACTGCTCGGTGAGGTAAAATGAAACTGGAGGATTTGATGTCTTACCAGATTTGGACTTCTTTTTCTTCTTCTTTTTCTTTTTCAGCTTAATTCTGAGAAAGTCCCTGTGTTTCTTCTCTTTTAACTTCTCTTTATCTTTCACAACTGAAAGGTACAAGAAGGAAACTAAATGCACCCTTGAACTTTACCAGCACGATCTCACTACCTCCTTTTGCTTTTCAAATTATTTTAAAGATTTTGCCTATGCTTTTAGAGAATCTGAAGTTTGCCCTTAAATTTAAATTTCATTAGTAGACCACAAAACATGGGAGTAAATAAGTTTAAATTAACATGAACCTGATTTTGGAAACCTTATTTCATTTTCTAGGAAATAATGCTTTTAAATGTATTCAATTTCGTAAATTGTCATGTTCTTTAGTACTTAATCAGAAACATGAGGTTTTGGAGTAGAATTGAAGGTGAGGACAATTATTATTATTATACTGTTATATAGAGTAAAATATGTATGGGTGTGTGATCCAGAAGTCACGAACTGACCAGTCTCCACAGAGGTCTTCTCTTTCTCCTGCTGCTGCTGCTGCTGCTGCTGCTGTTGCGGTTTGACTTCTCAATCTGGTTCTCCTTGCTCTTCTCGCGCAGGGAGGGCCGGTGGTTGTTCAGCGTGTTCACAGCAGGGGGCGCGGACGTCCTTCTCTTCTCGTTCAGTCTCCCAGCCTTGCCGTCGCTGCGGGGGGACTGCAGGGTCCTGTGAGTACTGTGCAGTGGGAGGTCTGCAAGACAGGAACAAAGCAATATCGTCTCCAATGCACATCTGTGTGGTTTAATACTTCTGTCAGTGTCAGGGGTGTACAGTGTGTACATTTAAGACTAATCTTAACCTATAGATCTGAAGCAAATTAGGATACTACTCGAGTTCAGCTCAGTTCTCAGCAGAATCAGTGACACAGTTAGCCAATTTGCTGTTCTAGTTTAATGCAGTTTAAAAGGAATTATTCTTTAGAACGCAACCAAAAGCTGCAAACTAAATCAGTGGTGAAAACTTCAATGAATTCACAAAAATAATTAGCTAAATGTATTATTTTCATAGCAAATTCTAAATACAGGTATAATTACCATAACACCAATACAATTATGAATCTTTGTTTCTCCCTGTGATATTAAAGCAATAGATTATCAACTATTTAACCATTTAAAGCCTGAACAACCATCTCAACTGCTTCCCTAATAAACATTAACATTTTACGGTAGCTCCTTTCAAATCTACACCCCATTCAGTAGAAACTCAATCCTAACCTTAAATGGAAAGTGAAGTTTACTGCGGAATGTAACCCGAACCCAGATCAAAATATAACCTTAACAGAGATGGATGTCAAACCATAGAAAGATATATTTCTTAACTTTACAATTTATATTCACGATACAGAATAGAGGAAATTCTACATGTGTGAAAATCACACCCCAAAGCAGATGGAAAATACCCTCCCTCCCACTTTAAAACACAGCTGAGAGTGCGCTTCTATCAGAACAGGCGACTTACGCAACGAGGCGGAAATGGTTCGTCTCCTTTTGGGGTTTTCCAGGGCCGCCTGCTTCTCAGAGGCCCGCGTCTGGATGCTCCTCTTGGGGCTCTGCTCACCCTCGGAAGTCTTGTCCACCCCGTGGTAATACTTCATGTGGTAGTGCAACAGCTTGGCCTTGCGGAAGGACTTGAGGCAGTCAGGCACCTTGCACTTGAAGGTGTTATGGTCGAGATCAATGGCAAGAGCTGTCGGGGACTGTTTAATTGCCGTGTACACTAAACAACAACGAGAACAGACACGGAGACATCAGCAGTCAATCCAAAGGCCCAGAACAAGAAGGATTAACCAATAGGCAGTAGCGATACTCACAAGGCTCTCTGCTGAACTTGTTGGGGTTTGGAGGGTGAGGCTGACGTTTCACAACAGGAGCTGTAAAGGATCAAAATAATTAAATTAACAGATACATAAATACACCCACAATGTACTCCAAGAGCTCAACTGAAACAATTATATCCCATGCTCTTTCTGTTTCATAATGGTCCCACAGCCCACATTTATTATGTTCCCTCTCTTACTCCACAGTTATCATACAGGCAAATGCTTTCTTGGTGTTTAATTCAGGCGGCCCACTTAAATCATCTGATCACCAGGAGAGGGTGAATTCCAACATTCAACAAATCAGTCTCAGTGCTAGCAACCCACAGCCCTGACTCGGCACTCACTCAGTACTGTCACTTTCTTTCATCCTGCTATCTGCCACCAGAACACTTTCTCCATTCACTCATGCGCAATGTGATTTCAGACCTTGTTCAGCGGAGATGCTTCCTGGCTCTGCGGGTGTCATGGTGGTCTCAGCCTGCCCATCTCCACCCTCCTGCAGCTCTGGATTAGTTGACGAGATAGCTAGGGACTCTGGGATGGCATCAGCAGCCTCTTGGTTCTGGTTCGGAGTCGAGGCCTCAGTTGCAGGCTTGGGCTCTGAAGGATTGCTGTTGTCTGGAGAGAGGGAGAACAGGAGACCGTTAGTCCAAGGCTACCAGAGCGTTTTAGCCGCTAAGGATGAATCAGGCATAGGAGGTGGCTGCCATTGTAGATTTCCTATTGCAGATAAATTGCAACCAAAATCCAAACACTGAACCTGCTGAGGGCTCCTTAAGCTGGCTTTCAGAACGGGTCTTGTGCTTGGATTCAGTGGTTTCCGAGGCAGTGCGAGGGGATGCTGGCTCGTGCCTGGATGACCTCCTCCGGCTCCTGTCTGCCGCCCTGCCGTTCACCTGACTCACCTTTCTGGCCGCTAGACAACAGGACACACACCACAGGACACACGTTCAGCTACTCCTGATCACGTGACCACAGTCTGACAGGGAAATCTACTTCCTGTTGCTGCTGCGCACATAGACAAAGCAGAACCTTCCCTACTGACAGAGGAACCAAATCTTTCCATTTAAAGAACACACCCTTAAAATTGGAAAAATGTATATAAAATCAAAACACAACACACCCACCTGCCACATAAAAGCAGGGGTGTTCTTTGCTAAACAAAGAAATATGAGTTGCAAGAGTTTTGACTTTACTGTTACATCTACTCTTGTCCTCGTAATTGGCCACAAATGAAAGGAGCTAGTGAGAAGTCCTTATCTAGAGCATGAACCTTGTGCAGTGGTTCCCCAAGACTGCTTTGAGGAATGTTTTTTAGCACCAAACTGAACTGTTCAGTTTGTGCAACCCAGGTTTGCATGCAGCTTGTACACTACCTGGATTCGTATCCAGCCTGGTTCTCTTCGAGGGCAGGTTCAACCCCAGAGAGATTTTCCTTTTTCTCAGTTCCAGCACCCCTCGCTGGTTATCTGGTGATTTTGCTGTGGATGGAAAAATATATATAATTATCTACAATTAACTGAAGTGAAAATGTATAATGAACATATTTCATGGTGTGTGAATTATGGTGACAAATCACACTGGGGTTCTCAATGATAGGAAGGTTATAAAGAATTATTAAAGAAGAATTATTCTACATCAGACTTTCCTATTGTTTACCGTTATAATTTAAGCTTGCTTTAAAGAGCCTTCAAAAAATCTGTGCATATAAAACCTTTAAACAATGATTAATGTCTGACTACTCCCTCTGCATTACAGTGTTGAAAGTAAAGCCACACTCACATGCTGAGGAAGGCCTGCCCCTCTTCCTCCTCACTGGGGTAGGGGTCTGTTCCGCTGCCTCGGACTCCCGTCCACCGGGCTGAGTGCCTGCTGGGGGCTCTTTGGTCGTTTCTCCTGCTTCGCTGATCTTGCAGTCTTTCTCTGCACCCTCCTTCGCAGCGGCCTGCTCTGCTCCCTCCTCCTCCTCGCCAGGTCCTCCAAGCTCTGCCTCCAGCTTATCCTCGGCTCCTGCCCGCACCTTCTTGTCCTGGCTTCGCTCCATCTCTTCCCTCCTCTCGCTCTGCCTTTCTGTGTCATCGATTTCCAATTCCACTTCTTCTCCCGTGTCTCTGGACTGCTCCATGGGGTCACACTGCAGCGGCTCCCCCCACTCGGACCCGTCCCGCTCACCGTCCTTCTCTGCTGGGATCACAGGGTTTGGCTCGTTCTTCTTGCACTTCTCAATCACCTGTTTCTCGTCCGCCCCTTTTGTACCCTGGGACTTGCGATCGTCTTGTGCAGGGAAGCCACGTTTGGGTTTCTTGCTCTCCTCCTTATGGTCGCTGTGCTCCTCGGGCCGTTCTCTGTCGGTGTCTCTCCCCAGCTCCTTCGCGCTGCGCTTGATCTTCTTGCTTTTCATGGTGCCGTTCTCTTTCTCTTCTCTCGTGTCTTTTCCGTTCTCTTCCCCGCTCACATCGCGAGAGATCCTCTCCTTTTTGAAACAATATTTCTCTCGGTTTTTATCTTCTTTCTTAGATTTCCCTCCACTTTTCTATTTGAACACAAAGGAGAAAAGTTAAAAACAAGACAAAACTAAAAGTAAAAAAAGGAAAACCTCCATGTTCAGTTAGCTACCCCGCTTTAAAATTAATAATTTAAAGAAAGCAATAAATACCGGAGCCTTAATTTATCAGTTGCTATATGTCACGATCTACTAATGAGAACAAAGCTAGGGTTGTGGCCCTCCAGTAGGATAAGTTTGATTATTGTCATTACTGCCATCTCCATAAAACCATATCTAAATAAATAAATAAAATAAAAAAATATATGACTTTCTTACCTCTTTGTAAAATGGCTTGACATGGATTCCTTTGACGGTCTGAATAACACCATCGAAAAACTTCACAGTATACGAAGCTGAATGCAAAGCAATTAAGAAGTTAGTGGAAACATCTGATAAGCGAGAGATCACTAACACAGTTTCCATTTTGTGAGACGAGCAATCGCATCACAGACTAGAGTCTCCGCCATTCAGCACTTTGTCTAATCAAAAATAATCTTCCATCACAGACCGGACATAAAAATCTAATGTCTCAATTCAATTTAAAAAAATGCACAGAATCCATCTGGCTTTAAAAAACAGATAATAGAACTAAATCAGAAAAGTATAAAACAGAAAAAATAAACGAATAAAAACCTCTTTTCCCACCACTTACCATCTTTATTGACTGCTAGGACCTTGGCAGGATAGAATCGACAGTCAGACCAACTGGCCAAAACCTTCTCATTCACCCGGAAACCCTGTGCAAGGGGGTCCAATAGAGGGAAAAAATGCAGTATATATACATATTTTTTTTTACTTTCAGCTTCACTTGAAATATAGGGTAAAAAGAACATGCATTGTAATTTTAAAATTATGGTATATCTACAAAAACAAAAAGTCTCTCTCTGATATGGTACATGTACAGGTGAAGATGAGAGTTAATGGGAATTTTTTTTTACGCCTGAAGGCAATTTCGATAGTGTAGGGACGTAGGTTTAATGGTCTGCACTATAAATCAGCCTCAATGGAGAGAGGGAGGAAAAGGTGACTAATTGAAAAAGATCAAATCGAAATCAAACACGTTTAATATAGTACAGTGGTTCTCAAACTATAATTAACAGACCACTTGCAGAATTCACAGACCACAAAACAAACACAATCATTTAGACAAACACACTAACCACTCATCTGTTATAACATAAAAGGTGACGGTAACAGCAACAGCTTCTTTTATAGTTGCCATGTGACATTTACAGTAGTTTT
Organism: Amia ocellicauda; assembly: GCF_036373705.1. Classification (NCBI taxonomy): domain Eukaryota; kingdom Metazoa; phylum Chordata; class Actinopteri; order Amiiformes; family Amiidae; genus Amia; species Amia ocellicauda. The sequence continues at coordinate 44,307,872 of NC_089853.1, forward strand.
ATCGAGAGGATTTTCTTTAACTCCTATAGCGATGCTATGAGCAAAGCAGCACTTGGCTAATGGTACAGTACTGTACAAATCAATTGCCAATGTGCAGTATGGTAGAATCTATTAATGCAGTTGACTTTACACAAAAGTAAACACACCGGCCACACCTGGGAGACAGTGGCCTGCAAGGGTATATGCAACTCTTTTACAGGAACCTGTGGAATTAAATCAAATCCAGATTTATACAAAGCTAACAATTACCGCTAAGCCATACTACTCAACAGTCCTATTCAACTGTATCCTGAACTGTGACAATGCACTGATTTAAAGTCAATAGTACACAACAATTAAACCAACAACATACCTACCTAGCCCATAATAAGCCCAAACAACAGCCAAAACCCAACCACAGCCAACACCAATACTTGAAGCTATGCCAGATCTACACAAGTTCAGTAAAAACATCACCCTAACCCAACATGAGTCTAAAGTTAAACCTAACCCAAACAAAATATAACCCTAGTTATAACATGGAATTAATGCTTACTGCAGTTCTCTTCCCAAATGATGTAACCTTCCCACCCAGCACCAGAATGGAGCTTGTGGAACACAGTTTGAGAACCTCTACTTTAGTAAATTGTCAGACACCAGATCCAGATCCATTGTGTGACAATTACAGAGCCCTGCCATATCAAAATGGGAAGCTTTGGCACACCTCCCAACTAGCACAGCCTGGTCAATCATGCAGGGTCTGACTAGGATGCTCCTGCAGGGGGCTGACATTTAAACGGCTGCAGACATGGAAGTGTGCAGCGACGACTGGACTATTCCACTATTCTGGGGTTGTATTTGTGTGTTTTTTGTCTATGGCAGGACTGCACATCTGCTGCAGATCAGAGATATGGTGACTGCAAGTCGTGGTGGTTCTACAGTTTGGCACCCAGGGGAGCCGTTCCACTCACAGGCTGCACCTCCTCCTCCTGCAGTCCCTCCCTCCTCAGCTGGATTCTCTCCACTGGCCGCAGATAAGGGCTGGCCCAGTCAAACCATTCATCGTAGCGGTGACTCCACTGTCTGTAGTGAATCAGCACCTTCTCATCCTCGTAGTCAATCTTCTCAATGTTCGCTGCATACCTGAGCATGGGACGTCAAACGTGCTTACTACTGAAATGCCATTGAAACACACACCGCACACAACAGAAATAGTGACAATGTGTGCAGAACAAAACAAGAAAACAAGGAGAATTTGTGAGTGAGCGAGAGAGAGGAGGAGGAGGAAACTCACCAGTTCTTCAGGCTGTCCCTCGCCTCCAGCTGGGCTCCCACCTTAAAAGTTATTCCTCTCCTGTTCGGGGGTGTCTTGCTCATTCTGCTGACATCAAAAATCTAAAGGACCAAGCAAACGAAAAGAAAATCAGACAATGCTAGACACAATATAAACATTGTGCTCAATTGCACAGTAAGGAATACACTGGAGATACAATAGTGTGTATAGCGTCAGGATATAATTTATCCATTTACTGATCAAGATAATTACCAAACCAAACATTAATTATTTAGAGGGGATCCTGTTTTTACATTGTCATCACATAAGCACCAAAATGGATGGAACAAAACCATGCAATACTTCAAAGAAGAACTTGTTATGCAGCCATGCACCTCTTAATGGCAGGGTTTTAGACCTGATAAGACACTTTTTATAAGCCCATATTTATTAAGAAAAAAGTTTGCCAGCAACATAACTACATCATTTAGTGCTTGTACTGAGGGACATGCAGCTAAAACCAACATAAACCCAATGCAAATTAAAACCTCAGTCAGACAAAACAGTTTGCCTAAAAAACAATAAAAAAGTCAGCCAAGCCTGTAATATGAACATGCTACTGTTTTCATCCACCAATCTACAGAAAACTGTATTTCCATTACATCACATAGGCCTACATTACATAATATTATATTCAGATCACAACATTTTCTATTAAGGAAGAAAACAAAACAGGCCCTAAACAAATAACACTTCTGGACATTAATGCACTGTGTCGGAGAGCAGGCGCTCCCGGAGTGAAAGGCCGCTTTCAACGCATGACTGTCTCACTCCCCCTGCAAGTCAGAACATCATGGAGCCCTGCCTTTTCGCTGCTCTCAGCACAGCCCTGTCTCCGCTGATATTTTAATTAGACATCGATGTGACAATGCCTTTGAGCTGCAATTACGCAGGTGGACGAAGGCCGGCAGGAGGGAGCAAACAGGCTGCAGAGGCGGTAATTAAAGAAAGTGCAGGCTAAGGTCTGCTGTGAGAAATATGAAGGACGAGGGGACTACAGGAGCACCACCACAGACCACACAACGTATCCGTCCTAGCGTCGCTCCAAACTGCGGGCGCTGAGGAGGCCTGCGTTGGGTGCTGAATTATAGCATTACCCAAATTCTGAGAGAGTGACCATCTAAAGAAAAAACATAACTTGTTCATTGGGTTATTATTTCTCTTCATGGCCTGCATGAATATTGCTCTTACATTAGGGTCGAAAGTCTCCAGTTTCCCCCCGTATTCTTATCAATCTCATCGGCTTTAAATATAAAGACCTCCAGAGTTGACTTTGATAAACATACCTCACCCAACCCCACCCCCCCCCTTCAGGGATTCCCAATTAAATAAAAAATCTCTTCTCTGTACTCCTGTGAGGTGTTGTCAGTGTGGCATCGGGTGTGGCATCTGGCTTAACAGCAGCTATGAATGTCAGTCACACAGGTGGCCTATTATACTGACAGTAAATTATATTTTAAAAATAACTGACAGAAAAAAAATGTGGACTCAAATACACAGTGACAGCAACAAATCTGGGGATATTATTTAATCTTACTGGAATAATTCAGTTTATATGCACAATTACAAACCTTCTCTGGTTGCTTTTAAATGTTCTGGGACATGATCTGGACTGGTTGGGCATCAAAGGACAGTGACAGCATGGTAAAATAATTTGACATGGTACCTAGAGTAGCTTCTATTCCAGACACTAAAAGTTGAGGGGGGGATATTTCCACAAGAAAGGATTTCATTTTTCTATAGTGATGATGTTGTCTTTAAATTTTTTCCAGAGCTGTGTGTGTGTGTGTATATATATATATATATACACACACTCACCTAAAGGATTATTAGGAACACCTGTTCAATTTCTCATTAATGCAATTATCTAATCAACCAATCACATGGCAGTTGCTTCAATGCATTTAGGGGTGTGGTCCTGGTCAAGACAATCTCCTGAACTCCAAACTGAATGTCTGAATGGGAAAGAAAGGTGATTTAAGCAATTTTGAGCGTGGCATGGTTGTTGGTGCCAGACTGGCCGGTCTGAGTATTTCACAATCTGCTCAGTTACTGGGATTTTCACGCACAACCATTTCTAGGGTTTACAAAGAATGGTGTGAAAAGGGAAAAACATCCAGTATGCGGCAGTCCTGTGGGCGAAAATGCCTTGTTGATGCTAGAGGTCAGAGGAGAATGGGCCGACTGATTCAAGCTGATAGAAGCGCAACTTTGACTGAAATAACCACTCGTTACAACCGAGGTATGCAGCAAAGCATTTGTGAAGCCACAACACGTACAACCTTGAGGCGGATGGGCTACAACAGCAGAAGACCCCACCGGGTACCACTCATCTCCACTACAAATAGGAAAAAGAGGCTACAATTTGCACAAGCTCACCAAAATTGGACAGTTGAAGACTGGAAAAATGTTGCCTGGTCTGATGAGTCTCGATTTCTGTTGAGACATTCAGATGGTAGAGTCAGAATTTGGCGTAAACAGAATGAGAACATGGATCCATCATGCCTTGTTACCACTGAGCAGGCTGGTGGTGGTGGTGTAATGGTGTGGGGGATGTTTTCTTGGCACACTTTAGGCCCCTTAGTGCCAATTGGGCATCGTTTAAATGCCACGGCCTACCTGAGCATTGTTTCTGACCATGTCCATCCCTTTATGACCTCCATGTACCCATCCTCTGATGGCTACTTCCAGCAGGATAATGCACCATGTCACAAAGGTCGAATCATTTCAAATTGGTTTCTTGAACATGACAATGAGTTCACTGTACTAAACTGGCCCCCACAGTCACCAGATCTCAACCCAATAGAGCATCTTTGGGATGTGGTGGAACGGGAGCTTCGTGCCCTGGATGTGCATCCCACAAATCTCCATCAACTGCAAGATGCTATCCTATCAATATGGGCCAACATTTCTAAAGAATGCTTTCAGCACCTTGTTGAATCAATGCCACGTAGAATTAAGGCAGTTCTGAAGGCGAAAGGGGGTCAAACACAGTATTAGTATGGTGTTCCTAATAATCCTTTAGGTGAGTGTATATATACACACACACATATAAAACATAAGTATGGATCTGTCTGATTACAGCAGGTGGCAGACTGTTCTGGAAAAGGACATTTCACTTTCATTTCCGTGCTGCCTGACACAGTTATAAACAATCCTGTCCTTGCAGCCCACAGCGAAACTTCATGAGGCAGGAATGAACAATCTGCTCGCTTCACAAGTCAAAGCTATTAAAATAAACTATACAATAATTAATAAAGTTATCAGTGTAATTGTCCTACTATAACTACAGTAATAAACAAATACGTAAACGGCAATTAAACTATATTCTGCAGCAGCTGCTGTGCTATTTATACTCATACTTCTTTTATAAATGTAATATAAAATATTTTTCTCCAACATAGTTTTAGTTTTCATCAATTGTATCTATAACTGCCGAAGAACAATACATTATGGGTCAATCATTTGTATGCGTTTACTGTAATTTGGAAATTATAAGACGTCGTTTATGACATATGGTCCCGTCTGCTGCCTCTGCCGGTAAAGATGCTACTATGTATCAATCATTTTATTCGCGTTCTAGTAGCGCAGCTGTTGGCAGTTCTGCGCAGTTCTGCAGAATCCCAGCGATCCCATTGGTGGAGCCGCGCAAACCTGCACAGTACTGAGGAAACCTGCGCTACACGAACGCACCCAGAATGTCAGCTGCACACGTGTGTTTCTGTGTTTTCAGACAATCACTTCCCAAGGTGCGCACTGACCCAGCGACCCGCCTGGCCCGACACAACACGCAGCGCAGCAGTCTGCGGCTGCGCGTCGAGTCCCAGCGCCGCCGCCGGCAATCACAGCAGCGCCTGCAGGGCGAAAATGACGCAAATGGCGCGCAATACGTTTCTTCCCCGTTGTTTACCGAAGGAGACTGGGACCCGGGAGTAACTTTAGTTTAGTTTTAAGTTTAGTTTCTGTACAAATACATTCAGTGTCATTTCACTAAGCGGGTATTACCCGCAAAGCCACAATCTGTCTACGCTACACAATCTACTGCAAGACATTGGATTGTTTTCCCCAAGAAAAACGTGCATGCAACGTTTTAAGAAATGTGCGTGGTGGACTTCGGATCCATTTGATATTGCACGAAAATGAACCGAAAGTCCCGAATACCATTACGATTACATAGAAGAGAGCTGTGGCTTTAAAGAAAACGTGGTCTTTATTAAAAATGCGTTTTGCAGAAGGAAAACATAATTACATTGGTGACACCCCTCCCACCCGTTTGCGGATTTCTCAGAAGCTCATTGGCCCACAGCTCTGACAGAAAGCAATAATTGGACGAGCCGGCTGTCGGTCAATCGGCGACTTTGCCGGGGCCTCTTCGGCCTGCACACGGCGTCTCTACCGTAATTACAGCCCGAAAAGGAAGGAGCGAACTTCCCAGAAAACTCCCCGGCTCATCGGGGGGGAAAACAACAACGCCGGGCTCTCAGGGCACACCACGCTTCTCTCACACCCTCCACTAACATCTTACCCTCCCTCGCCCGAGCTCATCTCGACACAAAATGGTCTCCTTTTCCCCACAGCGGAGCAGCATCACTCGCCAGTGGAAACACATGCGGCAGCTCCGATGCCGAGTTCGGCGCAGCGACAATGACGGCCGAGCGGGCCAGCGCTGTCCACGCCTGACGAAGAGCCCCTACCTCGTATCTGTGAACGTCCTCCCCCGGTGATGATGCATGTACAGTTGGTCCTTCCAGCCTCGCATGTACCGCCACCTTCGCTCGGCGTCGGCAGCCCACGCAGTTTGTTTCCCCGTGTGTGAGAGAGAGAGAGAGAGAGAGAGAGAGAGAGCGCAGCGCCTGTGTCCCGGAGTGGCGCTCTTCTGCGCCTGCGCGCCTGCAGAGCGGCGCCCCTGTCTCCGGGTCTGGCGTGGAGAATGTTCTGCACAGAGGAGGCCGGCGACGGACGCCCAGCACTGCCTGCCTGCACGCCATGTGTTGTGGGCTTTGCGTGGCCTTTGTCCGGTCTTCATTTTTGTACAGCTGGTGGACCCCCATCGATTCAATGTAGACAACATGACTCGTGTTTAATACACATACATGATGCAGCCACGTCCAACTGCATCCAATCAGCACTGGCACAAGCACATTATACTGAAATATGAAGGCACACATCATGCGTTAGTAGTAGTAGTAGTAGAAGAAGGATTGGTGTCACTTTGTATACTTATTTGCTTTTGAGATGCGGATGGGGGGCGATTATAGCTGGTCATTATAAATCGGCCTATATATTTTGTATTTATATCCGACTTGTTTTGTGTGGAATGGTTTTATTTATTTACTTGGTTCTATAGTTATAGTTTGGTTATAGCAATACAAACAGTACCAAACGCACTGTGACACTTCCCTCTGACGTCAGCTATTTAAGAGTGATACGGGAGAGAGTAGGCCCATTCTTATGAGAGAAACCTTACATACTTGTATGATAAGACGCCAGTTGAATTAGTTATAACGAAGATGCATGATAAGCAACATCTGCTAATTCCTGGACTCTGGGCTGCGGGCGTGTGAATTGAAGCGACACGGTTCCCATAGGAGACGGCAACACAACTAAAGCGCTGGCGGCCTCTGTTTGTGCACAGTGTCGGTGCCGTGTCCTTTCGTCTTCCTGGTGCCGGGGTGGGTTTTGGTTTCCCAGTTCTGTGGGGGGTGGCTGTGTTTACATCGTGAGTCCAACACGCACTAAAATAAACGTTTTCAAGAACGAACTGGTAGTAATCCCGCTCTCCCACAAGAGGGCGCTGGTCCGATGTTCCAGTATTGATCAACACTCGCTTGCATAGTGCATTTGAAAAGGCAATGCGTGTAAACCACCACTATAGGTGCATGGATTGTTTTGAGTAACCTAAGCAGAAGTGGTCGAGATTTATTTATTTCTATGCGGTGACAACATATACCATTAAAGTCCTAACACATTATTTATATCAAGCCATACCTCTATCTGTATTGGTCCCGTTTGTGCAGCACAGCTCGGTACCCTTTTTATGTAGCACAGGTGAATATCAGTAAAGCTGAATGTTTGCATTGGTGTGACCATTCACAACTATTTGTAAAGGGATAATTAACATTTTAAACAATTGCTTCAAAACTCATATTACAATATACACTGATAAAACCTACCCCGAAGGGAGCTGTCACAATAGCGCAGAGCAGTCATGGTGTACTTTTAAAACTCAGCTGCTGCAATGCACATGACCTCCAGCAGAGGGAGTGCTGCCCCATGCAGTCTGGTTTTTTCCCTAGCTCAAGAAACAAAACACTTCATGATTTGAGTCCACAAGCCCCCATTATATTTTTTGCAACAACACAAATTGCACAGAGACATTTAATTTAACACGGCCAGGGTCAAAAAGTTGAGGAACAGCTGTTGTTGCTTCAACTTTTTAGACAAAGGCAGAGCAGAGCAGTGCCAGTCTCCCCAGCTGTCCACACCATAGAGAATCAACAGTGTGAGAGAAGGAGTCCTCTTCCTTCTGCTGAGAAAAATCATTAGTCATGGATAAACCACTTGGAGTGAAATTATAATTTCCACTCTCTGATGTACTATTACCACTATCATGATAATAATTTGAAGAAAGAATGAATGTTGGTATTACATTACTGACATGGGCATCTCGATTGTTTCGTTACAAAATGCATTGCTCCTGTGTAAAGTGAATAGCAGCACCTTGTGTTTTTCATTATTTTACAGAATGCACTAATGAAATACTTTCGCCCCCTACACCACATCTTTCAGCTTCCCAGGTGTTTAAGTTATGGGTCTTAAACTAATGTGTTCAATATGTCTCATCTTTTTACAGAAGGCTACAGAACTAGAGATGATGTATTGTACTTGGTCAGGCAACCTGAACTGAATTTCTGTGGAAAGCCTTGTTGAAACTCAGGTCAAAGTGACTGGTCAGATTTGCCCTGGACTCCTTTATCGCTTTACTTGACCTGCCTTCTTGCAAAGTTACACTACACTATAAATCTCTGAGGCAAATCCACAGAGTAATATTTACACTGAAAGAATGTTTGAAGGCCGCCAAGTCAACGCACATATTTGGCATCCGTGTATTAATAAGGGAGTTTGTAAATTAATCAAATGGTTGCGGAGAACTGGGAAATATTCTTGAAGTCTCCAGCATGAGCCGTCTTGTGGCGAACCACAAAATTGACCAACAGCCATGTCAAGTATTTATTATTTACACACGCTGCAGACGGAGCATTTTTAAATCCCTCGAATTTACTAGAAAATGAACGTGTTGGGAGGCAGCTGCAGATTCCCTTGACTGAACTGCATGACATTTGTGTATTGAGCTCGGCGTTTAAATCACACGCCTGTTGTGCAGTGTGTGACAGGTCCGGGAGATAACATGAGGGGAACTATTTTATTTTTGTAGGAAACTGTGTTCAAGCCCTGCTTTTAAGGATCTGTTCTATGTCAAAGCGTACTAAAGATTATGCTCTTGTTTATTACAATCTACATTAAGAAAAATATAGAAGTGTATGTGCTTCTGGCTTTATGGAAAATGTTGCTGGAATCATAACAACTGACTGAGTTCATGCCCTACCGACCAAACAACAGCAGAATACAATTCTTTTAGGCAATACAAAACTACCACGTTACATAGATGTTATTTTCCTACTACATGCTGCTCAGATTATTGATATGTAAAGATAAAAACAGTCTGCATTCAATAGCTCTTCAGACACAACTGTGCCAATCTTCCATAGTGAAATAACTTGAGGTTCGTGGTAACTAAAAGTATGTGCTGTGCATGTACTCGTGCTTTGTGGTACTTCCCTCCCTGACAATCCTACAGCCGTCGTGTTCCCTAAAAGAAAGAAGAAAAAAAAAATCTGGGTTCATTATCTGTGTCTTTACTCAGATGTTGTTTTTCATCTGCCAACTAATTCAAGAAGACTTTGAATTTTATAGCTCTTCGCCGTTTGTGTGAATGAATCCATGTGCTTTTCAGAATGGGCGCCAGAAGGTAGCATTATGTTCTCATGATGGTTAACGGGGCTGTGTCGCATAGCCAAAATTAAAAGTTAACGATCTTTCTAAAAAAAAATCTCCACAAGAGCCTGTGGGTGGTTGTTGTGCTGCTAATGCTCAGGGTGGCAGTAACATCTGGATCCCATGAACTGACAATACATCCAATACCTAAAATACATGTGCTGGTGGGGTAAATTAAAATAATGACAAAGCTTGGCACAGACAGAGAGAGATCGAGAGAGAAGGATTTCAGCTCCAGAGGTTCAGTAAGTTTACAAACTTTATTTTGTATTATTATTTATGAAATTAGGGAAAATAAAGCATCTGCATTGTCACCATCTTTCACTTGCATCTCTTCACACACATACAGGACATTCGGAGCACAGCGGAGGCATTTACAACAAAAGCCAACAGCATCAAACAAACAGGAACAGAAGCTAAGTGCAATAAGGATCAGGGTGGGTGACCTGTTGCTGTATAACTGTAGTCGTTACAGTTCGTTGGAAAAAAGTTCACTTGCTAACAGACATTAGGAGCAATCATTCCAAAGGAAGAACAAAAAGATGTACAGGTACAAAAAAGATAGCATCAACAAGCGGCTAGATCAATTTCCTTTCAACAGGCAGCCTACGGTAAGGGAATACAAAAAAGGAAAGAAAATAAACGGCTTCAATTTTGTTTTATTTTTACAACAATAATAATCATCTTTATCCTATTACTCTGAAATACAGTAATTAAGACATCGCTATTCACAGGTGGTATTTACACATATGAACATGAAGGAGAGCAGTGTAGTCTATTTACCTCCTGGGAGGGTTGCGAGGTAAAACTGAATTCCATAAATGTATTATTCGCTTTTTGCGTGCTCTCGTTGTGTGGTTTCTGAGCAACTTTCAGCTGTCAAAACCCATCCCCTTCCCCATCTACAGCATTCAAAAGGTTAAACGTTAACAAACACCAGACACCTAAATGGGGGGAACTTGCTGTAGCTCAACACAGCATGGCGAGCGATTATGTTTTTAATAGTGCACACTGGGGGCAAGCCATCTCTGACAAAGCCAAAGAAATTACATGAGAGTAGGGGGAGAAACAAATCCCATAGCTTATTTATGTGGATTAGCTCCATTGCAGAATGCTAAGGGGAAAACAAATTCTCTTTAGCCTTTTCAAGGCCCTGGAAACCTTTTAAAAGCCCTCTCGGGTTCACAGAGGAGATCACAATGTCGTACAAGCAGGCCTGTCATGGCTCAGCAATCCGCTCAGCAGTGTATCGCTTGATCAGCACAATTTAAAAAGACGCACACGAGCAGCCAAAGGTCCGTCTCCTGGCCCGTTCCCTGCACTTTCCCCGTCTTTTTACTGCGAGCCAGAGAATATAAGCTTGCCTGTTAAAACAAGTACTCCTTCATGAACTGCAAAGAGGAACTGAATTTTACAAAGCTCCATGCCCCATTTTCTGTTTGATAATTGTGTATAGTAGCAAACACCTAATTGTACCCTGATTATATGGACTGCTGACATTTATTCCTAAAATAATTCAAAGTGTACTTTAAAGCAACTGAATAGGTGGATAAGGGAATAACATAAACCAACGTGTGTTGTCTTTTGCGTGGTTTTCCATAACACAGTCAGTCTAGTGATTTGTCATTGTAATCTTAAACTAGGTCAGGCCTTCTGTATAATTGCTGACATTCCAAAGCGGTGATATAGATTTAGTTAACGAGTTATATTTGATGAAAAGGGGAGGGGGGTTTACAATTTTCCATGAAGGTTTCCCACATTCTAAATTATATATGTAATATACATTTAAAAAAAGGGAATACGTTTGAACATTTGAAGCGTATAAAACTGAAAAGCTCCTGTCCTGTCCCGTGTGGTCATCAAGAGTGGGGAACTCTACACACAGGAAAAAAAGCAGGAGGAGATCAGCCACTGGGAGTTCGCAAAGGGTTATCGAAAAGACTAACCTCAAGAAGAGATTTTCTGGTTTAACACACCCTGTAATTTGGCCTGGGGAAGAAGCAAGTTCAGCTTCTAGGAACAGAACGCAAACTGTCACTAAATCCTGTCAAGAGTAGAAATAAATGTGAGAGGAGGAGGCCACAGGGCTATGGGACGCCGGGGCCACAGCGCAGGAAGGCCATGAAGGCCCAATAAGCCCGCAGTGCCCTGTAGTGAGGGCCGTCTCCCACCCTGCGTTCACCGCTCTGAGCTGGCACAGCAGATGGAGAAAACTTCTGAGGCGCTTAAACAAAACTGCAACCACAGCTATAAATAAGAGGGCCGCTCGGGAACAGCAGCCAGCCAGCCAGCTAACAAGACAACTGAAATATGACGGTTCAATCAGTTTTCCCCCCCCCAAAAAAACCCTCCTCGTCTGCAATAAACCTTTTGTTTACAAATTAAAAATAAAAGTATTAGTGTGATTTTAATCTACATTTTCTGGTTCTTTCAGCTTACTGATTTTTTTTTTTTTGAAGCTACAATCTTTTACAGGAAAATGCAACAAACAATCAATCAGACAAGGCACATTTGCAGGTGTCATGGAGGGAGACATGTCAAGGTGAGGCACAAGCTACGAATAGTGACAGACAGACTGGACTTCGGAGGGCACAAGCACACCAGGAACACAAGAACGTGATGCCAATTCAGATCTCTCCTGTCCGAGCCAAGTGTATTGGACTTCTATCCTGAGCCATAACGTTTCATCCAAGAGCTCCCACATTCACTTTATTAGCATTATTTCCCCCCTAAGCACAGCTAAGGCCTAAAACAAGCCATTTGTAACAATATATGTCTTTTGAATAAAGCCTCCAGAATTCAGAAATGCTTGCCGCATCCACCCACACCCACAACTCTCTAGTCTGACTGTAACGTCTTACAGTCCACAGCTGAAAGCGCTTCAGAATCCGACACTCCTCTCTCCATGTGTAAACTGGAGCAGTCGGTTGGTGCTGTTCAGATCAGGCAGAGGAAACAAGTTCTCTTCCAGTCGTAGTTCATACAATGTGAACAGCTAAAACGCAGTCTTCAGTTAGGCAGCAAAGTCAGTCTCTCTGTAGAACAGAGACGGGCAGCGCGGTGGCGTTAGCAGGTTGTTGTTCAGTGTTTTTCCTTCTTGGTTTGTTTGGGTAGTGTTTTCTGTCCCAGTGTTAGTCAGCTGTAGGAAACGGGCACTGCCAGCAGTTTAGGACAGTTTGCCCACAATTAAATAACCTTGAAATTAAATAAAAAGTAAGAAACGAACCATTGCTTTTGATACGCAGACTTAACAAAACAAGATCACAATTTCTTCAGTAATCGGTCACTTCCCCAGTCTCCTGGTATCACACTATGATTCATCATTTGTAGTCGTAACTAACCACAAATAAATCTGAACTCTTTTCTATTTAAACCCTAAAAAGTCTGTATGTCACAAACACCATTTGTACTAGATGTTTCACATTTTGATAATACAGTTGTATTACTTGTACATGTGTACGTGTATATGAAAGACTATATACATACATATATACATAAACACACACTTACTGAATGACAAAATGTATGAGAAGCAAAAGACTTGCAAATTTCTGTTATGCCTGAGGACTCTTATACAGTATGACTCGCATCCCATACACATTAACATATGGGAAAAAATCTAAAATAAAATAAAACCATAATAAATTACTGGATACAGTATTCGCATTAGCTTACAAGAGCTCCACAGGGTTGTAGAAAACACAGAGTGGGCAGCAGAGGACTTGGACCGTGTGCCGGAGGGCTACTGGGGAGGAGACAGACGGTGGAGAGGGAAAGTGAGAGCAGGGAGGGGAGAGTGGTCACACGATGCCCTTGATGAAGCTGGTGTCCAGGTGCACGATCAGCATGCGTAGGAAGGACATCTCCTTGCGCGTGTTCTCGAAGATGATGCGTGGGTCGTCCGACTGGCAGCGCAGGCAGTTGGGTGCCATTACCATGGCCAGATTGTTCACGTCCATCTTGGTCTTGCTCACGTTGACTGGCTGCGCAAACACCTGGGTCAGAACAAAGTGGACTATCAAACACATGGACTAACCACCCCCCCAAAAAATGAACAAACCTTTTTCCCATATTACACTGCATTTTTGTACTGTGGAGCTTTTGGGAATCTGGACATTTCTTTGATTTAGGTTTTCCTGCATTTGAGGAGTTTTTCGATGAGCATCTGGTTTTGCCGAGAAACCATTTTCGTTTTTGGGACTTTATTCTTTATAACTTTTATAGTTGCATTGTTTGGAGTTGGACAAGCCTCTTTCCTCTCACAATAAACGGTAACCTGCATTTCCCTAACTACTCCTGGTCATGCGAGCAAATTATTTCGATCTTAAAGGCCGCTTTCCCAATTCAACAGAGGGATTATAACCAGACAAGGCCAGCCTCCTGCCCAGTCTACCGCTGATCTCTCACATGAAATAGTAAAAAAAAAAAAAAAACATACAATTGGCAAACCTCGGGCACAAACTGGACAGCATAGAGAGAGTCTCAAACACTGAAATTATCAGTCTGTTATGTTTGTTTGCCGTCTCGCTGCAACATGACGGACTGTATGACGGTTTCATCAGTTCGCTTTGTAGTTCATCTACCTGAGGTCTGCACTGCTGAGCTGAGGTTATGATACGTACTATACAATGGAATGAGTCAGTAATAAGTAAAAAATATATTCCATCAAAGCTTTTTTGTCTTTTAACGAGATATTTGAACAAGGCGAAAACAAACAAACTGTTTTTGTTGAACAAAAGCTACAAACAACAAATGCCGACACACACAGGGTTGTGTCACCACCAGCTGAACTAGAATAGCAAAAATATAATGATTGTCTTTATTTGTATGCAGAAAGCAAATTGTTAATACTTTTGATGCCTGCGAGGCTATACTCTAGGTGCAGGGTGTGCTTCGATTAACAAATTCGGTTTTGTGAAGGAAAAAACATGCTCCGATTCTACAGAGACCCGTGCTTTGTCAATCTGACCACACAAACACTGGGCAGCCGCTTGTTTCACATGGTGAGAGAGGTCTGGCCTGTACTGGCCCCCACCCTGCGAGAAAGCAGTAACTAAGACAGCTGTTCAATCACACCCTCTCCCTATGGCTTCAGCCAACTTTTTCATTTTTCTGCAACTAGGCCTTAGCCACCACTATTCATTCTTCTACTGCTGCTCCTTCGTCTTTTTTTGTGCTTGTGTTCACGTATATTGAAAAGGGTTTATTTGCACAACTTTTTGTTTACTGGCGAATGTTAAAACCCTAAAACAGCTCTGACCAGCTCACTGTCTTTGATCAGGGCTCTTCAACCCTCGTTAGGATTATAATTGTGAAAGCCTAGCATAAAAATAAAGCCAACCGCTCCCTTAAAGAACACAATCCCTATTTGTAATCAATGATTGCACAGTCACTCCCATTGATGCTTGCAGGCCATAGGAGTCCCACTGAAAAGAGAAGCCACATTTCACCCTGCCACGCTCTCCTTTGATTTCTTTTGCTATGCATTTACAAGCTTTGTTGTTTAAAAAGGAGCAAGCCCACAAGAGAAAAACACTTTTTTTTGGTTGTCTGAGCAAATGAAAACATCTCCAGTTCAAGAAAACAACTGCAGCCCTAGAAATTTCACTTCATAAAACCTAAATAAAACTACACTGAGCCTGAAACAAGCAAAGGGATGAAAGGAAAAACGTATGCTTTTAAAACAAAAGCTTTCAAACAGGATACATCTATATGAAATTGATGTTGCCACATGAACAGTTTGCTTTCTGTAGCATTTATGTAAATCAATGATGAGTTAACAGCCTCATTAATAGGCTGTTTATAGTTTCGTGCTTGTTGTTCAATATCTTTAATGATGCTCAGTAGGGACTTATAAGTTACTAGGTGATAAATCGTCCCTCGTGTGAACCCTGTTGTAATGTATTCTCAGGCAGTTACAGGGCAGGTAAACATCGAACAAAATCTCAGAATGACTGGATTGGGCATGGGCTTTTTCTCTTCATTTGCATGGTAAGATTATGCAATGCAAGATGTCTGCAAACAGTGCAGCCCCCTGGCCCATTACAGCCACAGCAGGGCCAACACCAAGAGGGCATGTGTGAGTGGGCGTCCTTACCTGCAGGAAGTGGATGAGGTAACAGAGGACGAGGCGGCTGAGCTCGGGCAGCGACTGCACCACGGCGATGGCGGCCTCGGGGTTCTCGTAGTTACTGATGCACTGCCTGTAGAAGCTCTGAGGGATGACCGGTTCCTCCAGCTCGCGGTACCACAGTTTCAGCAGGGAGGCTGCAAGCGAACAACACAACATGATGCACACGGAGAGGCAACTGAGAGCGCAGACTGACGCGCTTCCATTTACTGTCCGTCAATCTGCCATTAAATCACAGCAGGAGGTTTGATGAGTCACGTCCACCTCACCAAATGGTGATTATGATTAGTGCTGCCACAATTAATTATTATTATTATTATTATTATTATTATTAATATAATAACAATTACCCTTTCGTTTACAATTGTAAACTTATTTCAGGCATAAATGCCAACGATGCGTCTGAACTGTGAATAAATTGACTAGAGATTTCACCATCTAGTAAAACATGTATTTCTCCATTCAGACGTTCTCCTACCTGGGACGTTGGGATCAGAGAGATTCTCTGGGATTTTCCACTGGTCCACTTGTAGCTTCAGTGCATTGACCTCATCGATATCTCCGGGCACTCTGGAAAAACAAGTCCAGGGAAAAGCCACAGGTGAGACACAGAGCCCTGGACGTGGAGCATGAGAACAGCTTTCATGCGCTGTTTACACTGCTGTTCAGTGAACCTTGAAGAATTCTGTGAACCCGTTTCCAACACTTACTCAGATTTTCACAGTCAAGCACCACCAAAGATGTTTGTTATTCTATCGTCTTATTTAAGTGGATTGTTTGAAGGCACATCATTAGTAATGTAATGGCTACAGTTGGCCACAGGGTGGTGTGCATCTTAAACAGAGCTGTACAACCGTCACATCAGTGTCCATCTGGCACTCAAAAACCCAGGGAGGCACTTACACACAAAGTCTAGGTATGAACCCTATTAGTTCTCACAGATTGAGTTACTCAGTGCATTTCCTGCATTTACAATTCCAGCCGCAGCAATTCTAACTGTCTGTATGGAGCTCGAGAGATATCAGTTACACAGAGGCCTGACTTTAAAAACCCTTTTTGGCAACAAAGTGAATCAAAACAGCAGTTTAAATCCCCTAACGTTAAAAAAAAACAAAAAACAGTGACATGATGCATTGAATAACATATCCTAAATCATCAAAGAAGACTTGTCTGTCATTTTCTTACTTACACTTCTTACAATACAGTTCAAATACAACGCAGTATACTTATACACCTTATAAACTGCTACCACTTTATTTACACAAGCGATGTTAAGTAATGTCAGGCTCGTGAGGAAGCAGCTTATGACTTTTAATGCTACATAATAAATGTGCTATCTACCAAGATGTAAGAGGAAGTGACGCAATTAAACTCCTATTCTTAGGGTTCCACCTAGGTTTTCATATGAAGCAAAAGGCCCAAAATATGAAACTGACATCACATCTTCTTGGCCTCCAGCTTCTAACTTATATAAAAGGCAGATATAAAAGGCAGTCTTTCAGGAACCGTGTGGGGCTGCGCTAATTATATTGTGTGTCGCACACTAGCAGGAAATGAGCTAACCCATTTTCGTGGTCTGGATTGATCCTTGTACAATACAGTACCTCTCCAAAACAAAAACATAAAAGACAGGGATTTTCTATTTCTTCTCGAGTAAACCATTTTGTCTCTGGCGGAGTGCGCCTTGTTGGTCTTCAATAACATCTTGAATCTACAAATACTGAGCTATCCTAGTTGCCTGTAGGTTGTGCGTGTGTTTTGTTATCTACTTTGCATAATCAAAAATAAATGCGACAACAACCCCAGAATGGAATGAACGTTTGGAGATGATGATAATGATAATAAGCTTTTGTGCTTCGCAGTCCTTACTGTTGATCTTTCCCTTTCAAAACATATGGTTCAAACACTGCTTAAGTACAAAAGTAAATGATACAAGCTTTCCGTGTTTACATTCAAAATAAAATGATAACGATATATCTTTAACACAAATCCCAACGAGTTTGTGTGCGAGATAAACGTTTTAGTTGGTGTTGGATCTTTTTGTATTTTTATTTATTTTTTATTTACAAGTAGTTGGTTTGGTTGCTTTCCCAGACCACCCAGCGAGACACCTTTTGGGTCAAAGCTCACATTTTGGGGAAGCTCTGTGCTAATGAATTAAAAAATGTATATTCTAGAGAGAAAATAAAAACACAGAATGACTCAAATCCTTTCACTCCCAGGGCTTAGGCCAAATGGTGAAACATTAACTTCCACAGTTTTGGGATGAGAGCATGTTTATTTTAGTGATTACAATGGTTAAAGAGCAGCCAGAATTGCAGGAGCTTTGAATGAAGAGGCGTAGCTTAAAACCTACTGTCCAAACTCTCATTTAAGATAAATCTTGTGCTTCACATCCACCCCCCCACCCCCCCCCTCATCTTTAAAAAGTCCTTTCAAACATGGACTATGAATGGTGGCAGACACTTCCCTAGTCCAAGAATACAAACATTTCAATAAGGTGAAAAATAACACTACACAAAAATAATTAAACATGTCTACATAAAAGTAATCTTTGAAGATATTATATAACAAACTGCTTTACATCAAGAGATGTGGGAGTCTGCAACACACACTGCCATGTAGCAGGAGCTGACTCTTAAATGGATGACACAATTGTAGGATAATTTTAGGATGGAGCTACCAGTAACCATTTTTTATGTTCTCTCTGTTTGATGTCCATGTTGTTGCAACTCACCTGAAGATGCCCTCTGTCTGAGCGCCACCCAGCGCCAGCACGTACTGTGACAGCTGCACCTGCACCCAGGGCAGCCGTCGGTTGGGGAAGAGCTCCTGCTGGCGCTGCATGATCTCTTCCAGGGCGCTGCCGAACAGCGAGGGCGTCACGATGGCATTCTTGGCGTGATCGATCTCCTCCATAGTGGGCTTCCGCAGCCCCTGAAACGAGCACCAAGGAAAATAGTTAAACAATTGACGGGGGCAGACGGAACTACTTTTCAATTTTTAAAACCCCCAAAATTCTCTTTGAACTGCGAAGAGAAGACTGGATAGAGCCTTCTAGGAATCCCACACCGGAAACTCAACAGTCAAGACAAGTCAGAGCATGTTCCGTCCACGTTACGTCATTCTGAGATCTGGGGTGTTTCCATCAGGACCAAAGATGCTTCACACAGGCTAGTTCAGCTTAAAATGCTTCCAAAATAACGGCCCTGAATTGAGATGCTGCCTGAAGGTGGCCCATAACCTCTTGTGCCGTACTTAAGACTAAGGATTACCTCTCCTCCTTGTTACAGAATCAGAGACAGCCATTCATACAGTCTTCTGATTGTTAACATATGTCTTTCCTGCTTTTCTATGGGGAGACGAGTATGACTCACAACCAACCCAGTATGATCTAGTCCATCCTGCTTACAGTTTAATGACTTAAAATAACAGTGGAACTTGAGACTTTCTGTGTAAACAAATCTTGAAGGATTACAGTTTTTTCCTAAACCACTTATTGGTTTACACACATCAGGAGAGCCAGCTGTCACATTTAGACTGACAAACACCCCCTCTCTATACATCATCATCAGCACTCAATGAGTTGTCTCAAACTACTCCCCTCGCCCTTCTCATCAAGGGTCTTCGGGGGCTACTGTGTGGGAATGACTGCTCATCTTGAAAGCCCATGTCAAACTTGACACAGAAATCAGCACCAGAAGACACAGAAACCGCAAAGCAGATCAAGAACTCCCGAGTACAATATGCTTCATTACACACAGTGATGGGCCAGTAGGCTGGAATCCCATGAAAAACAACTTAAATGTAGTTCTTGGACCATTAATCCAATAACATCTTATTGACAAAAATGGGGCAAATAGGGAAGGCTGTCTCATGTTCTGCAGTAATCCCTTACCTTTTTGCCTCCTGTGACGGCCACTTTCTGGAGCTTGCGGTAGCAGTACTTTGCATACGTGCTGACTGGCAAGCCTGCAATGAAGACAGAAAACACATATTAATTCAATTCAAGAGCTCTTCACTACCACATTGGCGTGCTAAACGAGTGAGTTCCATATTATCACAGAGACCAGACACTGCTAAAATAATCTAGATTCAAGGCAATGTTGGTCCCCCCATCGTCATTGCATTTGCAGTCTGTGATATCTTGGTATCAGGCCTAGTCTGAAAAATTCCTACTGTGTTAAAATTTCTCTGCTCTAGACTTCAAGCCTGGAAAACATCAAGATTTATGATAAGCAGGTGCAAGTGTGGATGTTGATCTGGCAAAAATAATCTAACACATTTGCGGTGGAATAAAATAATAAAACAAAAATCAGTCGACATGACATTCAATCACAGCTATAATTAAAGCTATTAAATTATGTTTTCCTTTTCTCCCTGTCAACACTTATTTGAATGCATTGGGAAAAGGTTATCCCAAACCTCTGCAGAAATGGTGTTACACCGTCTGTTCCTTTAGAAACCATAAGCATTCTGTTCCCTTACACAGCAGTGTAAATGAAAGCGCTGTAAACATGGCCAGCACATCAACATAGGTCACTAAATAAATGAACAATGATTACAAAGCAGCTTGTGTTTGGCAGCAGAGAACAGAACGAAAACAAAAGGTCCAGCCCCCGAAACCCCCGTCAAGTGGAATGACATAAATGCAGGACGTGAAGGGCAAATGCACTACAGCTCTAGAGGTTTGTTTCCAAGCGCAGTTCGCTAGTTAGCACCTCTGTGAGACCCAGCGAGCTGAACCCCTGAGCGCCGAGGAGGCGTGAGGATCCGAGTTCGCACCAGAGCTTCACGCACGCCTGCTCACAGCTGCTCAACAAATGGTCAGCGCCTCTCCAGAACTGCGGGAACAAGGGAGAGAAGCGCAAGTGGGAACAATCTGCCCCGAAATACAGCACAAGCCTTTCCTGAGCTGCTCTTAAGGCCTAGTGGCTGTGTCTGGTTGTGATATACTGGAGCAAGGTCGATGCCACTGCTTTTGCAAACCCCAAAGATGGCCACTTCCGCATAGCGTTGGCGTGGGGGCGTTTCCGTGGCCACAGCACAAAGTGTTTTGTTTTTTGTTTTGTTTGTTTTTCATTACAACCTCTAACCCCAAAAAACTTAAAAAAACAATAACTAAATATTACAAAATTAACCTAATTTCTAGGACATCCAGACATCTGAAGATCATCCAGCCGTTCAAGGCTGTGGGTCCCAGCTGGCCATCTATGATCATTCTGAGTTATTGGCTCAGTTGTAGAATGAGATCCTACAGTATATATCACTACATAAGATGAAAATTTTGAGAAAAGCACTTTGTGGGCATAAATCACATTGGGTCATGCTTGCGCTTCAAGATCATTGCTCTCAATGTTTGGAGAAGCAGCCCTCAAAATGTGAATTCAAACTGCCGTAGTTTTCTACTGCATTCTTTGAACCTCCAGTCTGGCGTTTCTCTGCAAGAATGAGAAACACGCAGGCTGGAGAAGGAGGCTAGTGTTTGAACAAGAGCTGAGAAAGGGCTTGATTTAGATGCTGGGCAGGGACTGCAGCTCCTGTAATCAAAATTAATAATTGCTCACAGATGTTTCTTTATGCTGAGTTTGTGCTAAACACATAAAGATGGTGGATCCTTCATAAATCCTACACGGACAGTTAGTGAGCTGGAATAAAAGATAGATGGGGAAAAAAAAATTAGGATGGCTGTAATTTTGTCTAAAAGCCAAAGAAAGGAGCAAATCATCACAGAGAATTTACAGCCGCGAGGAGAGGGAGTACACTGAGACCTGGAGGGCTGGAGTTTGGAAACAGCTTGCCATGGATTAAGTCATGACTTTGTAATTTCAAAACCGGAACATTTTTCATGTGCCGCTATTTGGATTTGCAGGCATTCCCTTGGCACCTGACCGAAGAGCACCACTCAACTGCGCGCAGGCGAATCCTAAATTTGGATCCAGGACTGGGAGTGTGACGACAGGATTGTGCCGCTGAATGGCGAGTTGTGCAGTGTGGGTGTAATCCCCACAGAGTGTCAAAACAACCAACAACAGAAGGAATCAAAAAAAGGAAAACGATAAATGAAAAAGAATGAAAAAGGTATGGAGAGGCGATTAAGAGGGGGTAAGAAAAGATGCTTGGCAATTTACTTTCAACTGCCTCTTTTTCATAAAAGGATAAATGCAAGCCCACCACTCCACAACCCCCCTCTCAGTTACAGATCCAAAGCGAGCTCACTGATGTGTCTAATGAGATAAAAAAGCCGACGGAGCATTTTTGTTGAGAAAAAGAGAGAGAGAGGGAAAAAAAATACTGTTTGCAAGCAGAGTCTTCCCCCGACATTTGCATACAAATGCCCGGTGTTGTAATGGCTGGGGTTAATCCCCGACAGCTCTTCAAGCACAAAGGAGCCGCTCCGCAGTGACAGGCCAGGGGCTTAGTGAGGGAATGTTTTTCCCAAGCCATCGGTGTCTGCTGCCACAATACCTCTCTGCCCACACTGTATCTGCCTGCCTACGGACTGCAGCCAGGCCATTGTGTGCAGCACGCTTTAAAATGTGCCATTGAGGCTGCGGGGACAAAAAGCTTTCTTTCTTTTGGCATGGATTAGATCTGAAGCTTCAAGCTGGCATCTGCACAATGCCCCTCATTTCTCAGGCAACTTCTTACCCCGGCTGCAACAGATGGGCAGGGCCAATATGTGCCCCTCACCCCACCCCACCCCACCCCAGGCCCACTTCCACAAGTGGTTGTGTGCCCAACCTCATCATTTCTGAGAAGACTCACATTTTTCATTCTTGTTATTGTTTTTAAGAAAAGCCAACTACACTGACTGAGAGGAGAAAAGCATTACAGGGTTTTAACTGTAGCCTACGCCTTGGGGAGACATTATGAAGGAAAATAAATGCGCCCCCCCACCCCCTCCCCACCAAACACACAGCTTTTACCAGCTCTGTCTTGGCTGTTCCTCACAGCTGTAACAGCACTGAATTTACAATACAACACACATCAGACACTGGGCAATTAACAAGAATGAAGCAACAAATCCTAACCACTGCCACTCAGCTTCTTACTCAACAGTTCTTTTGTCCTTTCTCCTGCTCTGTGGGAGAAATCTTTTTTAGTTTGTTATATATATATATATATATATATATATGTGTGTGTGTGTGTGTGTGTGTGTGTGTGACCATGGATGACTGCATGATTCAAAAACCCCAGCTTTGTGCTCTCTGCATGTCACGTTTTATTTGTGTGCAACTCGCCTAACGTGGTCATTGACACATGATGTGTAAGCTAGTGTGGGTTCACCACAGAGATGCTCAGAGTGCCCTCGATAGCAGGAAGGCTGGTTAAATAAGGCTGCTGGGTAACTGGAGCCCCACCGCAGCTGGCGGGTGGCTGTGTGTGTTGCCACAGAGAAGGGGCGGAGGCAGTGACTCACCTGCTGACATCACTACAATCGGGACACCACAGATAGACTCACACACAGTGACAGTGGCAGAGTGAATATTGCGGAGGTCACAATGAAACAGTACAGAAAACCCCAGAGCAAAGCAGGCTATATTCGTAACAACCTTTTACGTACATAATTGTAGGGATTTCAGTCGCGTCCAACAAGAATAATAATGGGCAAGTGTCTGATTTTTTTTTTTTTGTTTTACTTATTTTTCAGCTTTGTTTAGTTTGAAAAGGAGAGGTTTATCCTTTCCTTCCGTACTAGAAAACCTCAGTCATGGCTAGAGCTATAATTATTGAAACTCTTCCTGCAAATGGTAAAAGGAAGTCTTCAAGTCTCTACACCTAATTAACACAACTAAAATACATGGTAATAAGCAACTGACAATCTTTTAAAAATATATTTAAAAAGGTTTCTCTCTCATATCCTGTGCTGACTGATATATATTCATATGAAAAATATATTGTACAACATCTATATTTAGTTTATTTAGTGCAGTTTGAGGGATCCACAATACATTTGTTTTTGTAATGATTATTTTGTTGAGCAGTGTTCTTCAGTATTAGTCAGATGTTTTAGGCTGCTGCAGTGTGGGATGCCTGTGAATGGGAACACTGTGTCTGGCTGATGGGCTAATTAGTATGCATCGCTATTGAAATGGGGCAATTACCAGTATACAGCTCTTACTATAAACTTGAAAGCACTCATTATGCATCTGCAGTGAATGAAAGCATTAATACAAAACAAACTGGTACTTCATGGCGTGTGCGCATTGCCAAGCACTTCTGAGTTGTATTTAGCCTGTTCATCAATGTGGCATGAAATGTGCATCCTGCTAAAGGCCACATTGCGCTCTCTCTGCTTTAGGTACCGTAGGCACGAGAAGGGTGGTATTTTGTCTGCCGTATCTATGTTGGAACTAATCGCACCCTCTTTATTTGTGTGCACTGGGCACTGTGGAAAAAAGAAATGGTAATTTATGAAGTTTGACAGCTGTACTTTCTCACTCAACCGCACTCAAAGTTAGCTATTTTGCTGTCGCTGGATGGCAGTGGATGGATCAATTGATTTGTCTTGGCTTCAGAAGCAGCCCAGGGTCAACCTTGCAAGGCAGTACATCGCTTCTCTCATCTATGCCCTGTGTGTCCCACACAGAACTGACCCACCTCACGGACTAAACTATATAGCTGTAATGAGGATGGAATGTAAACTGAGCACAGAACCCACATATGAGAGAGACAGAGAAAGAGAGATGGTCCCAAGACTCTCACTCCATTGAACGGAGTCTCACTTAGAGTCAAATTAAGCAAGAACATAATTAGCCCTAACTAGTATGTCCTCACGGTGAAATCCATAACAAGTTATGAAATTGGTCCTTTTAATTAAATTAAAACAAGAAAATGGGAACTAGTGGCTTTAATTCTCGCTCTTCTGGCCCACACTTCTGGTGCTGGTGCAGAATGGACGCCGTTTTTCTGCCCCGTTCTATTCTTAATCTCAGTAAAGGCATGCATCACTTTTCAAAACAATGCTGGCAAAGAACGCACTGCTGCAAATGTACCCATCAAACCATCCAGTTCCCCTCCGGCAAAAATATTTCCCCTGCATTTCGAGAAGTGGTTTCTTTTTTATTGTTGTTTATACCGTACATATAACACCGCACTCCTCCAAAAGGGAAATTGTTAACAGTATATCCTTCATCATTTTCTCAGTGTGACAGAATGATGTAAGTGATTCAAATTAGTCATCCCAGCTGAGAAACTTGCACTGCGCTGAGTTACTGGCTGTTAATCGCAGTCCGAGCGAGAGAAGTGAAACTCACCCTCTTCCTCTGTGTTCTGCTTCCTCTTTTTCCTGGACTTTGAATTCTTCTTGTTTTTCATGTCCATCTGTTCCATGATGTGCTGGGTAACTGGATATCAGAGAGAAAAATGTGTTGTTTCACTTTGTTTCACAAAAATCCCCTTTTGTTACTTCTCCATCTCTAAACCCTGTGATTTGGAAAAAATATGAATCTGAGATAAAAATAGAATAACCAAACTATTTGGAAAAGAAAAACAAGCCTCTTTAAATTCGACATGCACAATGCTATTCAACAACAACTGAACATACAGTTATCCTTTTCTTTTACTGCTTACTGCTTTTAACCCTTTTCCCAAGACACTTTTGTCCTAATTTTAAACAGGAACACATTAAAGACACCCATTTTTGAACAGTGTCAGAAAAAGCTATTTTGCGTTTCTCATATCCAGCTCAAGGCTTAAAGAAACGTGAACTAAACCCAAAGACACAAACACACACTAAACACGTGGCAGTACCAGCTGGGCATTGACTCACTTTTCTTATCGTATCCCGGATCTAGGTGCCTCTGGATGTAGCCCTCCAGGTATCGTCTGAACTTGGGCGAGGGGGAGAAGAAGGCCAGGCTGATGGCCATGAGCTCCCAACCAGCAGCCAGGCTGCGCAGGCACAGGTTGTCCGTGGTCTGCCGGACCAGCTGGATGTAGAGCTCATCCCGTAAGCCCTGCATGTTCCAGCACTTGGTGACGATGAGTAGGGCCACGTGGCGGCGCTCCACACGGGCCTGCCGGTCCCCCATATAGACCTGGACCAGCTTGAACATCTCGCAGGCCTCCTTCTTCACCAGACGGTCGCTGGTGATCAGCATAGGCTTCTTGATGGAGCCCCGGTTCCAGGAGAGCATATTGGCGATGGATACTCTCCGCCGGAAGATGCCCTGAGTGTGCATGTTCAGGTTCTTGCTCGCCCAGTCCACCATGTTGGCCTCGGGCGGGGGTTTGCACAGGGTGGCGTAGGGAAACTGGTAACCGCCAGCGGTGGAGCCCAGCGTGCTCCCGCCACCGCCACCCCCTCCTTGCTTCCCGTTTTCCGATTTCCCTTTGGATTCCAGTGTTCCAGCCTGGAAAAGCGCAGACAGAGGATGAGTGTTAAAACAGCTAGTGATCGGCACACAGGATTCACATAGCTACTGGCTCTGTATTGCAGACTCAACTGCTGCTTCTCTTAGCTACTGTCGCTAACCTAGAAAGGGAATTGTTGCAGGATTGGCTTATTCATTTTAAGACAAAAACAGAACACAGAGCTTTGAGCCGTCGACAACACATAAAATGCAGTGCAATGCTGAGGAAGTGGATCAAAGTTTAGATGTAATTCCGGCCCTTGCTGGGCATCAAGAAAGATGTTGTTCGTTCCAAAAACGGCTAATGCTTCTATGACCAGAAAACCCATAAAAATACTTTATTAAATCAAGCAAATTCAATAAGAAGATAAGATGATCACTTTGAAAAATGTATTTGAATAGTAAGCTAGCAGAATTATTAAAGGATAAATCAACATCCTTTACATTTTTGGCATTCTTTTAAATAAAAAGTTGTAACATTAATGCAGCATTAAAACGAGCAGTCTGATTTTAAATTATTAAATCTGGCATCCTAATTTATGTCCATCAATATTTCCAAGTTCTGTCTAGCAGAATAACCAGTAGATATCACATGAATACAGTGCATTGCTTTCTTCTTACATTTTGTTTGCAAAGGGTCTGCTTAATATGATCGGTGCCATGTCCCAATGTAGCAGGGAAATAAACATATGTTGTCCTTTTTATGTTGTTTGGATTTGTTTTACTTGTAAAATATATACAATTTGTTCACTTGGAGTTCTCACAGTTCCATTGCAGATTCAAAAGAAAATGTGTTTTTGATTAAAATGTTGCTCTACAGAGAAAGCCAATCAATCTGACTATTTTATATTTTAATTAGGCTATAGAAACTGCTTGATACAACCATCTCCAAATCACTTGAAGGAACAAACAGACTTTTTTGTTGCATTACAGCTTTGAAGTGCCAGACTCCACAATAAAAGGAAACCTACTAAAGTAACAATTCCACTGGGCGCACACAGTGTTTTAAATATACTATACCCAGACAGGAGTTATTTTATGATTCTATGTAACTAGATGAAAGTAATATTTAAACAAAAAACTTTTGGATACTCCTGTAGCTTGAACTACAGTAGTTAAACATAAAGCTCTCTGCCTAGAGGTAAGCAAAATAATAACAATTTTGAACTAATGGGAATATTCCAAAACTGGGTCAAAACTTAACGGTAAACTTCACATTCTGCAGAGGTTGAAAAACATTATCAGAGAATAGACTGAACCCAAACCAGAAGACATGAGGTGAAGAATGGTCAGGGACTGCTTGTCCCTTAGAACAACAAGCCATTGTTTACTTCTGAAAGTTACTGTTGCCATGATCCCTGGTAATCCCGGTTATGAAGATATACCCCATGCAAAGGCCAATAATGTACCATGGCTTTGGCAGCAACAGTAGTATATTTGTCAATTAAACTTCATCCCTAAACTCAGATTTTTAAAAAGTATACTTAGGCAAATTAAACTAATTTAATATATGCATTCTTAAAAAACAAAACAGAAAAGAGAACATGGAGACAAAAAAGAAAAAGGAAAACTATCCCCACACACATTTTATTTGCTTGAATACACAGAGTCACGGTCAATAAAATAAGCAACTCATGACACAGTTTAGCACCTGCACAATAGTAGATAGGATGAATGCTAATTTCCCTGCTGAAGCTTTACCCTGCTAAAGCATATGCATATGGACCTCAGCTTCTACCTTCCTGAACAGAGGGACGGAGCTCCAGTTCTCTGCGGTGAATCTGGCACTTGCCGGCGCCCAGACCACAGGCAGGTAAGAGGGCTGGACAGGCCTACTGGCCCACATTGGGATCAGACAGCAGGAGAAACGCTGTCACCAAACTACAATACAAAACTGCTTCTCTGACGGGCAGCAATGGCCAGGTTAGCTCACAGCTGCAGTGTGCTGTTGCTGGAATATGCATACTTTAATGCTTACCCTTAAGGAATGCATCAAAAACACACAGAGCCTTCTTTTAATCCACAACTGTAGGTCAGCACTGGTCCAAAGCTATTTTACACATATTTGCTCTGTGATCATAGTGAGATTAAACTAGTTCAGAAAAAGTAGATTTGTAGATTTCTCCTGCTCTACCATGGCCCCGATTACAGACATTTCTCCATGCTATTCAAGGAAATTAGTTAATAGTACATCCACACTATTTCTGGTACTAGGTTTTCCCAGAGAGGATAGCTATCTCTCAATATCGCTATTACAACATGAAAAAAAATGCATTCTAGGAAAGGTACAGTGAAATCCAGAGCATTTTCATTTTATTCCACTCCCCCTCCCCAATGTCTCAACATACTTCCAATCTACATGTGTGGCCCAGCCTGAATCATGAGCTTCAGTCATCCCCACTTCTACAAGAGATTTCACAGCATTCAAATATTATCTTTAAAGGGAACATTTGTCTGTGCTACAGCAAAGCTATGTTAAAATTCATGCAGTTTTCCACAGGCTCTTATGTGGCTGCTATTTGTCAAAATCAGGTTATCATGATTCATTCCTCATGCTGTACCGTAACCCTACTTTGATTTGCTTTCTGAGTCACAGTATTAGGATAGGCATGTAGGGGATGATTCCTGAACCATGTGAACAATTGAGACCTGGGGCCATGGAATTCAGAAACCCAGAGAGTTGCAGTCCATGATGATGTGTGATCAAATACTGTAAACAAACTGATGATACTTTATACCAGCTGGACATAACCAAACTCCTATTGCCACACATTTTCTTGTATTAAAAATAATAAAGGCAAATGACAGATTAGCCTTATTTTTCCATGCTAGGCAGACTATTGTAATAAAAAAGTATCAGTCTGGAATTTAACCTACCACACTAACAAGGTCTCCCAGATTAAAAGCTTATTGAAAATAAAGTGCCTACTACAGTTACAAACAAAAACAAGTTCCCCATTATGATCTCACTGCTCTAAATCCCTGTGCAAGAATAATCTCCAAACCAGTCAGTTATTAGATGTGTAGGGGGACAAAACAAAGCAAAACTACCAATGAAGACAACCATGAAAAGAAACCCACCTGCTGTCTTAATTGCAACTGCTTATTTTGTGATTAAAACCCCTGTCTTGCTCACCAGAAAACATTTAAAGCAAAACTAATCACTACCTGACATTGCCAAAACCCAATTCCCCTTTTACCTTCCTGACAGGGCAGTTTATTACAAGCAGAAGAAAAAAAAAGAAGCAAATTCAGTCTGGAAACTCATGGTCCCAAAAGTCTGCCAGCAAAGTCAATTTATCGTATAAGAGACAAGAGTGAAATGTGGTCATTTTAACTAGCAGTTAAAAAAACAAAAGAAAAGAAAAAAGGTATAGAGCTTGGTTACTCACCTCCACTTTAATCCCAAGAGACAATCTAGTTGGCGTGCCACTTAATAGAGTGGCTGGCAATTTGTACAAATTGTACATTTGTGCATTAACGTGTTGTTAAAAGACTGATATTAAATGTCTAAATCCATCCTCCGAAAGAGCAGACAAAACCCGAGCCCTAACTTTTATTTACGCCACTAAAAAATGAAATGGGGTACCAATAAAATCCAATCAGCATCCCCGAGAGGTACAGAATTTCATCCACGTTGTCTCGAAAATAATTAGCTAGCACACTGCATCTGGAAAAACCAGACAACACCTCAAGTGTGTAGCATCGCCCCCATCAAAGCTCTCTTTCGTTTAATGTTTATTTTCCTGTGTACCACAAACATATAATCAGGAACGATGACTTGCTTTTGCGATGTATTTAAATCCCTTTTTCAGGATCGGCCTCGCAATTATGGGGGTGGATGCGGTGAGTGATAAAAACCTCAGACAAAAACAACTCCCTGGATTAGAATAACCCCTTAAATAAAAATAAAATAAACACAAAAGACCAAAAAAAAGACTATACCAAAACCCTCAGGCTCAGATAGCAGTGTGCACACAGTGAAGTTAATACCATTCTTTGGGGTTAATATCTCATGCGTAACTTTCTTTCCTTCTTTACATTATTTTCCAGGAATGAAGCACAATGGCAGTGGCAACAGGAAGTGGATTGTGAACGGCTTTCTACTGCATTGTGTTGAAAGCTAAAGCACACAGCACAAAGTTAGAACGTGGCTTTTGTGGAGGGGTGTTTTGGAGAGCGTGGGGAAACGTATACTAGGGAAAATATACTTCAACCAGAATGATTGCTTTTACTGTGAATTCTGTGGAGAAACCACTGACAAAAAAAAAAATCCTTTTTATCCTGATCCTTTACTTCACAGGGCTACAGCATTTCTACAAAACACAGTACTGGTGCACCACACAGAGCAGCACTTTCAACTCCATTTCACAGGTCACTGGTGTAATTCGAGCATTTGCTTTTATAATAATTTTTATGTTAACGTAACTCGTCTCAAATCCAAAATTGATATGAAACGCACAGCACTGGATTGCAATAGGTCCTCTTAAGAAAATTACTGAATGTTTTCACTTGCAAATTGAATTCTCCTTTCAACTTGTCTCTATTTGTGTTGCGGGGCAACACTTACCACAGTTCTTGTCCTTTTGTGCATGTTTGCATTTAATATACAACTTCAGTTCAGTCTGTACAAAACAACCTACACAAGAACAACTAAATAGGTTTGAAAATATGTGAAGCCCCGAATTACAAAAGGTTGAAAAGCCAAAAGATTTACTCTCAGTTGCTTTTATATAAACCCCTCAACATAACACTGGTGGAAGGGGAGATCGGGGACCAAAAACAGGTTGCTAAACTTGGAAGGAACAATCAGATCTTGTGCACAGCAAAATGTACACACTGATAAACAAACGCACACAGCTGTGAAGGGCAGTACCTGAGATGGTGACCTGGGAGGCTCTGGGGAGGACAAGCTGATCTGGCTGGTGACGCTCTTCTCCAGGGAGTCCACCTTCTCATAAGTCCGTTTCTGCCGGCACAGGCCCTCAGTGGCCAGTGGGGAGAGAGGGGCTTCGCTGTGTCCATTGGCTCGCGGATCAGTGCCAGCCCGGTAGAGAGAGCGATTGCTGGCTGTGATGTCCTCCCGGGAGCCGCCTCCTCGCCCTCCATACTTCTTGAGAGAGTCCAACGGGGAGAGGGGGCGGGGAGTGGAGTTCTCAGACATCTCCGTATCTAGGCTGGCCTTGCTGCCCCGCAAGGTGTTAGACCTGCTCACCACTGCCCTCATCTCTGCCATCAGCTTCTCGTTGAGGGCGTTGAGCTCCCCGCTGCTGCCCACCGAGCCTGGCCGCCCCTGCCCAGCCCCAGCCATCTGCCTCCGTCGGTTCTTCCTCCTCAGGCTGGGCGAGGGCCCTGTGGAGTAGCCGGAGTCCTGGTAGTTCACCGTCGCTGGGGCAGGATATTCCTGTGAGGCCAGGCTGTTCTGTCGACTGTGCCGAGCTTCAATACTCTTCAGGACGTTGGCCTCCAAGATCCTCCAGGACTGCTTCTTCTCCCCCGTCCCGTCTTTCGGTTTGGACAGGGGGACTTCAGGCAGGGCAGCGTTCGTCGGGGTGGCGAGGGCGAGGGCCGCCGGCTTGGAAGAGCTGGAGTCCACATTGATCATGTGCTTGATGCACTCTCTCCCGGCGGGGCTGTACTCTGTGGCGGAGGGGTTTCTCTTGTGTTTGGAGTTGAGGTGAGAGGCTGGGTACTGGAGCAGCTTGGTTTGCTGATTTTGGAAATGCTGCTGCTGCTGCCCTTGCTTCTGCAGGCTGTGTGTGGGGGTGAAATGAGGTGAAGATGGCACGTTGTGGAGAGAAGCCCCCTCGACTTCCATCTCTACCGGGGGCTCATCGTAAATGGGCGACTCCAGCGGAGGCTCATCATAAATAGGAGGCGTAGCACCATACTGAGGCGACACGGGCCGAGGAGTCCCTGCCTGCGACCTGTGAGGGGTCTGGTAGGTTGGGCCAGTTGAGTTAGTGCTGGACGTCACTGAGCAGAAGCTTCCATTGTCAGTCTTTTTAAGATGAAGGGCATGCTTGGAATCCACAGGTGATGCCATCTTGCCAGACAGAGAGTTTTTGTCTGGGAAAATGTAACCCGCCGCCTGTTTGCCAGTCACAGTGCTCGGGGGGCTGCTGCTGTTGAAGTGTGGTAGCGCATTAACAGGCCCCACCGTCTGGTTCCTGCCAATGCTGTTGACCTTCACCAGCATGGCTGCTTTGGACCCGGGAGCTGGCTGCCATCTCTGCGGAGAATCCCTGGAAGACAGAAGGGAAACAAGTGAGCCCTGAGGTCACACAAGCAAACCACAATACTTTTCTGAGGTAAGAGGATAATGGACAGGTCACAATGTACAATAAGTATGCCAGAAGTGATGATCCAACCTCCAGCACATTCCTTACACAGTGCAAAGTCAGTGCGTTTCAGCTAGGTGACCTTTCAAAGATTTACAACTGGGAGGTCTGTAAATAACTGGGGCTGTAATTAGGGACTCCATAGTTACTTCTATATGCCATAGAGCAAGAGCAGTTTACAGCAAATAAAATTAAAATAATTACCATAAACTACTTCTGCAAATCTGTACTGCAGTATAAAGTAGAATATAATTTCCCCTGATTGTAAATCATAAACGTTTAACAAAATTGTTATTACAGACTGAGAAAATGATACTCAGGCACCACACATCCATCAGACGAGCCTGTATTAAACGGACAGCCCTATGAAGACCTTTACTTTACCAGTTACATGCATTTTCCAGGAGTGGTCTGCAGCCTAGTGTGTTTATGAGAATAAAACAACAGGAAACATGGTACAGTCTGTTCAGCGCAGAGACCCAGTAAAAGACAGAAAAACAGGAATTCAAACAGCTTCATTCCAGGCTCCATCTCATGGGACCCACAGAAAAAAAACAACCTCAAACATCTCCCTGTTTTCACTGAAATGGACTGCATGAAAAGGGAATTAAGAGAAATTAAATCTGCCCTTCAGCGGTGTCCTGTACCACTTTCGATTTAGTTACTGGGCTAATTTCATACCACAGATCCCAATTATTGTAATTGATCTTCAAGCACTTTTCACGCCCATCGCCCTTCTGCAAATCCCAGGCACATTTCAAAAGATTTGCAAAGCATAGTCTCACGGTCCCTACTTACAATTTTCACATAGTTCTCCAGATCTTTGAACAAAAATGGTGCAACACAGTTGCATCGCATGTTCAGTCTCAGTGATGGACTGCTAAAATCTACTGTAGGATTCAAACAATGCATTTGTATTGACAGTGATGCTTGAAGGAATTGTAAGATTCAAAAGAGCCACCTTCATGTGAAAGGAACTACAAACCCCAACTGACCTAATTTACTTAAACAGACAAATGTTTCTTTTTATTTTTCCATCAAGTCAATAGATTTTAAAATAAACTTACCCCCAGTCGCCTCTCCTGGCTTAATAATATTTTTTGGGAAACTGTCTGGGTTGACTTACTCACTTCCTGATCTCAACAAAAAAAAAAAAGGAGAGCAGTAGAAACTTCCCAGCGAACTATTTTAAGTCCAGTACAATTTCAGTCTGAATTACACAGTAGATCTACAGTGTCAGTAGAAGCAAAATGAAGGCTAGTGTTTCTCTTTTAATTGTAGGCTTCCAGCGTCTATTTCTAATTCTGGCACTCAGTTACGAAAAAGCAGAGGCGGGTCCATTTTTTTTCTCCCCCAAGTTACAGTAGCTGGAATGTGTCCCCCACAAGCACCCTCCCTCTGGCGGCTCTGAGAGCTGACTTCGAGTATGTGAAACAATACAGCGACAATGCCCTTGAGGCCCGTATACAACAGTGACCCATAGTGTACTTCCTCTCTCCCCCTCTCTCTCTCGCTCTCTAGCCCTTTCTTGTCATCTGACCCACCCATTGAGGCTCCGGCCACACGGTTCCAAATGTCAACAATCTTTTGAATCTGCTAAGCAAATACAGACCCTGGCCCACAAACAACTGACATACTGGCAAACATGCAGAGCCCACCGCCTGCATTGCCCATCACTCCGAAAATTACAGCCCTAACCAAGAGAAAAAAGTAAAACAACAAAGCACTTGTTTATGCTGTGCATCTTAAGTGGAAAACAGTTCACAGAACATCGCTAACAAGTTTCACAGAGTTTAGTTTTCCCTTGTGTGCTTCTACCCACTGTTGGATTTAAAACCACAGCATCCAGGATCATATGCAGAGTTGTTCTTGACAAGGAAATCTAATTACAATTGTAGACTTACACAGAGCCGAAACATTTGCTTAGCTTCTAATTTAGTAGACCGTGTTGGTGGCTCGATTTTTCTTTCAAGAAATGCAATACTGTAATACTGTAGTAATAACCGCTAAATTTGTCTGGTTATATTTGTGATTTGAATGGGCAATCTGTCAGAAACGCCACCAAATAAGAATTTCATTCAAGTATTGTGAGGAAAACAGGCAGACAATTCAGAAAGAAAAGAAACTGGATTAATATTGTATTACAGCAGCCAAAATTTAAAAATATATTATTTCAACTTGTTTTAAAAACAAAAACTTTCCTTTTTTTTCCCCCACAGAGCACTGTAATGGCTGTAGCACACAGAGATGGGGCACTAGGGGAGTGCCTTGTTATACAGTTCAAAGGCCGTTTTCCAGAGTGCAAACAGGAAATACCAAACAATGTGTTCACATAAGTGTAAGTAAAAAAATAAAAAAATAAATCCTTTCAAGTAATAGTGAGTTTATGTTACAAATGAAAATAAATAAATGAGTCCACTGATCTCTACCTCCCTATTTATGTGTAAATTGCAAACATACATATATGGTGATGCAGTTATAGTGGCATCTGTTGAACATATATAAAATGACAGGCCTTTTGGTTTGCGTACAGTACATTAGGTTTCCTCCTAATTAGAAAATACTGAATATAAGAGAGAATCCTAAAGTCCAACTCTTAGAAAACTAACAAATAAGACAGCAAATACATACATACATACATACATACATACATACATACATAAATAAAAGAGGAGGGACTGTTCCTGGTTACTCCATAATCCCAAACCTAATATCGCAGACTGAAAGACAAGGGCTCACCCACACGGGAATCAGAGACTGCCAGGCTCTCTTCGAGGTGTAAGAGTGGATCAGTCTGGTTGCCACTTCACCGCGTCGGACAGCTATGAAGATCGATACCGATGCCACGGAAGCCACTTCTGCTTGCCGTTGGCGTGCATGGTGGGGTTTTCCCAGTAACACAGGAAAGTCCTCTGGGAGCTTCAGAGCTCGGTCATTTCCCCTACTTCACAAACAGGCCTCGCTTCTTTGAAACTGCTCAATTGCTCTCAACCATTTCTTTCCTTGCATGTAACTTGTAACTCCACCCTATTTTAGGAATTAGGAAGGGGGAAAATCTGGCTACTTCTAATTTGTGTTTCCTCTGTGCTGCTCTTTTTGCAGTCCAGGTTGCGTCCCCGGCTCAAGCAAGCGCTCACAGTTGCTTTATACAGTTTTACTCTGCCCTCTTTCAGCTTAAAAAATAATGACATATGTACACAATACAACACAACATGGAATCACTCTTGTTGTGGTAATGCATTCCTAAATTGCACTGGTATACCTACGGAGCGAAAGGCAATATTAAAGTCAAACATTTTCTGCCTGAAGACCTTTCTTTTTGTTTTTTGTGCTTTGCAAAGATGAAAGGAACTAATATTGTCACAATCAAGCGATGGTACGAACTCGGCAGCAGTCGTGAGTATATCCTTCCTGAAGTACATCATCAATTAAATTTAAATCAGGAAATTGTATGTCATAGTCAGGCTTTAGCAGGTTATACTCTGTTAACGGACTACTTTTGTTCCTGTAAAGCTGAAATATTAGCCATTTTGAGAGAAAGAGAAAATCACAACGTCCTGAACCACCAACCTGATTTATTTACTTCCTTCAGTGTCTTTCCTTTGGGATCATTGCATAACAAGAACAGCTGGCAACTACAGGCAACAGGGTTAACAAACATCTTCATTAAATGTTTAAATGGCAGCCTTCTCCCCTGACAGGAGAGGTTATATAAAAGACTGCTGTAAATAAAGGATTACTTCTTCTCTGCACACAGAGAATACAAGACTGAATAAACCCATAAAAACAAAATAAGAGACAGATGTTAAAACACACAGTTTATTTTAATACTTTGGATCAAAGGAAAAATCCAATATGTTTAGTACTTTTGAAGTGATTATTCTTGATTTCTCTTTTCTTTTCTTTGTATTTGTAAATCCAAAACTATAGTCTCTTGTGGTCGACACGTCAGCCTATCTAATGTGAAATCATCCAGACAACTTGAATGCGGTAATGATTTGAAGCACATTGGCTAGACTTACTCAATTAGAACATGTTCAGTAACATATAGCTAGCAGGTTTAGACTAGTGTTAAAAGCACACATGATATAAACCTAGTGATACACCTGGACACTCCAGTTCAGACTGGTCTCTATGCAGTACACCAGTTAAACCATTTAAAAACAATGTATACAGTTCTGCAATGTCGCTGAAACGTTTAACTGCCAATTCTTAACCAGGGAGTTTAGCAATGGAACTGCCTCCAAAATATAGTTGGACTGGCTTTCTCTTTTTCTTGTTTTTCTTCTTGAAAATGTGTTCATGTCATTTATAATGGCTAAATGATTTAGTTTGGAACTCCTTCAGGTCTACGGCAATAGAACAGCAGTTTATGATGTATTCCCCAAACACAACACAGCTTCCCAGTCAAAGACTTTGAAAGGTGCAGAACAAACAGGCCAGATTTTCATGATACCAAATGCTACATTTTAGAATTATACACGCTGAACAAAAGCAAAACACTTTCCAGACGGGTTTCATCAGGTCACGTCCATGCATTTGCATCTAATTCTTGCCCTCTGGTGTCTAATTAAGGTAGGAAATATATATATATGAGATTTCCAATTGCTGCTCAATGCACGTGGTACTACCAGCAGATGTTGTAATTTCTCAGAAATACAAAGACTAATAACTCACTACAGTGCTGGACATTCCTTCATATGCCAGATTGTCCACCACGGCATGTACAAGACTTGGCCTACAACACACTGAGGGCAGAGAGGGTATCTGGGTTATGGCTTTGTCTGACGTTCTTAAATTAAGTGTTACTCAACTAATTTGTGCTGGCTTAAATGCAATTCAACAGCTAGTCCACAGGCCAGTAAACAGATCTCATGAAAAGAAAAGAAAAAACAAGAGAAAAATAAAAAAACACAACAGATAAAGGAGACTTGTTATTAAGAGCAACAGCAGGAGATTACTCGACCCTTGAAGTGTGAAAACAAGACAAGTCTATGTTTTATGGGCATCTCTGCCCTCTCTCTCTGTGTGTGAAGCCTGTGGGCAAGAATCATAATCTCTTCAGTCGAACTGGAGCAAAGATCACAGTCCTCTATGGCCTTTGCAAGCCATCTCTAGGGTTCACAAACTACTCTTCAGATAAGAAGAGTTTTTTGGGGAGATTTATTCTATCCATTAAGACTCACAAAAAGGCTGTGTTCAGAGCTGCAGAGAAACAATGTCTTGCATGCATTAGGTGAAGCTCCAGCCACTTTATAAATCAAAACTGCCTCGACTCATATTTAATTATTTAATTATTGCTTTAATAAAATCCTTTATCTGCTTTGATAAAACAATTACGACTTCAAGAAATGATGGTTAAATATCAGTTTTAACAGAACTAACCAGAAAAAAAAAAAAAAAAACACCTTCAGGTTTTAAAGTAATTTTACTGATGCGTCATAAAAACAACAGCACGGGAAACACAAAAGAAGATTCTGCTCTGGACATGAATCTGCTGGCCAAGCAGGATGTCGAGTGGCGTCTCTGTGTTCAGACAGTCTTTTGGGTAAACGTTACAGCAAAGTAAAAAAAATAAAATAAAAAAAGGTTTTGGTGAAAACAAACTGCCGCCATAGAAAGATAGAAAGATAGAAAGCTCCTGTCGGTCGAGTTCAATTGTGATGCACACTTATCTAAAGCTCTGTGTTGTGAATGCGCTTGCTGTTCGACAGGTTTGTGATGATCCGTTTTCTGCCATTACAAAGTGGGGCTTTAAACACCCTCCTTTGGCAGACCATCCTGTTTGTTCATTTCCACACCAGCAGGCACAATGCAACTCCCCACCAGCACATCCACTCTCATCCACACATACCATCATCCCACTCCGCATGCTGTCAACGGCCCATTATCCTGCCCTGCTCCGTTAACCCTTTCATCCCAGATGATATCAAAGAAAATGGGAAACCTTTGAAAAAAAATGCTGACCAAATGAAAAGACTAGATTAGAAGGGGAACTAATTTTAAAATCTATAAATGTGCAAGGTTCTGAATGCAAAGCTAGAACTGGGAGTTATCAATTATAATGCACTTAAAAAATTAAAATCAAGTACATAATTTTGCCCTGCGAAGCCTTTGGCATTGACATAAGAGGAGAAAGGGTGGGGAGTCGGTCAGGAGTTCAAGTTGACATTATTACTCCCAGCCAGCTATCCATTTTGAAATATGATTTACTACCCTTTTTTTGCTTTCCGTTACAAAGAAATCACAATCAATTTGTTTAGAATAAAGGAAGGAATAAAAAGGGAAAAGATGTGACACACACACTGTGTCATTGTATTTCCTTGCACGAAGCCCTGACCTCACGCTGTGTGTCTGTGTTACAGTCAGGATATCGTCATTTCAGGACTCTGAGAGCAGTGACTCATGCTGCAATATATCACAGGACTCCTACTCCGACACCCGGCTTGACAAGTACGCTTTGCATTTCTGCAAATTTCACAAGCAACAGCCATATTAAAATCAATGGCCACATTTGCATAGCACACTGGTAGGTATTTGTTTACAATCACCACTGCAATCCGAGAACAGGCACTTCAATAGCTTTCCCTTTGTGGCATCACTATGTGCAGTACACACATATAGCGCCATGTCATTTGGTCCTGTTCAAACAAACTGGAGGAACCGACCGAGAAAACGAGAGAGGCAACCTAAGAGAGAACCTGACAGACCCTGGTCACATGCTAAGGGAGATGGCTGCTCTGTGCTTGGTGTGTGTGTGTGTGTCTGTGGTGGGGGGGTACACTCGATTTAATCCTATTTGCCTGTAAAAAGCCAAGGACAAAATGTACAATTTACCAGCATTATGGAATGCTAAGCTTAAAGCGAACAAGAGGTGAGACTCACACACTCCCGTGCTCATATCCCACAGCAATCCCCCAAAGTACTGCATCCACAGCCCATAGTACTGACCCCGTGTCCTTGAATACTTCAGGCAGTTAGATTACTAGAGTCAGGATATTAAAAGACAAACACTATGAAGCACATTTGTTTTATATTCTCACTCTCTCACGCACACACTCACACACACACTCACAAACTGAAACAGTCCAAGTCAGACTGTACTATGTATGAATCCGCCACTCGTCTCGTAAACTCATTTTGTATAATGACCATCTTGACATTTGGGATCTGTTTATGCCGTGTAACCACAAGTCTATAAGCTGCCACACTATTTACGTGCATCTGAAGAGCGC
This sequence comes from Amia ocellicauda, assembly GCF_036373705.1. Taxonomy (NCBI): domain Eukaryota; kingdom Metazoa; phylum Chordata; class Actinopteri; order Amiiformes; family Amiidae; genus Amia; species Amia ocellicauda. The sequence goes on from NC_089853.1 coordinate 44,347,303, forward strand.
CAAGGCCACCCCCCCCCCCCCCCCAAAAAAAATCAGAAAAGGAAAAGGAAAGTTGGCAAGAATAAGTCTTATAGCTGGACTACCTTTTTCAGCAGCTGCATTGTTAATACGAACACAAGCAGGTGACCACTCTTTCAGATGTGGTTTTAATGACATAAGGGGGTGGGGGGAGTACCCACAAGCTGGTGGACATCAGAGTTTACAACCAGGTTTGTGGTGTTTTTGTTGGACTAGAAGCAGAATAAACTCACACAACCGAAGAGTGTCTTTACCACTTGAGCTGGGCAGACCTGCATTCTTTAGGTGGCCGTGGTCACAAGCTCCGGATTAGGGAGGGAATAGCAGGAAGGTCAGATTCAGCCTCCAAGACAGGTGTCTGGCACTCTGAAGCAAAGCTCTTTATAGACCCCTGAGCCCCTGCAAAGAGCACAAGGGCACAAAGACAGAGCAGACACTGAGGGGGGATCACGAAGGATCATTTGTCCCGGGAAAGCAGTACATTCGTAATGATTCTGCGATGAATCCAGGTGCAGTCTCCCTCTCCGAGATTTAGTACCCACAGTGCCTTGGGGTGGATGGCAGAAAGTTTACATCAAGCCACACAGCACATGACTCTACTTTTAACTGACCCCCCAGTCACACTCTTGACTAAGGAGCCCATCTTTACAATGCATCCATCTCCAAATCCACAGCCCCAAGCGGAACCAGAAGTCAAGATAGTTTTAATGATTGTAATCTAAACTTGAAGGGCCATAAATAAATAAATCAAAAGTCGTGGGCTGGTGACGCATCGCATATTCAGCTCTTATAATTATTTTCCAATAAAATGTCTTCCCAACACATTTATTATGAAGTACAATTACATTTACAAAAGGAACAGTGTATTTCAAAACCTTGATGTCCATCTATCTGTCTGTGTAACCATTTTCCTTTATTTATTTTAAATTGGAGTGCATAGTTTAATGATGACAACTTGCAAATTCAGCTTAAAAAAATCTTTGGCAATTCAGTAATTCAATTTGAGAACAAAATTAAGTTATCAGTAAGGGAGTTTCAATTTGTACATACTTTAATGGCATCTGAGCCTTAACTACAGACTTTACTGTCTTTATTAATACCTTCTTTCTTAAAGGGATGCCCTGGGGATTGCTAAATATAGACCTGCCCTTTGTTATGCAAAGCAAATATCTTTTTTTTTAAGAAATAACCCTGTGAATACAAACATACAGACTATGAGTTAGTGTATTAGACTGGGAAGTACCTTTCAGATTTTAAACTGGGGAATAGGGAACTGGGGAATTTTATTTCTAACTCCACTGTAAAAAACAAACATGTTCTTATTACAAAAAGTGCTTTGTAAAAAAATCTCTTTAACCCTCAATGTCCTGGAATTTTCTTGGAGCATCCGGTGAGAACTGTGGGAGGTCCATGATAAAGTAATTAATGTCAAATCGCAATTTTTATAGTTAAAAGATCAAATGAAAAACAAAAGCAGTAATAGTGCATTAGAATCTGGCAGATTTCAATGAACAGTAACAGCTGCTGTGGGACTCAGATTTTTAATTTAAGGGACACAGCACTGAATGAGTGTAGCAGTTTTAACGGCTTTGATGATGGACAAAAAAAATAAAAGCACTTCGTATTACAGCTTGACAGAAATTACTGGGGACTAGTAATGGAGGCTCCCGAGAGATTTTAAAAACATTACATTCGTATTGTGCACGTGTCATGAATCACTGAAGTTAATTCAGTAGAAAAGGAGGACTAGATTGACATAACTAGAGAGTCACAGTCTTTTAACTTTGCAAGGACTTGACAAGGATGGCAGGTGGGAAGCAGGCCACTTGAAAAATATTGTGAACTGAAAAATGTATTGTATAGATAAACATAGAGTTCATAAAGAGGGAGGAGTTACTGATATAATCTATTCAAAAGCCATTCTTAATGCCTTTTTTGTCCTGAAACAGTGTCTGGTACAGTTGGGGACTTGGAGTTAGTGCTCCTGCCCTTCAACAATGATGTACAGTAGGGATTTGGGGAGAAATGGAAAGCATTCATGAGGCCACGTTTTCAGAGAATTTGTAGTGAGAGACACCACATATACCATTGGGAAGACCCAATGTCCAGCAACAACGGACTACCAATCCCTGGGTGGAGAGCTCTGCCAGGAAGTCTGACTTTTCTCCCCCATAGTTCATCGCTAAAATCCCTAATCGCTCCCATCTCTGCATCCCCAAAGAATACAAAGCTGCTTGCAAGAACCAGCCCGCAAGAAAGTTATTTTGTTTCCCCGTTGTTGTTATTGTAGTCATTTCTGATGTTGATAACAAATTTATCTCTTCCTGCATCAGTGTGTGATACAAAAAAAAAAGTACCGCTTGTAGAACGTAGTCCTTGTGATTGTGAACTTTAAAAAAAGGTTGTGCTTTTTTAGCCGATTTTAAAAATCCAGATCCTAAAGGCAGAGACAAGAGTGGAGATGTTGCTGTAGCTCAGCTTGGCACAGTGTGATTAACATGCAGGAAGGTTCATTTATAATAAATGTCCCTGTTGATGTACAGGAGCTTTTATCCTGTCAGTGACTTGGCACAAGATAAAGTGGATCTGCAGCTCGGAAAACCAACCAGGAATGTTCCTCTATAAATAACCTCCACCCTTCTCATTATTGCAGGCCTGGGACTACAATACTATCTCTGATATTAGGTTTCTGCTTCTTGGCTCACGAGCCGCAGGCTAAACACCCGCTTCGCCCGCAGGCCGACTGTACAGCATGGACCCACAGAGGACGGAAAAAAAGATGACGGTACGTTACACAGTTTACACTGTAATTAAACAACTGAAGCATGAATGCCACACTGCCATCCAAAGAAGGATTCCAGTGTCAGTCTGTGTTTATGGTCTATATAACCCTTACAGCCCAAAACCCACTGGCATTAACCTTGCAGTGGCTCAGAGAAGCGTCACCTTGTTGCTGGTGCTGCCGACAAAATGGGAAGGACAGAGATGAATCCGAGATGAGGCTTTCGATAAGCCACTGAAGAACAACAAATGCTGTAGCGAGGATTAGTCACATGTCATGGTCTATGGGCCTCTTAAAGAAGAAAACTGAATTAATCCAATGAGCAAAAAATATTGATGACCATTTTATATGTTTCTCTTTGTGTATAGTATAAATGTCCTTACAGTTTATATATTATACATTTATAGGGGAGATGCATGCTCCTAACTGCATTATGATCCACACCACTCACCTACCCTCCCTTCCAATGTTAATAAAACCATATCTAATGCACAGACTTGCTAAGTCAGTCAATGCTCTCTTTTCTTCAAACTTGGACATGGGCACGCCTTGTTCTGTGGAATATGAATCTCATAGCCCAACCCTGACCACCACCCCTTCTTCCGAAAATGCCCAAAGCAAGAAAACCTGGCAGGGGTAGGGGTGTGTTACTAACTGACAGGCCAGGGCCTGCTGTCATTCCACCAAACACACCTCCAACTTTCAGGGAAAACAAGTCTCATGTGCTCAGGGGCTCCTGGGTTGGTAGGGCTGCTTGTTGAGATGGCAAGCTTCTCTATGGCTCATATCAGATGGTGGTGGTGCAATCTGGCGTTTTGGTTACGACAAGAAACAGATAATGACAGATGGGTCCCAATGGTTGGCAAGGTTAAGCACGGTAGCAGGAATCCTAATTTTAAAATCTAATTTTCTCATTAAATATACATATTTTGACACCCAATGTGGGAGGATTTTATCATCTTTTATGGCAGCATATGATGTATTACTACCATCTTAAAAGTCACACAACAGGGCTACAGGTTGAGCAACTGAAGATTTACAATGTTACAATTAGCAATGTGTATGTGTTATATAAAACACTTATTTTAAATGACAAATGTAACCTTAAACTACTAATGCTTTTATACCGAGAAAAACCGAGAACAAAGAAAAGCATTTTATTCCCCTAGAAGGAACTAAAAACTGTTTACATTACAATCTGATATGAAAAGTCTGCTCATATGGAAAGAGTGAATGCAAGAATGCAATCCTCAGATTACCACTATAAAAACCAAATCCTCTTTGTGAAAGAAATCTTTAAACTGCTTCACGGAGCTGCACAATGTGTCCACAGTTCTTCCATTTCTCTCCTTTTGTGTAAATGAAGACTGATATTTAAATCAAACAAATGTAAACCAACAAAAACCAATTAGTTTGTTTAAAATATTTCATTCAAACAGTTGTTTTACAAATCTTCAACATACATTCCAGGGTAGTGATAATCTGTAAATTCTTCCTTAAAGGATGTTTAATGAATGCAAACAACACCATGTAAGCTGAAATGATCCAAGATAAAATTACAAACCATTCATTTCTAACTGTCAACTCATGTACCTAAAATAACGCATTACACATGCAAAGTGAGAGTCTCATTTTTCATAAATCTGCTTTACCATAAATAGGTCATGTACGCATATTCTTCAATCTGGTTTTGTAGACTTGCCAACCACAACACCCGAAAGAAAAATCTTTGCAAGGTTAAATTGGAGTGTATGGTAAGAAACTAATCTGCTTTTAATTTAGAACTATGAATGCCTAAAGACCAGAAAGAACTGAACTGAAATATTAACTGCATAATCCTCCTTTGTTAAAAAATAAACTTTAAAATCCTGAGTGGTTTGTCAGCATTTAGTAAATAAAATCCTGAATCAAATCATCCTCTTCACTACACGCAAATGTTACTTCCCAATCAGAATTTTAATATCCTGCTTATTCAGTGGAGTTAATAATAATAAAAATGTGCCAAGCCAAATATTCACTCAATTTTAACAACTAAAATTACCAGTTTAACTAAACATACAAACAAAAGGCAAGGCCTTTACAAATAAGCTGCTTCAATGACCCATATGTCATTATAAACAAAAGGCCACATGTGAAGCGGACATCAGGACAGGACATAAGGCCACAAACAAGCACGATTCACAAATATCTACAATCTTTGCTTAATTTTGTCATTGTCATTCCTTACTAGTCTATCAACGGTCAGCGAGTTACACACACGCAGACCTGCGCATCTAAAAATAACGCAAATTACTGGTGCCGCTAGACAACATGGTAAAGTAATTAAAAGTTGGGCTCCGTAAACAAACTCTGGGGACTGATTTGTGGATCTTTATGCTCAGGCTGAAAATTGTACTTCTCTTTTTTTATCTTAATTAAGAGCTACCCATCGACTCCATGGCGTAGCAAGAACTGCCAACCCAGCAGATTTCAGTTCTCGAGCTGGAAACAGGTTACAAATGAGAAAAACAGAGATCCCCTATTGTAGCCAGATTGGAATTATGACCTGCAGTCGAGCGCTTTAGACAGAACTACTAAAGCTGAGCTGCATTATGCGTCCTGGCTGCACAATTCCTGACACAGCTCTAATAGCATTATGATCCTAATTAGTTTTCTGGAAGAACTAATTAAGGGACTGTCCAGAGAGAAAGTGGGGCCCCGTGTGGCTCGGATAACTTCACAGGAGGAACGTGATAGCCTCACAAAGGCTATCAGTCACAGCTCGGGTCTCAAACACGCCAATAGTCTGGTATTCTGAACTGGACAGCCCGGAGAATTTTAACAAGAGAAAGTATGTTACCATTTAGGGCTGATTACATTACTTTAAACCAAAACAACAGAGAGTCACTTTCAATCTGTTAAAGCTGGCGTGTCTGCCATTTGGCACTGAAGTCATAAACAAGGCTGGAGTCCCTCCCATGCACAGTTTGTGTGAAATAGAATTAAAATAAATAACAACAAAAAGCTTTTTATATAATTATGCCTTTCATGTGCACATCTTAAACTACTTGACAAAAAAGAAAACCCTTAAATGGTTTAAAGCACAATATACTGATTTCACTGTAAGCAAACAGGACTTGCACTCTATTTACAGTGACTGGAGGTACTAAATAAAAGCTGTCAGCAGAGAAAGGGAAAAAAGGAACAGTCCAACAAAATAATTAATTATACTTATGATTGTTGTTGTTAAGTTACAGTTGGCAAGTGAAAGGTCAACTGGGAAAACCTTAACGAGCACAGAATGAGGATGTGAGCTCAGAAAAGAGATGGATGATAAATCCCTGAGGAAAAGGAAAACAAATTACCTTAAAATGTATGGTTCTGTATGACCACATGACACTATCGAGCGCCTTCTCTGACTTACAAGGCCCAATCCTTTCTACTGAAGCCAGCAGCAGCTGGACCAACAATCCTGTGACCTCACTCCCAGGCTGCACTCGTGAGAGCCCAAGTTCATCTTTCTCTCCAGGGTTTGCAGACACACTGTAGGATACCATGACCTGTAATTGTACATAACACACTCCCTACACCTCAAATGTCAAAGCATGGGAAGCTTGTCTTTCAATCCAGTTTTTCCATTTGTATTAATACACCACCACAAACCTGGTCAGAAGAGACACTGGTCAGAAAAGGTGACACTATTGACGGAACACTGTAACCGATTAAACAATACAGGAGTCATACAACTTCATTTTCTTAGATACACAGGTGATGTGCTAATAACGTCTATTTAACTAGGGGATTTTTAATTGTTGTTGTTGTTGTTCTTTTGCGTTTCTCCCTTTGTTCACCTCCAACAAGGGTAGTTCCACCTAAAACGTGTTAAAGGCGTCAGTCAGGTTTCTTTCATTCATTCGGCTATGAACCAGGAAGCAAACGAAAACCTCAATAAATATGTAATGTCTTTCCCAGAAAAAAAATGTTTTGTGAAAAACAGGTGCCACCCACCCACTGTGGGGACAACACTATGTCTTACTTGGAATTGAAGGCAACAATGCAGAGTTCTGATCTTTTATCATCTGCCTTTAGAGGTAATAGGAATGCAGACATACTGGTAGTAGTCAGCATTTTAAAGAGCTCAGAAACTGAATAGTGAAGCACTTCATTTAGACTGTTAATCAAATGATAGGCCCATATCTTTTCAATGGCTCAGTATCCCTGGCGTAAAGACTTTGGAAGAAGTTGTCCTCAATATGTCTGACCAAGAAAACACATGTCCTTTCTACTTGTGCCAGAGAGCTAATGAGAAAAGCAGGGGTTGGAGTGAAACAGGCCCGACAGAGACACTGCGCCCCCTTGTTATTCCAGCGGTGAGTAATCTGATGCTGTGCTTTGCTGGGGAACATGTTTCTGTGTCGGGGGAAGTGGGACTACAGACCATGTTTGAAAAATGTAGGCCCATTTAAGTGCCTCTATTTGGGGCATTCAGCAAAAAGAATGACATTCAATTATCAGAAACCTTCACAGGTGTTCATTATTTTGGACAGATTCTACAAGCATATCAACAAGCGCAGTACCAGCTGTCTCACTGGCTTACAGCCTTTTCAGCTGAACTGACAGAAGGTGAAGTGTTACATTAAGGCCAAGAGTGCATTATAATTGAGAGAGTAAATGGTTTTGGGCCGGACATTACAGTCATCGAATGAAAGAGTGATCTTCCCCAATGGGCCAATCTGCTGATGAATCCCAAATTGGGAAGTCTCAAGTCAAAACATCTCCATTAATACTGAAATAATACAAGTGGTAACACTGTATGTTGGACTAACTAAAACCGATGGCTTGATCCCCACTAGGGAGTTGATGTTTTTGCTTTTTGGGCAGCGGAAGGTGGGAAGAGTTGGGTTGACTTATTAACCATCTGTCTGACATGAGTTAAGTGAACAGAAAGTTGTGGAGTGACTCATTATCTGGCATCGGTGAGAAACTATTTTGTCTGGGAAAATAAAAATAAAGACTTTGACCTGTAATTCAAGTCTTATTATTTTTTACGGTGGTTGTAAAGCACCACACTAGTTTGATGTCAGCCATTCATTTTTTTTTAATAAAAGATCATAAAAAGGGAAAGTACACAGTGGTTAAAATGAGTTTGAAAACTTCGAACATTTCAAGGCAAAATATGGATAAAGAAATGTGGCAGACAGCCAAGACAAAAATGGTATGTCTGGCATTTTGTCTGAGAGGGGGCATTAACCCTAGCAGGTATGAAAATCAGAACAGGTGCTTAGGGTTTGAAGCAAATATCTAATAAATCACAATTAGTCATTTCAGTCTGTTTGAGAAAGGAAATTCTCATGCATATTTTGACAGTCACATCGGTGCATTTTATAAGGCACTCTCACAAAACTTGGGTATTAAATGACTTTGCTGTGGTGTCTGTTGGCTGTGTGGGGAACACAGTGGAGTTATCAGGATGGTTTGTAATCTTTTCCATCAGGATCCCTTAGGGTGGCTGTTTGCCTGAGTGACAGCAGTGTTCGATAAAAAGAGATCCTGCATCATGTCCTGAAAGAAAGCCGTTTTTGTGCCATCCTTCAGAAATTTTAAATTGGTCTAAAGATTAATCGTAATGCATACTAAATACCTGTTATGGTATTAATTTTATACTCATATGAAAAGGCATTTACTTATTTTAGTATATAAATAAAAAAAAAAGGAAAAGCTATCTGAATTCATTGGAGCAAATCTGCACATATTTGTTCCTCCGTTTCAGTGAAGGCTGGAGGAGATGATTCCAGCCCACATGCTTTGGGAGTATTTATGCTCTCTGGCCAAAACAGCTGTAGGCTGCACTTGCAATTCCTACTTTCACTTACAAGTTAAACAGCCACCGTTCATAAATTAGGCCTACAGTCCAGCTCCACACTGCGGACAATTCATATGCTGTCAATGATGGTGGTAGGGCAGGAGTTTGATACATTCCTGAGCTGCAGATTTTATCCGTACGTTGTGACAAAAAACAACAGCTAAAATCTCATTCCAGCCTGGGAGTGCTGTTACACTGGAGTCTTGTTTCTGTCCCCACTGTGTGCTCTCTGGCGCTCTCTCAATGTTTACTTTACGGAGCCAGAACAGAAGAGAGAACATTTACCATATATATGTCTCACTGAAAAAATAATCAAACTAGCATGTGACCTTCGATAACATGACTTAAACAAAACACATCTGTGCGATAACTGTACTGAAACTTGATTATTACCTGGCTGGGTCCTTCCTGCCATCCAGGCTGTCCCCTCGGCTCTTAGGGGGCATCTCCCTCCCGATGCTGTCCATGTCCTGAGGAGGGGGCACCATGTAGGGCCCGTACAGAGGGGTGCGCCGGCCCTCGCTGCCCCCGGTCCCGCCCGCCCTCATCTTGCCGTGTGCCCGGAGCTCGGACTCGGAGTTGCGCTTCATGGCCTGCAGCTGGGCCAGGGGCACGATGTCGCAGTTCTGGGGCCGGTGCCACACGGTCTGCCGTGTGGCTGAGTTATAGTAGTAGAAGCGGTTGTTGTTGCTGTCAAAGAGCTCCCACCACTGGCTGCCATCGCACTGGCGCACCGTGACGTCAGTGGGGGCCTCCCAGCCGCACTCCCCCGTCAGCAGGTTGACGTACATCCGCTCCCTGGAACGCGGCTCCAGGATCTCTACCCAATCAGAGCTACGGATACAAGAGAGGGAAGGACACAGTGAGAAAAGACACGGCTGATAACAACAAGTTTAGACCACGTTAATTCACAAAGTATAAACTGTACAGGCTTAACTACCCTAGAAGAACTACAAAGCCAACACACGCCACAGCTGGTAGCAGCCCCCTCCGCAGGACTCTGAATTACTGGAAGATCTCCCTCTTGATATGATGCTAGTTTTTGGGATGCCCGCTGAATCTTTCACATAACTGGCATGACTGAACAGGTCTTAAACTATTAGAAATGAAGGCAATTGTAAATGAATTACTTACATAAAATCGAAAGCAATAGACAAACAGCCAAACAAAGAAAATCTGTCACTATTGGATCTTAACAGAAACTGAAATGAACAGAGAGAGACTGAGATAGGATAGGATTAAAACAGAGATTATGCAAAGGTCCACTGAGAAAACCCCTTTCACTTAATACAGGGTGAATCCCACACACGTATTAAGGAATACATATAATTTGACAAGAACATAACAATAGAGTAGGGACATATACTGACACACTAGCCATCAAGGTGGCCCAGTTGGGTTATCAGCCCTCAGGATTTTAATCAACGGATAAAGACTGCAGAGCAATGTGCCCTTCGAGGGAAAAGGGAAAACCAACAAACAGTGACAGATTAAGTGCCTGATACTCCAAATGGCGAAGACTGACAAGGAGTTTCTCAATAATGGTGAGTCCAGTCACTCGCACAACCCAGTCACGAGCACTTGTCATCAGAGCTTCTACACAGCAGCTCAGATTTATCAAGGAATGGAAAAAAAAAATGCTGAAATAAGCATTAAACTAGCCATTTGTAACCCTGCATGAACCTTTTATATGCTGACCTACAGCCCACTTTTAAGCAAGTTAAGACTTTACTACAAAATATTAATATTTACGGGTTTTCAATTGCCTTCTTTCACAAGCTTTGCATCAACAAAGCCCTTAATTATTTCAACTTACAAAGGGCTCAGTAAAGAATGATGACTCAAATGTGCCAAGATAGTGGACAAGATTGTTTTTTAAGATCCCAGAACAAATCTTATGATCTTAACAAAATCCTTCTACAATATAAACTGTAAAATACTGCTATCTGTTGTTTATATTGGCGTGTAAAGTCCCTGCCTTTGGGCCCTCCTCAGTGTGTTTTAGCTCTGATAGACATATTGAAAAAATGTATTAAGTGTATTATCCGAGTGCTTTCCATAAATATGAGGCTAGTATTTATGTCCTCATGTCAAACATAATCTTGACTCATATGTACATGTCAAAGAAATATTTGTAATGAAAGGGCAGTAACATTTTCAGGGGTACTTGCCGGCAACAAACGCTGTATCATCTACCAAAAAACAGAAATTCAACCCATGTGAGCCCAGCTCCAGTTGTTTTGATTCGCCTCTACAAGTTACACAAACTGGTCCAAGATTATTATTTTTTTCTGGTCTCAATAAAATAAGATTACACAAAAATCTTTTCACAACAGTGAAATACAGCAAATACTGTAAATCTGTCCCTTTCTCCTCCATGCACAAAACTGCACAAAGAAGAAATTAGTCTTACTTGCAAACACTTGTTTGGAAATACAGCTGTAGGCTCTAAAAAGGCCAGGTCAAAGTCTTATTGACTAATGCAGAACCTGAATAGAGTGGTGACCCTGGAAATCCAAGTTAAACTGTAAAAATAAGCACCAGGCTGCAATAAAGTAAGAAAGATCTCCAAGCAAATGCACAAGTCACCCAGAATGATTTAAAGACATAAGTGAAATAAACTAAAACAAACCTCAAATATACAGTGGGAGAAAAAAGTATTTGATCCCCTGCTGATTTTGTACATTTTCCCACTGACAAAGAAATGATCAGTCTATAATTTTAATGGTAGGTGTATTTTAACAGTGAGAGACAGAATAACAACAAAATCCAGAAAAACGCATTTCAAAAAAGATATAAATTGATTTGCATGTTAATGAGGGAAATAAGTATTTGACCCCTTCAACTTAGTACTTGGTGGCAAAACCCTTGTTGGCAATCACAGAGGTCAGACGTTTCTTGTAGTTGGCCACCAGGTTTACACACATCTCAGGAGGGATTTTGTCCCACTCCTCTTTGCAGATCCTCTCCAAGTCATTAAGGTTTCGAGGCTGACGTTTGGCAACTCGAACCTTCAGCTCCCTCCACAGATTTTCTATGGGATTGTGCTTCTTCTTGAGCCACTCCTTTGTTGCCTTGGCTGTGTGTTTTGGGTCATTGTCATGCTGGAATACCCATCCATGACCCATTTTCAATGCCCTGGCTGAGGGAAGGAGCTTCTCACCCAAGATTTGACGGTACATGGCCCCGTCCATCGTCCCTTTGATGCGGTGCAGTTGTCCTGTCCCCTTAGCAGAAAAACACCCCAAAAGCATAATGTTTCCACCTCCATGTTTGACGGTGGGGATGGTGTTCTTGGGGTCATTCCTCCTCCTCCAAACACGGCGAGTTGAGTTGATGCCAAAGAGCTTGATTTTGGTCTCATCTGACCGCAACACTTTCACCCAGTTCTCCTCTGAATCATTCAGATGTTCATTGGCAAACTTCAGATGGGCCTGTACATGTGCTTTCTTGAGCAGGGGGACCTTGCGGGCGCTGCAGGATTTCACTCCTTCACGGCATAGTGTGTTACCAATTGTTTTCTTGGTGACTATGGTCCCAGCTGCCTTGAGATCATTAACAAGATCCTCCCGTGTAGTTCTGGGCTGATTCCTCACCGTTCTCATGATCATTGAAACTCCACGAGGTGAGATCTTGCATGGAGCCCCAGACCGAGGGAGACTGACAGTTATTTTGTGTTTCTTCCATTTGCGAATAATCGCACCAACTGTTGTCACCTTCTCACCAAGCTGCTTGGCGATGGTCTTGTAGCCCATTCCAGCCTTGTGTAGGTCTACAATCTTGTCCCTGACATCCTTGGACAGCTCTTTGGTCTTGGCCATGGTGGAGAGTTTGGAATCTGATTGATTGCTTCTGTGGACAGGTGTCTTTTATACAGGTAACGAGCTGAGATTAGGAGCACTCCCTTTAAGAGAGTGCTCCTAATCTCAGCTCGTTACCTGTATAAAAGACACCTGGGAGCCAGAAATCTTGCTGATTGATAGGGGATCAAATACTTATTTCCCTCACTGTATATAAAAAAAAGTGTATTCAAATGTATTAATTTGACCTCAGTTTTAATTAATTACCATTCTGGATTTTGTTTCTGGGAATCAAATGAGGACACCAACAACCTGTGTCTGCCTAACATCATGACTTTGTGATCTGAGCTCCGAGATGCATCAGTCATACGATTCCCCGTCTGAACCTGTTCCCCTGTCAAAAGAAGTATATTCATTATAAAACGTTCAAATCTAAACGTTTAAACCCCACCTTTGCCTCTATAAAACAATACCGCGTAGGAAGATACCAGCTGGTGAGAAGACATGCTGGGTGTGTATAAGGTGGGGGAATGACTTATTACAACTACTGTTCCTCTTGCCAGACAGTGTCTAGATTAGTTCCAGTGAACAGTTTTTCAGCTCGGATTCCTCCAGGCAGGATATTCAGGGCTTCAAGAATACAGTGCCCTGCGTTTACTACACACACAATCTACATGTGTGTTGGTGCAGTGGCAGTCACACAAAGGAGGGATGACTGCTATTCTAGCCCTTAACATCTGCCTGCCAGCCCTATTTGAAGCCTGAACCAATTCTGTCCAGCGACTGAACTCTTCAGTCCAGGGTGAAAGTAAGCCACAGACCCCCTTCACACAGCCAGGCCAGCTGAGGCCTAAAATAAACACAATGCTTCTGTGTGCATGTATGAATCCAACACACACACCTGTGCTCAGAGTATTACTTTTGGAATATTCATAAATAAATTATTGTAACCAGAATTGTTAGTTAGAATTGTTAAACAGTTAAACATGAACATTATATGTGCTGCTTTTTTTTTTCATTATTGTAGGATTTTACAACATTGAAATTGAAAACTGCTATGAGCAGGTGTCTCTGAACAGGGACCGAGGCAAAAATGTGAGTACTGTGGGATGATAATAGTTCTGATTCAAACCCTGAGAGGTCGCCTATGTCATAGCAAAACCAATATCCAGGAGGGCACAGAGAGCAATAAACTCAGCAGTCCAGGAACATCACACCACTGGCTGCTGTCAAGAGTGTTTTAAAAATCAATCCACCAACCTAAGCAGAAGTACAGTCACAGGTACTCTCAACTCAAACACAAAACATTAAATTAAGCAATAAACTCACATCAAATCTAGGATAAAATTTTCTACCAGTTCCAAGAGCAGAAACAACAGCAAAATCAAAGCACCTTTCCACTGAAACATTTAGGCCTAGTCCTCTAGAACTGACACAATAAGAGGAATCCACTCCAAATCTCACATTTAAAATCCTGTGACAGTGAGTCACAGCAAACACAATGTGTGTCGACTGACAAAACTGTAAACTTTGAAAAATAAAGCACTTCCAGAAAAAAAAAAGGTTGGTAGACTATTTACAATAACAAATAGCGTCTATCTGTTCATTTGGGTGTGTGTCAATACTGGGTCTCAGCATCGCGCCACTTCCTTTTTAGCTCAAAAAAGGCAAACATTATTAAAAGGTTTTCTACAGACTCATTCCCATTGAACGGCTGCACCTGACGTACAGTCTGCTGCAAAGTCTCTGTGTTTTGACTGGCTATGTGAGAGGACTTGACTGTTGTCCTCTTGTTAGTCATAATAACAGGGCCCCACCGAGATTTCTGTGGATACAGTCATCAACAATAAAACCCCACAACTACATACAATTCCAGTTTAGAGGACTTTGTACTATTGTATTACTTCATGGCAACTGCAAATACACCACAGCTCCCTACTTTCCAGGTGATGTCATCAGATGACACACAAGGTACACCTGGGTACTACAGTAACAGGCTTCGCAGGTGTACGGTACTGACGTGCGTTTTGCCTTGAAACCATGCCAGATGGTCCCAACAAAACAAATTTAACTAACCACCACAGAAAAAAAAGCAACAGTGAAATGTTGCCCATTACACACTAATATAATAATTAGCATTTATAACCTGAGCATGCTTTTTTGTGTGTGCATCCCAATTAATTAAGTCTCTGCTCAGAATCAGTTCCATTAGCGAAAGCCAATCACAGCTGCCACAATAAGCACCACAGTAGAATATATTCACACTTCCAGCATTTTTCAATATTGAAATGTTTCTTTTGTTAAATAAAATCACAGAATAGATACGTTTAAAAAAAAAAAAAAAAAAAAAAAAAAAAGACAAAGAAATGGTGACCGTTTGTTTTCTCGGGAGGGTGGAGCATCCCAAATATATTTCTATCCTTGCAGCATTGTTTTCAACCTTTTCATTGTTGTTCATGCCAAGAATTAATGTGTCAGAGATCAGGAAGCACAGCTCATGAAAATGGTAAACATGTCAAGACTAGCCTTCTTGTTAACACACACCGATTAGCGCTGGAGAACATTCACTTGGCCAGGGAATACAGTAAGCAAGACCGCTGGCCTGAAACACTTCCCACGGTTTGTCTATAGTTTTCAATACAATTTTTTTTAAAAGCAGTATAGGCACTAATTGGAGAAAAAGCCATGGAACTGAGAATGTGCTGAGCAGCCACAATTTGAACAGAAGTTGTATTTTTTTATGAATCCTGAGGGAGAAAGTCTACCCTGCCACTGAACTGGACTGGACGGAACAGGTTGTAATCAGGCAAGAGATCAGAATGGAATAAAACTAGTAAATAAATAAACAGCAAAAGTTAGTTGGCTTCTGAAATAAATTATTTTGTTTGCATAGAGAGCACCTTTCAACATATTTTTGGATTCTATGAACACATTTCCAAACTGATTACTCACCCACTCATTCACTCACAGTTGAAACCTTCCAGGATACACCAAGTTCTGCGCTCTTATGTTTGAGATGAAAGCTATTTCTGGTGCATCACGATGTCAGAAAGACACAGACGGAGCACTGCAGCGCTAGTGGGGTTGGTGTAACAAAGATATGGATGATCACACTTAAATTAATATTGCAGCATTTCCCCATCAAATCGCCTTGATAAAATTTTGTGCTCCCAACAAAAGGAGGAACTCCCTCATGAAAATGAATTGAAACTGGAATATCTTTAAAATGACATGTCATGTGCTCCAAAAAAAATCTATCTTGAGCATTACAGGCAGAGAAAAATGAATAATTCAGTTAACAAAAATAAATACGCAACAGACACCAAGATTGAGTTAGATTGTTTTCCCAGACATTTCCAAATCACAAAATAAACTTTTGTTGATGCACAGGTTTAGTATGCTAGCACTCTGGGCTTTTCAACAACAGCTACATTCGGACAACAATCTGAGAAGTGTATTACATAGTAAACATTACTAACACCGATTCTTCATCAATTTACACCTTATTATTTTTTTAATGGAGGGGGGGCTCTTCAATTGTTTCCTAACCTTCCAAACCTAATCAGGTCCATTCTATATTCCATCTGAAACCGAATGTGCACACAATTACCAGGACACCAGAGCATGCTTTCCAGTTCTGGGGAGAGCCCTGCAATGCTGGTTTTGGCGATGTGTCGCTGCTCCTTCACCCACTCTAATGTCCTATAAAAACACAGTCTGCAAGAAGTCACACAGCTGCGGAGTCCCTCAGGAATTATGTGAATCAAGTGGTTTGCAAGTGAGGAGCGCTGGTGGTCTGGATCATATCACCATTTACCAGCGATAAGGGCCAGAGAGCCGCTTTTGGCGTGTAAATCTCATACTGCCACTTGCCAGGATGCTGTAGCCGAGACCCTCCATTTTATCGCAGGTCACCCTTCTATTCCATTAAAGCTCTTTGTTGTACTTGCGTCATTTGGATTCCGCTCTTCAAGATTCCCCCTGATCAGGACATAAGGAGGAAATATCCTCTCTACCTCAGCCCTGGCGGTGCTGTATAAACACATGTATGTTCTGACACTTTGCCCTTCAGAGATTCCTGCTTCACAGTGCCTGAGAGTGTACATTCGCAGTGTCCTCCAGCCCCTTAGCGATGCTGTCTAGCTGCCTGCCAAGGCAAAAATTAGTGAGGCGTATCTGCTCCGCTGTGCCCACCTGCATATTGGGAGCTGGGCTGACACCCAATTTGCCTAGGAGCTTAACAAAAATCCAATGAAGGGTAGGAGCCAGCAACCCAGTCCAAACATTTCTAAATGCAGCCCATGAACTTCCTTGTTCATAGTCTTCAGATATTGTTACTGTTTTCTGCTGCACAGTAGCTCAAATAAACAATCAAATATTCTAACTCTGTACATGTAATGGTCTTCGTTTTCTCCATTGGCAAAGTGCCCAGTCCACACAGAAATAATTGCCTATCTTGATAATTCGCCCATAGGGAAAACCTGACCCCTGGCCTGTGAAGTGCTTACACGGATTGTGGAAAATTTCATGGCGCACCAGGTTATTCTTCTAGTTTTCCACACAGACGTTACTCTGAGCCTGGCTGGTGTCGTACATATTGGAAGAAGCATTAAATATCAACTCACTTGTGTTTCAGCTGACTGACTGTCCTGCAGTCAAGACAAACCCAACCTTGTGTAAGTCTTTATTCCAAACTAGTATAACACTTAGGGGATTTTTTTGTTTTGTTTGGTTTTGTTTTCTCTTTTAAGATTAGTTTTTTATTTCTAGATGCTTCCTCATCTGTTTTTGTTTCTTTTGTCATGATTAACCCTCTACACAAAAACAAATCTCTTGAAGTTAATATCGACACTGGATAGACTTTCGTATCTGGTAAATATAAACGATGTACACAACAATGTTGTCCATGATCAGAACAGTATCAACTCATCAGCTTTCCGTGTCCCCATACAAATACAATATTCAAAGCAGCTATATTCGTTTCGCTTCATTAAAAAAACACTACATCGGAAGCAGTAAAGGAGAGACCCAAAAAAAGGTTTAAAAAAACAATAACTGACTTATCAGCAAAAAATGTCAGTGGCCCACACTCCCCTCACTTAAACAAAGGGATGTGTCGATTTAACGCAACCACCCCTCACACAAACACACAGTCCCAGTCTTTGTGCATTGAGAACTCAGACGTGTGTGGAAACAGGGAGGAAAAATGGGCACCCAGTCTGTCCTCAGCTGCTGCCAAGTCCAGGCCTGATAAGGCAGCACACTGAGAATAACGGGACGGGTCTCACCTGCCCATTTCACTCGGCTGGGCACATAAACACAGAGCTGCAGAGTTTGTTTTTGGTTGCGTTTCAGTCACTCCTCTTCACTTGCACAGACTCTCTCTGGCACGCCAAGGAAGCTGTTGCTAACTTTCTGCCAGCACATTCTCTGACAGTTGCGTCTTTCTGTTAACCTGGCAAAATCACGTCTTTTGAAAAATCCCAGTGGGAGTTTCCTTTTAAGTGTGGCACAACAGGGGTGTTTTCATCTTTAGAAACCAGTACATAGTGATTGTTTTTAACTGATTTAGAGCAGACAGTATGTGCAGATATTTTAATAAATAAATAACATTAAAAACTGAATTGACAAAATAATTTTGGTTGCTGTTATGTTAAAGACATTTTTAAAACAAACTATACAACTGAAACAATTTTTATGTAAGCTACTGTTAAAGAAATATTAAAGATGTTCTTAGTTATTCAGTTTTCACTTTACAAAACACACATACACTCCATTTTACAGTTTTCATCAACCATGGAGTACAATTTCTTTTTCACAGCAAAATATGGAGTTTGTCTGGCTTATCTATTATTACAGTTTTTTTTGTTTTTTTTTTTCTTATTTTTCCTTCACAGCAACATTCTTTTAAATGAACCCAATTTGTATAGTTTAATTCAAACTAAACTACCACCAAATACCCAGCCACATGTTTATTTAAACCTAGATAAACTACATCAACAGGATTTATTCCCATTGATTTTATTTGAATTTTGAACTTGGTGGCTTTGTCACTGCAAAGCTTTAAGTTTCTTTTTCCATCTGTCAAAGTTTCCTGGCACTCTTAAGTGAGGAACCTGGACCCAGCTACTGTGAACTGGAGGCAAACACAAACAAAAAAATGTAGACAGGGAACAATGAAGCTTCAAAAAACAATAAAAGATAATACATAAATACCAGAAACTTTATCCTATTTCATAATCACTGGACTCACACTGCTATTAAAGCAGCACACCTGGATTGCATATAGGAGAAAGTATAAGGTTTCTTCTTATTAAACTAAATACATGGGAGTTAAATGTGTTTTAATTAAATTTCAGGTCGGTTTATCCGTGAAGACCTGGGATATCGTACCTAACAAGCCTAAAGAAACTGAAATTGTATTATGTGAACAGAAGGAGCTTTTTTTTTCCTAGGAACACTCTGCTTAATTAGTTAATGCACTATGGTGTAGGGCTGGATTTATTCAGATTAGTAAAAAGGATAACTATCAACAGTTTAGGAGAAAGGAGCAACACGACAGTGAGTGAATTAACAGAAGCAGAAACATCTGCCTGCCTGCCAAGAATGATGCGTCTCAGATAGAAAAAGATGCATTTGCAACCATATGCGAAGAATGTGGTAATCGAAGCCCAAGAAAAAAAGGTGATGCGATAAGCCATGGCACAAAAATCAATACGACCACTATTCTGCTGAAACTGAGGACACTTTGTATGCCTAGCCTAGAGCTCGGGGATAGACTTTCCACCTCCAGCTCGAACAGATCATATTCAATTCATCTGGACACGGGCACGGCTGAGCGTCTTGGGACAGGGAACAGGATTGGAAAATAGTGCTCTCTACTTTGCATCTTTTAAGATTTGCCTTCTTTTTTCTTTTTTTCTTCAACTGTTGAAGCTGCGCCAGCTAAGCTTTTATAAAGGTAAAAAGAAAAAACTATGACAAATTACTCAATTCACTAGAAGGCAAAGATCCTCCTGGCAAAGAGCAATGTGTATGATTCACAAACTGCTGATGTCTCGTCTTGCTGTTGCTGTAACTGTACCCAGTGACCCCATGGTTTTCCAACACTGCATGGCATATTTTGCATGCTGTAAAGCATCATTAAATTAGTCTTTTCCCAGCTTCAATCGAACATTGCCAGCAATGTGGAAGTGGGTGCGAATGGACACTTTCACGGACAGACAAGGCCAAATGAAATGAAAATGATTAAACTTTCGACAGAGAAAGAAGGGAGGTGTAAGGGCATTAAATCTCTCAGCAAGAGGCAAAACATACAGATATATACTTGTAAAGGGAGAGCCATCCATAAAAAACATGAAGTGATCCCTTTAATAGAACGCTTCAAAACTCTGGACTGGCAGAGCAGACAGATGTTCTCAGTTTCAACGGCAAATTTGTCTTTGTACTCCTTTGAAGAGTGCTGCGCTGCAGAGATTTAACTAGTGCAGCTTCTACAGGTTGAATTTTAAAAACTAGCTCCTCTCCTCACTTGCACAGCTTTCAGCGCTTATTTTGGCACCAGATCCATGGGCTTTACTTTTCCACAGTTATTAGTGCAAACAGAAGCTGAGGTTTTGTAAAAACAATACCTTGAGCCATTTAGGATGCATGTTGCAACATTTGAAGGGGGGGTTATTTATGAGTTGCACCCCACCACTAGGGAAATAGCCAACCACCTACAGTAGCGCAGTAGTAAGCTTGGCATGGCTAAATATGGATTACAACAGCTTGAGGGGGGTGGGGGGGAAGAGGAAAAATCACTCCAAAACTAATAATAGGCCAATCATATTCAAATACATGTAAAGGAGAACAAATTTTAAAGTATTCAAATGCTGTGCGATCTTGAGCTGCTATACAGAATTATGTGTTGATCTCTGGATGCCACAGATTTATGAAACTAAGCATCAAAGAAGGCATCGACCTTTGTAAAAGTAATACACTGTATACGTACAATAGTATGTCAGCTACCTGTTACTGCCCCATTAGTTAATCACCATTACAGCTGCTCTTATTGTTGGAGTTGATGTGCATGTTCTAAGCATACCCATGCCATTTTGCTTGAGCTAAAACCTTGGGTTTATACACAGGCTTGGGTTTTTACACATCTGACTCAGAAAGAGCTGCTGTTAACCCAATGTCATGCAAATGAAGTGGAAAGCACGTAGTTCATATGTAGATTAGTTACTGTAACAGTTCCCAGGCTGCGAATCTGATTCTCCAGAGTCTGAAACCCAAACATGCTGCTGATCACCATATCAGCAAGTCAAAGCACTGCACGTCAACTCCAACACTGAGGTGAGTCAGCACCTTGATTATACACCAAGCCATCCACCAACCAGGACTGAGAGGAAATAGGATCTGTGTCAAAGGTGCATTATCTACCAGGAAACTCACCTATTAGTGTCAGAACAATAGGCTCAGATAACACCAGCCTTCATGTGGACTTTTTTTTTTTTTTGTCAAATACATTGACCGTTTGGATTTAATTTTAAATGCACCGGACTGTTTTGGTTTGTTTTTTATTTTTATCATTTTAATAGTTTTTTGATTTGTCCGGTGCATTTTCAGTTAATTTCAATGTATTTGACTTTTTTTGTTGGTAGCAGTTTGCTTTAATCACGTTTGTTTTGTGCACTTGTTTATTAGAAGTTCATATATATTGTTTGCATTAATCACTAAGATTTAAAATTTTTTAAGTGATTTTAAGAACTGATTTTTTAAATTTTAATCATGAGTATTAAAATTTGTTTGAATGTTTTTATCTTTGAAATGTAAAATACTTTCCCAATAAAACAGTATTTTACTTCATGTGGACTTGAGTAATTTGATTTTTAAATTATATTAATGTCTGTTTTAAGCAGTTTGTGTTACTGCTGCTAATTCTAATCCCTAGCACCCTATATTAAGACAAATGCAGTATATAGCTTCCTTGCACAAAGTCTAAAGTAATCAATCTTCAATATATATTTCAACTGATTTTAGAATTGAATGGATCTAATATTCTGACAGAATTGTGTGTGGGGGGAGAAAAACACACATACACTCTACTACTGTAAATAGTTTAAGAGAATAAGCAGGCTTGTAGTATTTAGACTGAGACAGGTTCTAAATCTGCAGAAAAATGAGTCTCATGCAAACAAAAATCCCTGCCAATGAGTCATGGAAATGGTTTGGACCTTCTGAAATTTTCACTCAGCTGTCGATCCTACGGGAACACCATTTAATCTTTTTTTTTTTTTAATTCAGCTCGCTCTTTGCTGGAAGACCTGTGCTGTCTCCCTTCCTTTGCATTCCACCTATTAATAAACTGCTTGGCAAGTAATCTTATATCCTGAGCTGGGTCACACCTTCCCAAGCCAGGAATGCAAACCGACGAAGAGAGCGATGTGGTAAAGCTGGGAAAATCTCTTTTTTTCTTGTCGTTTTCTTGTTGTTTTGGCAAACATTCATGCAAACACACACATACACAGATTTGTGGTTTAAGCAGTGTACTCTTGAGGTGAACAAAAACTGTGCTTGCGTTACTTCTGAGTGTGGGGTCACGGAGCTTTTTATTTACCCAGTTATATCAGTACTGATAAAATAAAGAGGGAAAAAACAAACAAAAAAAACATGTTGTCCTTGGCCAGGCCATGATATTCACAGCCAAGGGCCCTCATTTTCCAGGAGTATATTGATAGAAACACTTTCATCAGGAACTTGCATCTTTGTCTAAAAATACCATCTCCTTGTTTGCTGTAGGTTTTAAATAGCTATGGGTTTCCCATAAATAATAAATTAATGAGGCATTGTCTAACAAGAACTGCCATTTTCTGAAGTGCTTTGTTTTTTTGTTATTTTTTATATGCTTGGAATCAAGGACAAAATCAATAACATCCTCAAAGAAAGTGCTGCCAAAGCTAAGATAGATTCCATGAACAATTTAAGAAACAAAACAGAGCAATGTATTTTGTAGAAAATAAACACACACCAAAAAACAGACCCTTTGCTTAGTTTATCAAAACAAAAATTATAACGAAAGGTCTCCAGAACTTGTTGGGATTCATTTTGTTCTTGTTTTCGAGTAAGTTATACGAAAGAAACTGGTTATGCTGGTATCAATAAAACATCTTTCATAAGAGAACAAAAGAACTCTCTTGGTTTAACACCATTGGGTTAAAAATGTATCGAATGGACTTTTTTTCACATTTTCATAACTGTTTTACAAGTACAGTAGCACCGTAAGTTAAACAGACAATATCCCTGAATGAAAACCAAAATAATTAAAATAATATACATCACAATGGTCCTTCAATAAAAAAAAACTCTGAATCTACAGAACAATGTCAAACAGTTTTACAAACAGCTCCCACTCTCCCTAAAGGAGATCAAAACATTTCTCTTAAATTTAAACAGTTCGGTCACATTCATAGCTTAAAAAAAAAAAAACTACATAAGTAGGCTACAGATGAGACATGGATTTTATTGGCTTCAGCACCAAAACAGCCTTTTTCCTTCCCAAAAAGTAGGTTATAAACTATTTTTAAACTGTTAAAGGGGGATACATTTTGAAGCATCTGCAAAAGTGCTTGCGTTGCAGTGGGCGATTGTTTTAGCATAACTTTTCTGTTATATGATCCTGCTTTTGGGGATGCAAATGCATTCCAGAAGCAAACCGTATACAACACTCTCTTGTAGCAACAGGAATATTCCAGCTTGTTAATGTGGTTAGATGCGATTATAGGGACTAATTACACGCTGAAATGTTAGCCAGATCATCGCTGGAAAAAATGTTGCACTTTAAACCCCTGTAACACCAAACAGGCTCTCTCCGAAATGCTTACGGAGAAGGTTATTAATGCATGAAATACCTGTATAAGTAACAATACTTACATGTAGGGGACAAAGCATAACATAGCATGGAAGTTAAACCTTCAATGCCAAAGACTAGGCCTATATCTGGGCTATATACATGGAACTCAACTTGCACATTGCCTTCAAACGTGTTCAGAACTATAATGAGAAATAGTGGAGTCACAGTGCATAGCAGGGTTCTAAACTATTAACACAGAAGATTTACACTGCCCTTAAGCAGTACACTTCAATGCATATTGTGAGTAATGCCACACCACAGTTTTAGAAGGGCACACAAAAACCGTTATGGTGAAGACTGGGAAAAAGACAAATAAAAGTTACTCCCTTCAATAAACTCCATGAAATGGCACAGATTTAGAAACATCTCAGCCTGTTACAGATGGTTCTGCGTTATAATTCAGTGCAATCATTTAAAAAAAAAAAGGGTAATGTAGTGAATATACACAAAACCCTGAATACAGAAAACATCTCATTACATTACAGACTTCCCTATAATTAAGCACTTTCTGTAACAGCAGAAGATACCCATATTACACTCTACTATATCTACCCTACCCTATCGTCTTTCTAACCATCTTCATTATGTAATCTGGGTGTGGTACCAAGGCACCAGTTAAACACTCTTTTTGTCTCCCTTAAGACCTCTGGTCTTTTATCTCCTGGTCGTGTAATTTTTACATTTCTATACCCTTTCACTGGCGAGAAAGTCATCTGAAGAAAGGGGTTTGCTCTTGACTAAACTTTGGGTAACCATCAAAATAGTTTCTAAAAGGGGCTGACATTTAAATTGGGATTTTTGTTTGCCAGCATGCAATACCCCATGCCAGATCAGTAGAATATTTACTGCTAGACATTTCCTGTCTGAAGACACAAAGTCCTTTCTCTACTGAGGTTCCAATTTAGAAGTAAAAATACAAATGTGCCAAACATCCTTTCCACTGCGCTGCCAACAAAAATTACAGAGGGACTAAAGAAAATAGAACCTCTGTTTCAAGTTACTTTTCCAACAAGGGACACGGACAAAGCCCCCGTTTCTGTGTAGTGCAGAGGCTGGGGCTGTATCACTTTCCAGTTTTAAACAAACAATACTGAACTTCTGCAAATTTTCTACAGCCTTTTTTGCTTTTTAAACCGACTCGTCAGACCTCCTCTAATTTAACGTTTACACTGGTGAAGCAAACAGTATTTGGAACAGGGGACTGGAATGTCCTCTCTGAGGCTGCACACGTGCTGTACAATGCAGACTGAAGCAAACATTTAAATATGATCACTTTTAAAACAGTGCTGGATAGGTCTTAGTACTTTGGCTATATTAAGCTGGATAGGATCTAGTGCCTTTTTTCAATTATGCATTTTATTAGTGATTTGTCTTCATACTCAAGTTACTCTCCTATGTCTCCCTGTTTGATTGGGGATCATGTCGATCCTTTGGGTAATCTTTTGCGAGCAACTGAAAGAAGGTCACAAACCTACTTGCAATACACATTCAAATATTTTTTATTTTTAAAGAATAATTGGCAGGTACATGAATCCAGACATGACTACCCTGGGAAATAGAAAAAAAAAAAAAACGAAATCACATTCTAGTCTAACATTTACAAACAGTGGCGTGAGAGACTGGCTAAACCCCTCTCACTTTGCTGGTGTGTTTACTGTACTGTAGGTGTCGGCATGTAAACCAAAGAAGGGTTGAAAGGACTGAAATATACCATCAGAGCTTTTAATTATAATGTGACATTTCTTAAAAGGAGAGCACCCAGCTCAGTGTGACTTTCATAGTGACTCTGGGACACCAGCGGTCTGAGATACATAAATAAATCAACACGAGACATGAATAATAGAACTAAAAGCAAGAAAGTAGCCTGTCAATCTTGCCTTATCCAGAAAACCGCACTTCATCTCTCTCTCTCTCGTTATCTCTTCAGATACACAATTGTTTTCTGGCGACAGGACAACAAAATTAATACAAAATTTAAGTTTAGCATTACACGAAGTGTAACACGAATCTGCCTATTTGTGTTCGAGCCCAGTGGAAAACGGGGGCTGGTTGTGGGTTCAATTTGATCAAATCTCCCCAAAGCTTTTCTTATCCCACACATGAGAAACATCTCTTGGTCTGTCTATTAAAGAAGTACTTTAAATCTTGGGATTAGTGTAGTACATTATTCTTCACTGGACTCTTTCCCACACAAGAGAGCAATATCCTCTCTTTTCTTTTTTCCAAGGGTGGTATCCAAAATCAAAAGCTATTTTAGGATAACCTCCCTTTATTTCAGTTCAATATATATTTGCACAAGGTTAATTACTGCTCGCTGTAACCAGGAAACATATGGAGGTAGCATAGTCTCCTGATTTTGAAGCTGGGATTTATCATCCGTTGAATTAGTCACTTTCCATTCACATAATACAATGTCTGTAAGGAGTAGTCTTTTCTCAGCTTATAAGAGCATGATAAATTCCTATTAGTGAAGCACATGCATTCATGCCAGAATGATTGTTTACTTGGTTACATATTATTTACTTTTTCTTTAGTCCCATAACGAATCCTACATTTTTGCTCTGTACCTTGCCCACCTTTAAGCTTAAAAGGTTGGCATGTGAGCGCAAATAGTGACCCTCCATGTTAAAAATTAAAATAAATCCTGAGTGCAGTAAGACATAAAGGCTGCCAAATTTGCAATAAATTACACAAAAATAAAAATAAACTGTCAAGAAAAGGGAGAATGACAAATCCAAATAAACAGCTGTTTTGGAATATTTTTTTTTTCATGGGGATGGGGGTGAATCCACACATATAGTGCTGAGGTATTAAACCTCTCATGTTTGACTGAGTGGTTGAGACTTCAATGCGAGAAAGCGGAACTGGCCCAGAGAAAACCCAATTAAAAGTTTGATTTGTCACAATTTCACGCTTCACAGAAAGCAGTCAAGTGAAGTCGCAACTGTCTGCCGCTTCTCTTTTCTTGAGTCTTGGCAAGTCCTCTGACGCTGAGGCAGATTATCGTGAAATTCGAGACAGGGGCTTTTCAAGAAGGCACTTGTCTGCTGAGAGGACAGCTGAGGGAGTTGGAGAGCTTCAAGATGCATCCAGCCACTGCCAGCATGCCTGATAAAGTCTAGCCCTCCCTCAGACCTCTCGTTCTTTCCATGCGTTTGTGTTCAAGGACTGCCAATCTTATCATCTTTCAGAAGGCGATGCTCTTACAGACTAGACTCCTGAATGGCTGTATCTGATATTGAAATCACACGTGTCCTATAATTAGTAAGCATTAGAGTCTAGACAAGCGTTTTACCCAAACCTCGAACTGCACTCAAACAGCAAACAAACAAAAAAAGGCAAAGGATTATAAAAACATCCTGCTTCTTATTGTGAAATCTGTTACAAATGCCCCATTAACCAAATGGTGCTTACAGCTCCCTGGGTAATATATGCACTTACTACTTTGGAGACATCTGTACAGTTGTGCTCATTGACTTACTGTTCTCCTTGCCTGCTTTCACTGGCAGGCAGGTACAACCACTGGTTTCAAATCTTTTGCCGTGTTACAAATGCCATGCTTAGAGTCAAGTGAATCAGCGTGTGTGTGTTTTTTTTTGCTTGTTTTTACTTGTTTGTTTGCTTGTTTATTTTGCCTCAACTTTTCTGTAAGGATTATTTGACCTCGCCTTCTGCTAACACCAGGAGGGCCACGCAAACGTACCATCTGCAAGTGTGTTAACACTGGGTGTGTGTTTGTTTAGTCAAAGACCTGAAACAAACCGCTCACAGGCTCAAGCGCAGTACAGAGTTCTGCAGGGTGGGGGAGGGGCGAGGAGCAACAACACAACAATGGAGCAATTATTTGTGTTGTGTTGCTGTTGTGTGTACTATCACATACACTTTCATTAGTCGGGGCCCTGTAATTTGCCCTTATAGTAGAACTAAAAGCCTGGGCGTTAGAGGTGGGGAGATAAAGAGGTTGTTCTTTTCTTTGCCAGGGCTCCTACCAGTTTTTTTCCCCCCCATACAAAGCTGGCAGTGTTTTGGCTCATTATTCATACAGGTTGCTGCTGCTATTCTTTCCAGATCTTGGGGGCTGCCGCAGCTGTCTGTGTCCATTTGGACAAATAAAGAGAAATTTTAACAGCGTGAACAAATGCAGGCTTATCCTGCAAAGGATAAACTGTCACAAATTATTAAGTGTGACTTGTGTTAACAGATCTGCCATGGAGCTTGTACAGGAATCTGGCTGGCAGCCAGTAGGTATAAGAGCCTGGTGCCAATGATCCTATCACCACAAAGCCCAGCGGGACAGTCCTCGCTCATCTGTTCTTCACAGCTAAGGTTACCTTTGGGCTGGCAGGGCTCTTTAAAGCTGCAGAGAAGTCCTTTTGGTGCGGTGACCTGCGACTGATGCATCACAGGAACCTACACTGACACGAAACTGGGATGGTGTTGGCACTGTGTTTACTGAAAATATTATTTGGAAACTCATTTCACAGAAGCCACATTCTTTCTTTAAACAATGCATGTGTTGTCCAGTTTGATTTATTTGTATAATTCACCCAATATCTATTTATGCACTGTGTAAATATGCCAAACTGCTCTGTAACAAATACTATTAAACAGATGCATTCTCCATTGTTGACAAAAACACCCAAGCTTGAAATACACAGAAAGAGCAGAATGGTGTTCTTCAGGACTCTGCAGTATGGACACAAGGACGGAGGAGTAGGGGGTCAGTCGTATACTTTGTTAACTGTGCCACCTCACTCCATCAACACTGTCTCTCTCACAGGCCGCCTGCAGATTTGACTTTAGAGACAGGGAATGCATGGTCAAACGCTGGCTGCTGATAAGACACTCCAACTTCGAAAGCTGCAAAGTGCCACAGCTGAGGGGCTGGGTAATGAGCTCATATAGTAAGTCATGCAGGTTGACTTTGATCACAGTGGTTTGATCTGTAAACTACCTCCGCTCAAGCAGCCCGAGGCACTATGCACTCCCCAGTCACCCTGCATAAAGCATGCTAGACTCATTAACTCCGATTCACTGTATTACCCATATGCAGCAGCAAAATGGATTTTGGCTCAGTGTCCAGTAGTTTGGAAGTCACTGGCTTTAACAGAACAGGGCTGGCAGCACTAACAAAGTAACTGTAACATGACTCTATAGGAATATAACATCAAGATACGGGCACTCTATAAACATCAAAACTGACTGCCAGAGTCACCTCAAAATCCTCCACTTCCAGCTCGTAAGATACTACAATGAAATAGTTTAAAGGAAGTATAGTGTTACTAGAAATTTTTCATTTGCGTTTTACTAAATACATTATTTTTAAGTCATGCTCTGCAGCCTTTCCAATTTACAGTATGGAGCATTGTTATCGTAACTGTCCATTCCTGTGTGTTTCTCTTTCTCTCTTTTCTGTTTATCTGCCACAGACTAATGATAAGCAAAAGAAGACAAGAAGCCTAACTGAGCCCTGTCCAATACTGCTCTTCCAGTTAGACACGTACATAGACAAGAGCTGCCTTTTGGCCCAGGGACACTGGTGACCATGGGGATAGCTAAAGCAAGAGGCAAGGCCACAAGGCTGAGTAGTCCATTAGATGATCAGCCTCATTTCACCAAAGGCCCAGAATGCAAATTAAATTAATAGAAACGGTAATATAAATAAATCCTGAAATATTACAAACAAAAAAGAACCATAATAATCGAGTCTGAACTTGTGAGAAATAGTATGATGTCGTGTAAAATACAGATGAGAGACCACGTTGCATTTCATTGCAGCCACTTCTATAAGCTCAACATTGATGCACACCTACAAATCACAAACTACAAACCTAATATTTGAAGCCAACTTTTAGTCTGCCTGAAGCATCATCCCTCTGACGAATGAAAACCTGCCGTCAAATATTGTGTTTATTCTTTCGAATGGTCGCATGGACAAGTTTTGATTTAATATTTGTTTAAATCAATTGTTTTCCCCAAGGAACTCTTATTTTGTGTCCCATTCTACTATTAAATCTATCCACTGCACACCAAATCCATTTCAAACACCACAGTAACATGATGGGACACTCGATCCACTAAGGAAACACTCAATTCCGTAACACTGCACATGAAGCAGAACATGACAGAGAGCAAAGTAATTTTGTGAGGGTGACCAATTCAATTCTGTGGATATTAAGCGGGTTGAGAGGTTAGGTGCCCTGTGTAACCTGAACAGCTGCCATTTCCCAACAATTTGACTTTTTCTCCAGGCTCAGGCCACACTCTCTATATCAGGAATGCAGCTTTAGCCTAGTTCAGGTTGCCGCACTGTATGACGACTATTGTTCGGGTGTTGCTTTTCACCAGCAGGGCTGACGTTGGAAAAATCCATCGCTTTATATGGCAGCCACTTACTGTAAACCCAGGCAGTGTGCACAGGGCAATAAAATCTGCCTTTGTCTGTGGCAGTCTGACAAACAGGACGCTGCCACAGCCCCCAGCGCCGGGACAAAAAGGCTCTTATCCTGCCCACATCGGAGGAGTAATCTGAAAGGCCAGGGCGCTGGAAGAGACAGGAAGGAAGAGACTCGCTCCAGCTCAACATTACAGCACACGGGCTGAGGTAGTTTTCCTATCTAAACTGCTGAGCCCACGAGTCCATCATAATAATGGGAACTGGGGGGTTGGGGGGGGGGGGGGGGGCCATATAGCAAACTATATTTAACGAAGGGACAAAGGAATTCATGCGTTAAAGCCTTTCCCCCTTGTTGCCAATTGAAAGAGCAGAGTAGTATTTTTCCACAATGCTCTCTCGCTCTGGAGAAGTAATTGCTGATAATGATAAATGACGACAATAATTCCCAGGTTAACTATACAGACTGGACTAAAACAAATCACTATTAAAAAAATAAATAGGGGAAAAAAATAAAAGGTATATCGCACCACATGACAGGGACGGCACAGG
The DNA here is from genome assembly GCF_036373705.1 of Amia ocellicauda. Lineage (NCBI taxonomy): Eukaryota > Metazoa > Chordata > Actinopteri > Amiiformes > Amiidae > Amia > Amia ocellicauda. Next base: position 44,377,585 of record NC_089853.1, read on the forward strand.
GGGACTTGGTGTATCCGACTGGAAACGGGAGCTGACAGAAACGAGCAGGTGTGTGCGTCTCCCCGAAGCACCCAGGGTTGAGAAGCCAAGCAGAAAGGTCAATTAAAAAGGCTCATCTCCACTGCCAAAATAATCAGCCTGCGGGGCGTTCCACATTCCAACATTGCACACCACTTCCAGGCCTGGCGATCCCCTCTGATCGCAAGTGACAGGACATACTGCACACTGAGTGCATACTGGCCTATGAGAGGGTAAGACGCCAATCAAGTGTTGAATGCGACCCACACAAAAAGAATCAGGAACCAAAGCTTGGATGACTAGGGCTGGGAGCATGAAGTGGGCAAAAGTCCTTGATTAAGCAAGGTCATGATATTCCAAAGTCTAGGATTAGATAACTATTCTTTAATGCACTGGACTGTCGGCATGCGATTTAGCAGTAAAACCATGAACGTGGAGATTGTTAAGGATAGGAGAATGTTGTTGTGCCAAAACAAAAGCCATTGGCATAAGGACATTTATATAATACACTAGCCTGATCTTTTCAAATTTTAAGCATAGAACACACCATGTAGTGTGTTATAACCTTAAAGTCTGAAATAGATAATGCTGCAAAATCTTAACCACAATCATTTGTGAACAATTTCTTTCTGGATACCTTCCCACTGAGAATCTACTGCTTCCAAAGACTGAACATGAGGTTATCTACTACTGAACAATTTCCATGAGCAAAATAAAAGGCACCATCATGATGAAAGTCAGCTTGCAAATGTAATGTACCGTAAATTCATCAAATTGGAAAAATAGGATGTAGTTATGACAACAACCTTTATATAATGTGATCATTTACAGGAAAACTATGTGGATATGTAGGTAGACTAGAATGTCTCCACAGCCAAAAGGGTGACCCCATTTGCAAAACAAAAAGACCATTTACGTTGAAGACAGTGAGCGGCGCATTACAATATTTGACCCCACGTCCAAGCCTATCAATCAACTCGCTGACCATTGCTATGGAAATCCAATTTCTCTTAAGCCTCGACTTTACTTTTGTCTGAAATTATGGGGAAAACTTTGTAATTTGGTAATTTGCGATGTAGCAATACATGGTCGATCTGAAACACCCGAATCAAACTCAAGTTATAAACTACTTGATAATTGTAAAAAAATAAACAAACAATGCCATCCTGCTCCCCAACTCTCCTCAAGATCAAACAATGTATTTGTTCTTTAAAATGTTGGTAAATGTGGTCTCTCTCATGCAATGCACTTAATGTTAGTGGTGATTGGGTACAACTTTAAATGGCTATGTGTCAGGCTATTTCCTAAAAACTAGTTGTTCAGTAGAGCCCCCAACCCCCCCACTCCCCTTACTTTCCCAAAATATCAGGAAACCTCATAAATGAAAAAGACAACCAAAAACTCAACTATGTCAATATTATACAGTGAAGACTGACAAACACCAAAAAAATAAAAATAAAACAACAAAAAACAGATGGGATTGACACAGGCTGAACCCTAGGCGATGCACGTGAGAATGTAGTGGTAACACAAACTCCACCACTGTTTGCTGAGAGTAAACTTTTGTTTTAAAGATCTGGGGGAGGGGGTGTGAGTGGGAGGGGGTGGTTGGGCAACATTCTTGCAATTTGCTCCTTTTGGGTTACAGTTTCTTGGTAGCTGAATAGTCGCAACCTGAGTGTCCGGCCCAGAGAGTTTGCTAATGTGTGACCACATCAATTACTTTCAACAGAGACCGAATTATCTAGATTTTTTTTTAAGAGTTTATAATTGCAGAAGACTTAAAAGATAAGAGCTTAGATTAGAAGGGGGAAGGTGTGTGGGGGGGTTGTCTGGTGGTTGAATACAATTGTAGAGGCTGGGAGGGCTGGACACAATACTTTCCAGTATTATTAGGTCTTTCCATTCACTGCATTCTCTCCCCTCTGGCTTTAAGGGTTTTAACCACTGCGAGATTGAAACCCCACCGAGCGGAACGTGAAGGAGATGTACACTGATTTCCTGGATTTAAAAAAGGTTAATGACATAAGTATTGAGGACTCAGGGCCCCTTTGTGCTCAGACTAGATGGTAATCTATCTATTGTGCGCTCAAAAACATCCTCAAACACATGAAGTAAATAGCTAAGGCCAGAAGCTAAACTAGACCAAAACATGAATTAATATAAATTAACGTATAATGAAAATCACCATTTTGTTTAATACTTCTGCACTTTTATCACAGCAAAGGAGTCTTTAAACATCAAAGCCACTTTTGCATAAACATCACTATTTTTTTGTAATGGGCAAATCAGTAATTTGTAGCTTTAAATTGATTTAAGTGGATGGATGTGGAAATAAAAACAATCTACACATGAAAATGTAAGTACAAGATCAGATTTCATATATTTTTTTCCCAGCATAATTTAAGTGGGGGCTGGGCACTGAATCACCAAGAAGGCTATTGACTACCGTACTTTCATCTCATAATGGTTCCCACAGATATTCCAGCACACAGAACTGAGACATCGGCCTATTTCTACCAAAACAATACGCACTTTCTGCTCTTCAGATTTAACAGTTAATACTGCAAACACATCTGCATTGGTTTGAGCACTTCAGTTCAAACCAACACCAAATTCATTTTATATTACACAGCTTTCATACAAAAAAAAAACATTCCTAGAGTTGCATGCACACCTCTGAGAGAGCAGGTATGTGTCACTTCCTAAGGTGACCCTTAATTATTCGAGACACCTTTAGCCTCGCACCTTCCACAAGCTGAGACAGACATTCAAAAAATTCCTTGAATACCCAGGCAAAGAAGCTAAAAGCCACTTATCAGGTTATAAAACAAAACAACATTCAGTCCTCAGAAGAGATGGGCAATCCAAACCAATAAGCAGACTGAAAACACAATCTACACACATAATACAGTAAGAGATTCTGTTTTGTTTCTTTTACACGTGCAAAGCCATGCTAAGCAATAGACCATCTCACTCAGAACCAATCCAACCTTATCATGGAATCATACAAAATAAAACTAAGTAAGAGTCCAAGTGGAACCGCTTGTCTTAAATATCAATCCCAGCAAAGCAAGAAGCCATAGTGTCCAGGCCCATTAACAGGAACTCAGGTCTCCTGTCTGGGCACAGCCAGTTTTTTCAAGATGCAGGTTTGTGTGGCAGGTCTGTGTGCAATGCCCAGGCCAAACCTCTGTAACAGGAGGCAAGTGAGCTTGTAAGCAAAATCCAATACCGCAGCTCGGCAGCCAGCGTGAGCCAGGAGCACGGAAAGGCAGATGCTATACCACTCGAGAGCTGGGGCCACCTGTCTGTTTCGTGCCACAGCCCTATTCTGCAGATTTCCATGTCCCCCATGTGTCGAGCAGCGCTACACGATGTTCACATACGCCAGATAATTGCTCACCATGTGCAGAGATGCAAACCAGCCTCATGTTGCATTGGTTTGCGTGAGCCGCTCTAAGTTGCACTGTTAATTAATAGATGAAAAGACTAGCCTGATTTAGTCCCCATTAGAGCCAGCGCAGGCATTCCCGGCTACACTAGGCATCTCACAGCTCTTCAGCTTCACGCAATCTACCCCAAGCCATACTTGTATCAAATGTTATTTCCTTCTGTGTTGTGCATGTTTCCTTTCAGACTGAGGTGAATTCTGTCACAATAAGCAACTGTCTTTGAAATACAATGCAATTCACTGATGTGTACAGTATAAAATACTCACATTGAAATGGTTAAGATTACAGAACGACACACTCTGATTTAATCCACTTTAAATCTGAATAGGGACTGTCTGCAGAACAATTTACTGTATGTTTAATTGTGCCTACAAGTGAAAAGTTCACATCTGTACGGCTGCAAAAAAGCAGATGCTGGGAAATAAATTAATACACTGACAAATTAAAAATAGTACATAAATAAATAAATAAATAATGTGCAACATATGGAGTAATGAACATCAGTGTTTTTCTTCATATCTTGGGCTTAGCACTAAGCCAAGCAAATTTGTTGATTTGACTTAGGAGATTCAAAAAGGGAAACTAGTAATTAAATTCTAACCACAGGCAACCTAATCAAACAAGACTTTCCCAAGCCACAAGAAACACTCTGTAGGGAACGTCAAGTGGACATTCTATTTACACCACATACTGAGACTTCAGGGTAGTATTTTATTTTACTTATTTATTTTGAGTACACTAACCTTTTCAACTCATAAAATAATCAAAGCCGTTCCCATAATTTGAAATAACTTGTGAATTTCAGCGGTGGTGACGGTGGTGAGTTTGTTAGTTTTGCTAGGGAAAGAGTTTGCCAACAGCAGTAAAGTAACTCGAGAACATGTTGCGTGAGGCTGCCTGACTGCGAGTGATTTGTTCACCGTTTCATCTAAAGGAGACTTCAGGATATATCTGGTTAAACAATGAAGGGTCTTGGTATCACACTTACTGTACAGCCGGGCACATCAAAGAAATTGTAATTTCCCTTGTACCAGACTGCACATCATTCTGTAATTTCCCTTGTACCAGACTGTGAAACATTCTGTGAAAAAGGGGGAAATATACACATGATAAAGAGGCTTAAAAGTAATTGACTTTCTTGAAATGTGTTTTATGTACACACTATTATTTGTGTATTTATTTTAAAACATTGTATTTGAATGACTATTCTTGTAAATATCTGTATGCTGTATTTAGCAATAAGCCAAAACAATTAAAACAATAAACTGAATCCATGTTACCTTTGGTTGGCAATGCTTGGCAATAGGCTACTTGTCTAACCTTGTCATGCCAAGCTCACTTTAATTTCATTGCTATCATTAGATCACAGTGGAGATTCTGAACAGATTTGTTTTTCAATTATAAATCACACACACACACACACACACACACACACACACACACACACACACACAGTGCAGTATATATTTGGAACTTTTAGTTTCCCTAGATGATCTCAAACTACTAATTACTTGGTGAAAGGCCAATCAAATCATCTTAGAGAGTAAACATTTAACCAATTACTCATGACACATGGCGGACCGAATAAATGGAGGGATGTTCCTATGAAAACGATGGCCGGACCATATTAATCCTGCCTTGTCCCCAAGCTGCAGGATCGGCCCAAAACATCCCAGTCGAGGCTGGACATGCCCGTTAAATATCGCATGCATGCGGTTCAGTCTATAAATGCAGTCAGTTTTGTAGCATGTTCTCTGAAGCTGCAGCACGCTTGCCTACACGGTGCACACAACCAGCGCAGCGCAGATGTCCGCAGCTCTGCGCGGCTCCACCAATGGGAGCGGTGGCTTTCTGCAGATCTGCGCAGAACTGCGGAAAAGCGCGCAGCACGACCGCAATCACACACTGTTGGGTTTTGTTTTCATTTTGTTTGCTCCCCCCGAACAAAAGCGCTTGAAACCCATACACCGCTTCGGAGGCTAAGTTAACTAGGCGTATGTTGTAGAAACAGTTCACTAACAAATTACACCGTCAATTAAAGGTGAGCATCCCGGTGTATATCAAACATGTGCACACGAAACATTTATAAACACGTTTTCAAACTTGCCTTGGTTTGTCCCCAAGAAAAGTCACTGTTGTTTGTTTTCTGATAACGTGGACGTAGCACGTTATTTGGGGGATATAATGTGTTCGATAACAAAGCGCCAACATGTCAATAAAATACAGATACAAACAACGTCACGTTAGCAAAGTGAAGAACGACTCGAAAGCAGCCTTTTTCTCCTAATCTAAGCATCGCATACTAAAATATGCATAACGCCAAAAAGTTCACATTATTTCCCCCCACGCTAGTGCATTTTGCAGGTCGGATATCTAGGAACTGTAAACTTACAGTAAATTAACTTGTATGCTTGATTCTCACTTCTTCCAGATGATCTCAACTCCACGATTGCATTACTTTGGTCGCTTTCTGGTAGCACTTTGCTGTAATACATTTGGTTCAAAGGTGTACGTGTAGATCTGTGCAGATCTGCGGGAATCTGCGCTACCAGAAAGCCACCTTTGTCCAAACTGGACACATTTGAGGAACTTACCTTGTTTCGGCCATTTCCCCCTCACATTGTATGGACACAAACTTGAATAGAAACTCCTCGTTTTGTTCCTAGTCGGAGTCTGGTGGTGCAGGCGAGATCTGCGCGTCCTGTAGTCCTGATCTCCACCCCTGTGCGTGAGTCAGTCTTTTTCAGGCTCTCTCGGGAGGCTCTCCCCCTCTCCTCTCCTCTCCTCTCCTCCCCTCTCCGCACGGTGCTGCTGGCAGGATGTGTAATCTGATCGCACTACTGTCTCGCATTAGATTAGGGAACATGAACTGGCATTCCTGGTTCCCCCCCCCCATGCTGTATCCAATTGCATTGCAATGCAGTGGGTCCATCTGGTGGAAAGGAGGGGATGCAGAAATATTGGGGACATTTCCACTGCAAATAAATAAATACAAAAATGCATAACGTAGCCAACGCTGCAAGGGCAGTTTAATGTAGTTCTGCACCGTGAGCCTGTCATTGCGCACTGCGGTGCATTAAGCAGTGCAGCTGCGACAGTGCAGATGACTAAAGTACTGTTTGTAAATAAAAAGATGAATAACAAAATTAGAAATAATGACAAATCATAAGAAATGTGGTAGTAGCAGAAAACGATGAACAATATAAAAGTTATTTTGACGAAAAAACTGGTCAAACCCATTCAACTACAATTCGTTTTTCAAATTCAATTAGTCATTTCAGAGGTAACAAAGGCAGTGTCGCCCGGGGTAAAGCAACCCTGGAGGACTGCATTGTATTGCTTAATTGCAACAGAATGACTTCCACTCTCAGGGTTTAGTCCTGCAAGTATGTCACTCATGTATAAAAATAGAGGCAACCCAGGAAAGGAGCTGTCAAAATAACGGTGTTTCAGATTTCTGTTGAACCAGAACTCTCATTTTTATGTCCGTAATCTAAAGGAGCTGGTGCAGCTGATTTCTTGAGTAAGAAAACATGAAAACACGTTCAAAATAATTGGTAGGCCACTTCAAAACGAATTTTAAATGGTTAAAATAAAATGTGTTCTGTGACAACTTCATGCATCATTAAAAACAATTTGTATTGTATTAGAAGCTATATGAAATTGGTATTCAGACATGTCCGTACAACACTTTGGCTGTCTTTTGTTTGGCTAATATTTACATATGAAAGGAGCCATTATTTTTAAATAACAACAAAACTGGTTTGGGGGGACTATTATCAACTTTATGATTAGTTCAGTTCAGATGATTATCACTTCAGAGTCCTTTTACGGTCCTGTACTGTCACGTACAGGGTGCAGATATTTATTTTCATTTTTATAACTATGTATTTAATTAAAGTGACCTTCTACAACTCAATTAGCTACTAAAATACATAAGAGTGATGATTAAAACAATACTAGTACTATTACTGCCATTGGCTACCCAACATTATGCAAAATAATTGGAGCCAATGCTGGCATAACACGTAGGTCAATGTAATGTGTGATGGATGACCTGTTTACTGGGAATCGGTTGCATAAATTAGGCTTTAAAAAACAATTATTATTTTGCCCTTTTACTGCAAAACTAAACAATAGTACAGAAAGATTTATAAAAAGGCAGAAGCTTTTTTCTCCCACGGTATGGAACGTAGCCTGTCAGAACATTCAGCTTTGGAATTCCCTGTCCATAAACATTCTTAAAAGATTAGAAAAAGCACATCTGAGGGAATAAAGCTGATTGATGTCTCTGTGCAACCCACTGGACAGGATTTGGTACTTATGCATCTGTAAAATAAATAAACAGAACAAAATGGACTTCTTAGCTGAATGGCGACCTATCCCTTAAGTAAAAGGGTCTAGTATAGTATTGTACTAGTTTCAGTTTATAATATTGACGTTCAGAGAATGCAAAACTAGCATATTTTAAGATTACCAAATGCACAAAACTTTCACTTCAAGTCAAACAAAGCAAAACAGATTTCATACAGAGGTAAATTTCATATTGCAGGACACAGAAAACTTGTTGGACTTCTCTAGACCCACTGGTGTAAGCCAAATGATGCTTCATGATCAAATTTGTATACGTATAGATTGTATAGATTGTAATTGTAATTTAGATGTCCATGTGAGCTCACAGAAATTACACTTTATGCGAATACTTTACACTGGTCTTCGTAATGTGGTGCAATTTGTTTAACAGATAATAATTTTGAGGAATATCAATAATTTTGTATTATTATTATTGTTGTTATCTTGAAAAAAACGTGCAATGTATGAGAGGTGTACAAAGTTTTTCATAGTACAGGTCTAGGTATCATTACAAACTTGTTTTCATTTAATGGACATTGTTAAGAATGTATGCAAGTATACAGTGACATCTGCTGGCCCATCATACATACGTTTTTTTTTCTGTTTCTTAATAGTCATATTATTCTGTTTTCGTCACAACAGGCAAATACATTTAAAAGCTAGAATTTGTGCATGATACTTGTGTTTTTGAACGGTAGAAAAACGTGATTGCATTTTATGGTATTATTTAGATTCGGTAGGTAGTTGCATTTTGTTGATCGGAACAATGAAAATATTATAAATAGATAAATAATAATCTTTATCTCAACATGCCATTTTGTTATTGATATTTTATTATCTGTAGGCCTATGTTAAAATGTATAAGGCTTCACAACGACATTATACATTACTCAATATGTCTTGCCTGGTCCCCTAACGTGGGTAGCATGGTGACCACTTGTAAAACAGCTGCGCATCCCAATATAGCTCAGCTGTGACGGCACTGTATTACCACCAAGCTGCATTGAAATACTCAAGTATCCAAAATGTAAATACAGATAGATTTTCACATTTCATTAACTGCAATAATGCAATGCAACATCTATTAAATATGATAAATGTACCGGCACGGCCTCTGCAACTGTTATCGGTTGTTATGGAGAGCACATACGTCACGTCCGTTTCTCCTCCTTCCCCAAAGGTACCCGGTAGTGACGTCAGTTCCTGGAGTGAGTTAAGAAACGTGGCCTTAGAAAGGGGGCAGCGGGGACAGTAGCGGGTAGTGATATTAGTGATCCTGGCGCCCGGTCTTGTGTAACCTCGTACATCTTCTCGGGGGTAACTTGACATTCGAGCAACACGCATAAAAAATGGCCGATGTTGACCAGGGATCGGCGTTTGCCAGTGAAAGCTCCCCGGCTCTCGACAGTCTTAATAATGACACCGTATCGAATGGCACCGACTCCACCAACGCCACCGTAGCCAAGTTTGTCTCCACGCCTGAAGGCACGGCTCTGGCGTACGGCAGCCTTGTGTTCATGGCCCTGCTGCCCATCTTCTTCGGAGCGCTACGATCAGTCAGCTGCGCCAAGAACAAGGTATGGGAACAAAGTGACGGGTTCAGTCTCACAGGGCTGTTTTGTTTGCTTCGTTTGCAGGGCTCGCGTTTCCTCTACTGTGCTATATTCCGGAAAACGATGTATGCAACCTGCACTTGCACAGAACAGGCCTGATCCAAATATTAGTTTGCGCCAAATGACGTGCTGGCTCACTCTGACCCCAGTATAGCCCTTTCATTCTGCGATCAAAATGTGCCGTCTGCCATACTTCTGATGTGCAAAAAGTGGGCTTGTACTTAATGCACAGGAAGCGTCATCACTCGACAGTATGTTGAACATCTGGAAAGATGCGCTCACTTTCGGTGCCTGAGAAGGTCTACCCATAGCGCTGTAATGCAGTCATTTTCACACCATACAAACTATCACGGTTATTTTATTACAGTCTCATGCATGTCTAAAGACATTCTTGGATAAAACATCTGGCCTAGTTATCAGCCTGCGGGGACACTGTTAAGTATTGAAGTGTACATTTGGGACCTCCTTCTAAAACTTTTTTGCATGCAGTACATTAGAACGTTTTCTTTCCAATTATTTCATTTATAACGCAATAATTACACATGTAAACTAATCCACTTATTTGATTGACTGAGAGCTGGTCTTTTACATATTTTGTTTTTGCTACTTTTGAATTTGCATGAAGTTTATGGCTTGCTGTTGGGTTTCCGAGGTCCTATCAGGGATTGTAACATGTGCTTTTGGTACTTGTATTAACAATGATGTGAGGTGACCGAACTATATTTTGAATGCATCTTTCCTGTGTGAGGGGAGGGGTTGGACATTTTTTTAGTTACTGTAGAAACTCAGCTGATGCAGGGTATGGTTGAGTGAGGTGGTTTCTGGTGATGCTGTAGAGACTAAATTCATTATGACTGAGAAGAGCCTTCAATGTTCTTAATTTTTATACACTTATTCCTAGGTGTCTTCAGAAAATGATGGGACTTATGAGTACAGAGTGAGTATTAGCATTGTTAGCACGACACAGATGTAAAGTGATCCCGTGTAGAACTTTGTCCCCTTTTATTGAATGTATACTGGATTTTTCCTCATTCCTATGCCTATGCAACTTAATAGTCAGAATAGTTGGGAAATCTTACACATTGTGACATGTTTTTCTCCCCTGTGACTTGATTGGTTATCGTACATTGCAGAAGCTTAAGGTTAAGAGTGTAAGCTTAGAAGGGATAGACATCTAGACCACAGAGATTGCATATGGTCTTCAAAAGACCTCAAATGTGCTGAGTTCTGTATGCTTTGGTTGATAAGATATAGAAATGGAAATGGTATGTCAGGTTTTTTTTTGTTAGGGGAAAAATCTTCAAAGTTGTATTTCATGTAGTTATAAAGTGTAGATGTTGCCCACTGTTTTAACGTTAAGTTTTCTGTGATTCACTGGTTTAAGTTGTACAGTGGGTGTTAATTGGAGGCAGGTCTGTTGCTGCTCCTTGTGAAATATTAGCTGAAGTAAGAATGTCTGAGACCTATTTTCTTGTGGCATTTCACCTAAGGTCAACTACTTTGTTTTGCTAGGGTGGATTTTAAGTTGGTCCAGAAATACAGGAAATGAAAACCAAAAAATAATGTGGCAAGGTACCTGACCAAAATGCAAATTATTTAAGTGGCATTTCCCCAGAAGGTATGCCTTCCCTTGTCATAGTGATTGCATTGTGGTATTACATATAAAATCATTTCCTGGGGAATGGATCTTACTAAGACAAACAGAGCTGTCATGAGCACATCTATTAGAAATAAGCATCAACCACATGATGTGAACTGGTCAATATTTGTGCAGGTGTTCAATTGAGGTGGACACTGTCATTTGCCCTGGTATCTTCATTATGAAATTGGCTCCTGAAGCGTAGTATTTGTTTACAAAAATGAAGTTTTCAGGAACAACGGGTTTTAAATTGTATGTCACCTTCGGTAGTTCAATGGGTATGTGTGTCAAGTCTTTGCAGAATTTTATCTCGAGGGTGATGGTGCATCTCTGTCTGTAGAGGTCTACAGCTGTGCAAGATAGAAAAAGTATTGGTTTCTAAATCTTTGCACAAAGGCAATACCTCTCGAGTGAATTTCACCTGACACTTTCCCCTTGAAAAATAAAAAATGTCTTGGCCCCTGGTGATTTGTATCTATACGTCTATCTCACCATGGTTCTTTGGCCTAATTTGTGGCCTAATTTTATGTCTAAATCATATAATATGCACCATTTGATTTTTATACCAGTATAGTGTTTTATTTTGACATTTCTGGAAATAAAAGCCTATATAGCAAGACAATAATATTTTGTAAGCAATGGAAAATCTTTCGTACAAATAAACAAAGTGTTGTATTGCTGCCTTTTTATTATTTTTTATTTCTTCTCATGTGTAAAGAGCATGTTTTTCAGAAAGGTGTTAAGCAATAGGAAAACGCATATGGTGTGTGAGTAGGCCATTTTGTGATGGAGTAGATTGCCTAATGATCGAACATAATTTTTGTACGCTGAGAATAAAGTGGTTTAGTTTTGCCGAGTACTCTTGTATGGTTAAAAACTGGCCTCATTTTCTAGAGTAGTATTCCTCCAGAGACCACATCTTATTTCAGTGCTTTTTCTCTGTGGATTTGAGAGCCTAGGGCTATTTCATTTATTTTTTTCTGGATCCCCGTGTGACCTGGAAAATGGCAATATTTTCCAGGCCTGGTAAAGCAAATGGAGAAAAAATATGAAATATTCTGGAGAATGAATTGAAAACAACAATGCAAGTTCCTGTCTCCAGAATGCCTGTGTACAGTAAATTGGTATGTACAGATAGAGGGAGGTTAGCTGTTAATATTTATAATGAACAATTGACAGGATTGAAAATGAATATTGGCAGTGCTAGAGAGGGGGTAGGAACAGCTGGATGAGAGATGAGATTATCATCGTTATTTAGCTGATGCCTTTAGCCAAAGCGATTTACATAGTTTAACAATCACTAATGGGCAATGTTCTACATATACACCGTTTTAAAAGGGTAACGATATTGATGCATTCCAGTGAATCAAGTCTACATAGAAGAGATTACATGGGGGCTTCATAGTAGAGAATGTCAAAATGGTGTTATGGGGAAACATGATTTGAAACAATGTTTTATACATACTTTTCAATTAAATTCCTTGTTTCTTGAAGCACTGTCACAGGTAGTTAAATATTAATATTTAAACCTGCACTCACAATTTCTCTCTCTTCCTCAGAATTCCTCGGATATGCCCGAGACCATCACCAGCCGAGACGCAGCCAGGTTCCCCATCATTGCCAGTTGCACTCTTTTCGGACTGTACCTCTTTTTCAAAGTAAGCTTATATATTCTACCAGTCTGAACATGTCTAACAGAGCTGGAACAGTAAACAACTAGTTGACTAGTTTCCAGGGTGAACCTATAGTTAATCTGGATTAATGATGTGCAGACTAACTATTTCTGAGAATTGTCGATATGGAAAATAGCTGCATTAAGCTGTGTTGGCTCCACTATAAGTGGTATAAATAGACCAGTTAATATAATTCAAATATTGTTTTGAACTTAATATGTTCTCTCCTACAGATATTTTCTCAAGAATACATCAATTTGTTGCTGTCAATGTACTTCTTTGTGCTGGGGATCCTAGCACTATCACATACTATCAGGTAAGGGATTAAAATGTGTGTGTTCATGCATATAGCTGAATGCACAGTACACTGGTAGTGTATTTGCAATGACTTCATCTGTAACATACAGTATATGCGTACTTGTAAACTCTGATTGGCTGCTGTCTTGTAAAGCAATGTGTTATAGGTCGAAAAACTCTACAATCGTTTCCTGAATGTAATATTAAAATAATGCATAACATGACATTACTGGACTCAGCCAGAGATGATGATAACTATGGAGCGCCTATGAGATTTTCCTGTCAAAGAGAATATCAGCTTAATAATTTTGAGCAGTATAAAAAAAATTAAGTGTATTCTGCTTTATTTCCCCCCCCTCCTTACTTTGCAGTCCGTTCATGAATAAGGTATTTCCTGCAACCTTCCCCAATAAGCAGTTTCAGCTGCTCTTTACACAGGGATCTGGGGAAAACAAAGAAGGTAAGAGGCTGTGTGACATGATGCAATAATGTACTGTTTGCAGATCTTGTTGTGCTGGTCAATATTAATAAAACAATTGTGATATCATATAAACTCAAGGTACAAACACTAGGTTAATTTGGCCCCTCTTGAATATTTTGTTTTGTCACATGAGTGCAATATTAGTTTGATTTGTTTTGCTTTTGTGCTTTTCCTTTCAGAAATTGTCAATTATGAGTTTGACACCAAAGACCTTGTGTGCCTGTGCTTCAGCAGTGTGGTGGGAGTTTGGTATGTCCTCAAAAAGGTAATGGTAGCCACAAATAGGCTTATTTATGCAAATCTCGGGCAGATGCTTGTGACGTTCTGAAAACGCAGTATGGCAGAGTGAAATTGGTTGTAATGGAAGACCTTCAGATTCTAAGAACATCAAATCTTTTTCCACTTTTCACGGCTGAGGGATTCTACAGGAAGTCCGGTAGATGAAGGATTTTGCATGATGTTTATCTGCTTATTAATGATCGGTTTAACACAAGTAAAGATTGCAAATCATGAACTGAAACCTGGATGTCATGTTCTAACCTTTTGGGAGGGGTGGTGTTGGGGGTGGGGGGCTTGCATTAATTTCTATATTTAAAACCTGCTTTAGAATTGATGACTTTAGTTCTGTGACGGCTGAAGGGATTAGGTTTGGCTGTCTGGTAAACCCATGCCTTGACACGGATTATAATTGCATCTATTTTGCAGCACTGGATTGCCAATAATCTCTTCGGATTGGCTTTTGCTCTCAATGGGGTCGAGCTGCTCCATCTGAACAATGTCAGCACTGGCTGCATCCTCCTGGGAGGCCTCTTTGTATATGATGTCTTCTGGGTAAATATTGTCTGCTTTATTATACACTAGGCATATCCCAGTTTCTCACGTTAAATATTTAATCGAATCACAATGCAGCGTCATGAAAACATGCAGGAGTTTGACTGCATTATATAATAATTCAAAAACAGTCCAGCAAGTGATCACAATACATTTCTATATTCCAGTGTTTCTCAAAGTTTTGTTTCGTTCTGGTCTGTTCAAGGAGCACCACAAACTTGATACTATAACACAGTAAACACATACAAATTGCAATGAACAATCTTGCTTGCCTTTTTGTTTAAATGTGATGAGTTATGTTTTATAGAATTTACCATTTGAAACTTGCATTAATCAAGCTGAGAATAAGATATTTAATTAAATTGATTACCAGAGGAATTATATTGCATCCAGTAGTTGGAATGCTTTCATTGTTTTAAATGTATGCAAAAACTCCTGCAAACACTCTTTCTTACTGTCACACTTTTGCTTCCTCTGCTTAGGAGAGGCACCAGTACCCTATAGTAACATCTGTTACTAAAGTGCTTGGAAATGAAGTTGGTTAACCGTTCTGATCAAAACTAAACATTTTTTTACAGGTTTTTGGCACCAATGTTATGGTGACGGTGGCCAAATCATTCGAGGCACCAATTAAATGTAGGTACCATAATCTTTATTTAATTTGTAGTAAACTGAATGTGTGATGCTTAAACAAAGTTTTGATTGAATGTGGCAAATCTTCACAATAGGAGTCTATAATCCCTGCTGCATAGTTATCGGTTATCAGGGTTGGGGAGTAATGGAATACAAGTAGCTGCGTTATGTAATCAGATTACAGAATTGTGATACTTGTATACCTGTTATGTTCCTCCTGTCAGATGAGTATTCTGATTACCGATACTTTTTAAAAAGAGTAAGAGAGTACTGATTACTTATACATAATTTACATTAAGATAAAGTGTACAAGTGTAAGGGAGTCTGAAGGGGCCCGTGTGTAGTATTTTTGCAACATAGTTTTTATTTATGGTCTCTGGCCAAAGAGCGGCTGATTCGGCGCCATTCTGCAACAAGCAGCAGAATGGAGCTGCTATATAGTCAGCGATATCCCAGCCAGTAACACACAGCTCTACAACTGTGGCCGCTGTGACAACACTGTGTATAGCAGGGATTTAAGTCGTGCAAGTACAGGCAATTGTTAACTTCCAAAGAAAGAAAATGGAGCAAATATTAAAGTGCAATACAAGATGTGCAGACCACGGGACAATGTACTGTCTCCTTCCGAGGATTAAACTTAAAATAATAATACCAAAAAAACATCTGGAGGTAAGATTTTATTTTTTAAAATGTGTGCAACTGTAATACAATTATGCTTGACATGCGAGTAGAGAATATGAATTTTAATCACAATTATAATAAATACGATTTAATAATTACGTATTTTCATGAAAGCATAATTATTAATAAGCAAAACGGCAGCACAGAAATAGTAACCAAAAACGTCGTCGATAGTTTGTATTTGCAGTAATAAGTTGTCCTATCTTAATCTGTAACCTTAACGATGAAATACTTAATATAATACCAAAGTAACAAGTTTATAGTCTAAAACAAAACAAATCGCACAAACTGAATAAACTAGTCCTAACCGTGCCATGCCATGCTCTGTAACAGAGTGTCCGTTCAGGGGATCCTCACATCAAACCTTTTACAAACCAATAGATACCACTTAAATGAAGGTAAGACATCAATAATGTGTTAATTGCAGAAACAAGATGCATAACACTCCCCACTTGCTGATACTTAAAAATAACGGCCTAATTGCATTGATTTCAAACTGTTTTTGGTGCTGGTGAATTGAAACCGGTGATAACAATAACATGGATAACAATACATGGCATTTAAATCCCCTTTATTATAGCAAATTGCTTGATCCGTGTATCTTCACAGACAGAACAAAATAATCTGTAGTCTTTATAAGCATTGAAGGTACTTACAATTTACAGACAAGGTACCCATTTAAGTTTTCAAGAAAATCGGTTTCACTATAGTATTATTATTTATTTATTAGCAGACGCCCTTGTCCAGGGCGACTTACACTATATCGGAAATGGAAACCAACTCCTTACAATAAAATGACTGAACATGATGCACCTTCTTTGACATTAACACATTACTGATATGTCCAATTTATGTTGGTTTGTAAAAAAACAAATTAAGGGTATCAAGAACAGGCCCTGCGTCAGGGGGGCAAAAGGGGGAATATTGTGCCCCCTCATTAGTTTGATCCAGTTATTAATTGTCCATGTAGATAATGTGCATTCTTGTTACAAAACTGACGTGCGTTGCCGCAGCTTGTCTGTAATTTTACAGTCTCACTGGTTTGAAAAATCATACACTACTACAAAATGCAAAGTATAAATATGCAAGATAAACTGACGCAAATCTTAATTACCATTTTAATAGTTTGAACTGTTGATACAAATAAACAAGTTCAATCCGTCATCCATATTAGAATGTGCAGTACGTTTTGTATCACTTCTTGAACTCGGCTGCTTTTGTTTTTTAATAATAAAAAAAGAAGTAATCTAAAAGTATTCCGATTACGTTACTGACTTTGAGTAATGTATCGGATTTGGTTACAGATTATTTTCAAAACAAGGTAATCAGTATTCTGTAACGGAATACTTTGTCAAAGTAAAGTGTCTTTTCCATGCATCTTACAGTTATAAGTTTGTTTGAGCCATGCAAAAACAAGTTAGTACAAAACCATTTTGCTTTTAAAACCTTAGTACACCCTGCACTGTAGAAAGTACTCCTGTTACCACTCTGCTGGGAAAATAGTGTTTGCCTGTTGAAGTGTATTTGCTCAGTCAGGAATCCGATAGAGCAACTTTTGTGTACCCTCTTTGAGCACACTAGTTAGCATAATCACTGCTGAAACAGTGTGATACAGGACATCCCACTCTGAGAGTTTAAAGTGCAGGTGGTTCCAGTCTGGCTCCAGGACTGAAGTATAGGTGAAAGGGACACTTCTTTATGTAACAGTGTGTGATATACAAACTGCATGTCCTACACAGAAGTATTTTTTTAACCTGATGACCATCAACAAAGTGTTCGTACCTGAGTTTTCATTTCCTGAGGAGGACTCCGTTTTGCATACTGTGAACCGGTTTTAACGGCCAGCTCAGTAACGCAGCCCTGGGGCATACTAACTCCAGTTTCACAGTGTAAGTGGAAGAACAAAGAAGCACTAGTGTTGAATTGCAGCTTGATTGTGTGGTTTTTAGGAGCAAGCAGGAGATGACTGGGGTGGATCTTGGAGTCAGGCAGGCTTGCATCTCCAATGGCTGTCTGTTGTTCTCTCCGCAGTGGTTTTCCCTCAGGATCTCCTGGAGAGGGGACTTGGGGCCAGTAACTTTGCCATGTTGGGTCTCGGAGATATTGTAATACCAGGTAACTTTACATTAACATTTTGGCAGTTGATGCCCTTAATCCATTCTTTGCTTCACTTGTGCCCTTTTTTATAATCATCATCATTCTCATTGTTACATGATTTAAAAATGAGTAGGATTGTTACCTTGAATCTTTCCCTGTAGTATAGCATTTCGTTTTTTTATTCAATAAACAAATTTAGCAATTCAACACATTCTGCAAGAATAGTGCGTCTTGCGTGACTGCTTTTGTGCAATAGTCATTCGCTGTCCACCAGAGGGCTGTGCAGGTCTGACAAAAGCATGTTAGAATGATGAAGGCAGGATCCACTAGAGGGCACTGTGATACTTGAGAATGAGTACGTAGAATGGAAGTTTTGTTTTAATAATTTTTCAATCACTTTTAGGTATCTTTATTGCTTTACTTCTGCGTTTTGATGTCAGGTGAGTTTTACTTTTTATTAAATACTAGTTAAACTTGTGATTGTTCATGTTTCCTAAAGCTTTTCATAGTGTGTAGTGTGACACCTCAATGTCTTGGGATGGATTTTCTGATCGTTTTTCCTGACTTTGGTGGCTCTTCTGTTTTCAGTCTGAAGAAGAACACCCGCACCTACTTCTACACCAGTTTCTTTGCCTACGTCTTCGGCCTGGGTCTGACTATCTTTGTCATGCACACCTTCAAACACGCTCAGGTGAGAACCTTGAACCAAACTACAGGAGAGGGAACCAATAGGGCTTGTTCTGTCTGAGATATTTTGCGTTGCATAAAGAAATATTCAACCCAGGGTTCAGTGTTGGTTGTCCTGCTGTCTGGTGGGGACTGTCTCATACAAAGCAGATGTCTTGATCAGAGCCAGGCTGCTTAACCTTAAGATAAAAGCATCTGAGACGACGCTCTTCTGGTCTTTAGACACTCGATACAAAATATTGTGCAGAAATAAGTCTAAATGCTCAATAGGTCTACTTCATAAAAGTTGAACAGGCTAATTACTCATGTTAGTCCTGAATGCCTTGCTTTTTAAACTCTTTCCTGGGTATGAGATTATACTGTGAGTCAGATCTTCTCCCTCCTGGGCGATCCTGTTTGCATTGACATGTTCGAAAGCATGGGGGAGGGATTTTGCCCGTAATGGTGTTCAATGGTATTAGTATGCTCATAAGTAACTTTCTTGTTTCCTAGCCTGCCCTCCTGTACCTGGTTCCAGCCTGCATTGGGTTCCCCGTACTTGTTGCTCTCATTAAAGGAGAGCTGACCGAAATGTTTAGGTAAGCTTTATTTTTATTTTGTCCACCTGGTTACTGTACCGGATTGTTCAGTGTGGCTCTCGCCTCCCAGCTTGTGTGTCCAGCTGTCTGTACGATCGCGTTAATCAAGAGCAGGGTCTGCATGTCCATATGAGGCTGCTTTCGCCCTCTGGTCAGCCAGATCTATCAATAGCCCCCAGGATGTGCTTAAACCTATTGGCAGGTGGCGGAACATATGCCCACCCCTCCGCCGAGCTCTTTTGCATGTGCCGGGGTACTGACAACTTGAAGTGTATCTGATAAAAGACACCGTCGAAAATCTAAAATAAGCTCAGACCACCTCCTGTGACTCCTCGGAGGTTCGAAACATCTGTGCATTCTAAATATTTCAGAAACCATAAATCTGGGCTGGTAATTAGTGCTCCCCTTCATCCCAAGGGAAGAAGAGAGTGAAGTCATTTATTATTATTATTATTATTATTATTATTATTATTATAATAATGCGTGCTGTTTTGAACAACTGCAGTTGCTCCGTAACTTTGTCCTTCAAGTAATGTGCCCCGGCTTCTTCTTGGCACCCACAGGGTCAGACTTCTACTGGCTTTAAATCTCTACCAGGAGGAACGGACGAAATAGTCAAAACAGCTTAGGATTTTTTTTTTTTTTAAAGACGGCAGGTGTGTGACCGACGGTGCTGGTTCACCTCTCGATCGGAGGCGATACTGTAAGACGCAGAGTCCAGCTGCACGGGGATAAGACGGAGGGGGGGGGGTGCAGTGATGGCCGGGGGAGTAAACATTCCCCAAATCACTCATCTGCCAGGAAAGTGTCTGCTGCTGCTGATCCGCTGATAAACGCCATGGCAACGGGAAACCGGCGACCTTGCTGTAGCACCTGGGACCTCTGTGATCACGCAGCCTAACCGAGGGAAAGGTTTATGGCTCCCTGAAGTCTAAAGTGCTTATAATAGTCTATTTTTATTTTCTAAAGGAGAGTGATCTCTATACAGTAATTGAACTCTGCTTTCATCCAATTTCATGTGTAAGTCCTCGATGTCGCTGAGGGAAGTCTTGGCCAGTTAGTTTCACCAGCAGGGGGTTGTTATGGAGTAGTGGGTTGTTTTTATTACGGAAATGGGAGTATATGGAGGCCGGAGTGGACTCTGATCTCGGATGAAGGTGAGCGCCGTGGATTTGATGTCTCTTTTCTTCCCTTTTCAGTGTCAAACAGCATCTTAAATGTTCTCTTCTGCCTCGTATTCTTCTCCTCCTCGGTCTGTCCTCCTCTTGCTCCTCTTGTTGTTCTGTTCCCTCTCCTCCTTCAGCTATGAGTCTTCTACTGAGGTCATGCCACACACCCCCCGGCTCACGCATTTCCCCACTGTCTCCGGGTCGCCTTCCAGTCTCGCTAACTCTATGCAACAAAAATCCTCCTCCTCCCCCCGCCGCAGGAGGCACAATCCCACCTCTATGTAGCGGCCAGAGAAGTGCCAGCTGTATTTGACTGGTCAGGTATATTTCCTCTCTTCCCACTCTGCTTGCTTAGAAACCAACGACCCCCCCCCCCCCCCCCCCCGTCATCCGAGCCCTGGATTGAATCACTACAGCAGCACCGCGGCTCTCCTGCCGTCCGTAGACGCAGGGCCAAATCTGATTAAGTGTACTTCCAAGTATTCTGCACTCGTCCTGTTTATTTAGATTTCAGTAGACTCCGTAAACAGGCCTTGATCGTTTCTTGTTGGAGTTAAATTCCTTCCCCTCCCCTGCCACCCCCTTTACAGAGGATCATGGGAGATGTTTGTGTTGCAGCAAAGGGTTGGTAAGACTGGCCTGTGTTGCTCCCAGGCACTGTGCACTGCTGTAGTTTGTTCAGTCCAGACTTCTTCTGTCTGAGCCTTGCATCCTTGCCCTCGCTGTATCGTTTCCATTAGCCCCCTATTTTTCTCACTGGCCATTTAAGGGCCTTCATCAAGAGACCACTTCTACATTTTAAGTTGCTCCCACCTTGTGAAAGACCTCAACGCGTACCTCGCCTTCATCTGTTCAAATGTTTGAATTAAACCCAGGTTATTTTCTAAATGTCTGCTTCCAGCCTAAACCCATCTTTGCTGACTAAAGGTTTAACGCTCATCTCCCTCACTTGAAATCTGTATGATTTGCAGCTGACTGACATGTCATTCCAGTTGTTGGGATCCAGCTGTCAGTGTTCCCTTTTGTTTGTTTTTTCATAGCTTTTGCAATCTTTGTTTTTATTGTAATGTAACCTCTTTCTATAATGTATTGCACTCAACAGGAGTGTTTGAGATCTGAGCTTGATAAGGGTGTTGTGCTACAGTTCACTGACTTTCTAGGAAGGAGAATGATTTACTCCCTCCCCCCCTTACATGCTCTCATATTCTGCTGTGTGAAGGAATTTCCCAAAAATAGTTCTGGGAATAAATGTGTGGAAAGTTGGGATACATTTTTGTTTTACTCCTGCCATGGATACTGTGGTGTTGTGACTTCAAGATCTTATTAAAAGCTGTTATTTTCTGTTCAGTGGGTTCACATGGGGAAAATGGGTAGTCTAAGGGCTGGACGGATGCCCCACACAAACTCTGTTGACCAGGGATGTGGGGAAGATCTTTGCTCTCACCCCGGGGGTTCACACTATTCTACCAGGAGATTCAATGGCCTTTCTTTGCTGAAAGTTGAGTGATAGAAATGGCTTCAGGAAATGTCAGCTGACTGGAGTCGTGTGTCTTGGAGATGTCTGTTCATTCTTTCATCATAGTCAATTACATTGTGGGTCTTGTTTTGTTTTCTGCCTTGGACAGTACATTCTATTGAACTTTCAGGGCTACAACACATTTTGAATTGATCACGACTATGTCTTGTGCACTTTATTGAACCACTTCAGCTCAAAATCTGTTTGGTTAGTAAAGATGACCAAAAATAAAAACATAAATTAAAGTTCTGTTCAGGATGATGGAATCAATTTAGATTTATCCCCCCCCCCCCCCCTCTGGACTGCATGAGATTTGCTTAAAAAGGTTGAAACATGATGTTGACAGCCACAAACGTCCACACACCCAATGAGGACTTGCTGAACTCAGACCTGCAAGCCCAAACCTAACCTTTTTTGGCAAAAAAGCAAGTAAGGCGATCATTCTGAATCATTATAGTTACACTGCTATAATTACTGCTACCACAGTGGTGGACTTCAGTAAGCAGGAACTAAGAGAAAAATGCCATGTTCTTGTTGTGGAGTATTTCCAAATTTCATAAAATAACTTATTTAAATGGTAAATTGTTGGTTTGCACCTTTTTTGTTGTCTGTGTTGGCTCCTCCCCCCCCTTGTTTTATTTTATTTATTTATTTATTTATTTTTATTGGCCATGCTTGGTAAGTCACTCATCCTGTACTTAGACTTCAGTGCATGTTGCAGCCTGTAGCTGTGTGGAAATCTGTGCACCCGTTTTTATGTATTTATTTTTCATTAAAGGTATGAAGAAACCTCCCCTCTACCAGAGGAGGACTCCAAGGATGAGACAGAGACCGAGAAAAAAGAAAAATAGCGACCACACAGTTGAGCACATCTTACTGCCTCTGCATTTCACAGCCCTTTGTATGGAGGGGGGTGTTGGCATTTGTTCTGAATGCGTTTGTTGTACACGGAAACGACTAATATATTAAATACCTTTAATTTGATATTTTGTAACACATACATGGTTTGTTTAAAGAAAGATAAAAGTACAACGGTGTATTGGTGCCTCCTTATTCCATTTTTTAATTTATTACAATTTGCCTTGCATTCTCATAGGCTTTTTTATTACTTATTTTTAAGGCCAGAATTTTAAATTTGTTAAAGTTTTTCCTAAACAAAGGAAGAATATTCATTTTTATAAAGACCTCAAAACCCAGCTGCTGAAGGCTTTGCAAAATAATTGTTGATGTATTCTTAGTTTTGTTCTAGTTTAAATACTTTAAATTTCTTTATACTTTTTTTCTTGTTAAGTGATTTTGTTTGCTTTTAACGATTTGAGCATTTTACTATGTGACTGCACAGCAGGATTGTATAAGTATCATGCACAGTTCTGAGTCGTGTATATCTTAGTCCTGTTGTATCCTTTTGTAGGATAATTGATTTTATATCCTTCCTGTATTCAGATTTTGTAAATTAGCTAAACATGCATGCAGGTCTTTAGTTATCAAATTCCTAACATTAGCAGGAAGGTGGATATTTAGTTCTTTATGCAGACATTAAGGAAGCAATTTTATCTTAAGGGAAGTCTAATTTGATTATATGAAATTGAATTGTGAGCTATCGGTTATTGCATTAATGATAGTGATTTGATATTTGATTAATTGTCATGCTTATCTTACATCATTTTGAATAGTAAGAGTTCCTGGAACTCTTTTTAAAGTGGATTTATATATTTAAAGAGCACAGCTGAGCTTTATCTAAAGTCTTTATCTAAATATGTTTGTTGTCCTCTTTGTATTGATTGTGTAGCAGTGAACTGACACTGTGGCATACAATTGCAGTTACACTTTTTTTCAGAAAGGCTGTGCCAAACAATGGAACATTATTATTTTGTATTTTTTTACTCTATACTCGCTGTATCCATTGTTAAACCTGTCTAGTATTTGTGATGGGGATCAGGCTATATATATCATGGTTTATTGTTTTATTTAATTTTTTTGTTCCCAGCATTAAAATGCTGTAACACTGATTCTATTCTTGAATCTGTAATATAGTCGGATATATCCAGTTTTTGATTTGTAGCTAATTTCCAATCTTTCTATATAATGTGCACTCGCAGTGGTTTTATGCTGGAAGGTAAGAGTATTAACAGACATTTTCTGATTCCTAACTTTTATCACAACTTACAAATGACAAGATCACTGTACTGTTACAGATCTAAAATTTAATGTTCTGGCCTTTTCAGAAAAAGGGTGTGTGGGGAGGGGGGTGGGGTGCTGGGGGTGCAAGTAAGGGTGACTGGATTTTATATATATATATATAAACATTTATGTCCATGCTTTGCTTGGTGTACATTTAAGTATCTTATTTGCAATTTGTTTCCTATTGTACCAATGCAAGTTCATTCTGGCTTCTTTGTGGAGCAGCTGTTCCATTCTGCAATAAATTGTGGTGTACACCACTGTAGAGAAGCATACATCTCCAGTGTACAAGTGTTTCTTCTTGATCGATTTTGATTTGTTATTGGATCATAGGAGTTGCCAGTTCCTGGAATGGACAGGGCCCATGTTTCTGGGTACAACGTTAGGATGGCTGCCTCTGTTTGACCCTGCTGTAACAAACTTCATTACCATTCTCTGAAGAGATTCATTGTGAAAGCCCTTCAATTTTTACCAATTTAATAAAAACAGAAATGGCTGAAGCGTAGAAAAAATTTTCTGATCATAAATTAAACCGTAAAAGAGTACAAGTTTGTAATTTGCTATTTGCCGAAAAAGCTGTTTTGATTTGGTCTAGGCATTTGCATGTGTGATGATCGTCAATACAAAAGCAACTCATCTGTGTTGCAATTCAGAGTGCTTTCTCATTCTCTTGACTTCTTCTAATTGGGGAAAAAAAATGAAGTTTGAACTGTACTCC
This sequence comes from Amia ocellicauda, assembly GCF_036373705.1. Classification (NCBI taxonomy): domain Eukaryota; kingdom Metazoa; phylum Chordata; class Actinopteri; order Amiiformes; family Amiidae; genus Amia; species Amia ocellicauda. The sequence goes on from NC_089853.1 coordinate 44,402,205, forward strand.
TTAAACTGTTAACAAGTTAAACAATTCTCTGCTAATAAATCAATCCCATAAAATTCCCTAAAAACCTTTTTAAAGTTATTCTTGACATCATTTTGGATGCCATGTGTGCACAAATAAAGAATACGTCAGTGAGGAGCCTCATATTGTTTGAAGCTCACGAGAGAATTTATATAAATACAAAATATTGAAATGGGCCCCATGCAGTGTATAAATGCATGGAAATTAACTTCACGTTTGGAAGACATTTTTGTTATTCACCTGGGTTTACTACATGTCTAAAAATGGACGTGTGAAATGTATCAGGCTTTATTAGAATTGCATGAGCTCGATATAAAATGATTCCATCTTGTAAGGGTTTTATTTTGTGCTTTGCTTTAGCATTGCTTTCTCAGTGCTGGATAATTATGTTTTAATTTATTGTAAAATAACTTGTCTATAACATGCAACTTAAAGGTTAGGAGTCTAGTATATGAAAATATAAAGAGGTGACATTTTCAGTAGTATGCTGTTCTAGGAAAGGATTGCATTTTCCCCTCTGAAACTATTTATACACATTCAATGTCAATGTGTTATCCCCCTTTCCACCTGTGTTTAAGTACTCCCAGAGACATTGTGGAGAATTTTAATTCATACTGTACACCAGATGTACATTGACAGAGGTCAAGTCACTGTTCTGTTCTTAAAATAGCAACAAAGCACTGTCAAAATCACAATTGAACCAGCTTGTTGTACAGTTTTGTATACCATTGTGAGAATCAATGCAGCATAAATATGTAAGCTAGCAATCTTTTCTTCTGTAGCTATAGAAGTTATTTGGGAACTTGTTTAGTAAGGCTAGATTCCTTAAGGTTTTGCTTTTGTATCCTTGGAAGGCTGATTCCTCTTATCAGTCACCTTCCTCTGAATATTTCTGTGTTTTATTATAATGAAGGTCGGTAATATTGAAGTGCATCACTTTAGTTTATGGACTATACGGTCATATCCACGGTCTGTCTGCAATATTTTGTTTTGGATAAATATAATCTCAGCAATGAAGCTTTAAATGTGTACTGCTAGCCTCTTTACACACATACCAAGTGTGCTAGCTGAGCTAACCATTCATTTCAGACCAGGTTAGCAATATTTAGAACAATATGGAGGGATCTTGATCATCTTATAATTTTGACCTTTCCAACTGCTGAAAACCTTTACAAGTACTTTTGTTTCTCTATTAACTATGACTTCTGTTTTTGATGAGTGATTTAAATCTTCAATTTCATATGTAGAGGGATTTCACTTGAATGTGGTCAGTTATCTGGAAGCAGGCAGATGGCAGCAGTGTAGCACAAAGGATATGAAGAAGATGCAGAACAGACTTTTTTTTTTTTTGGTATTTGATTTATAAAAAAGGAAAACTCGGAAAAACATGTTTTTGGGGCTGAGAGCTAAGCCGAGACACCTGCAAGCCTTGCAGCTCCTTCTGGCTACAGATGGTCAATAAATAATAGAGTGCTGGAGAAAAACAGCCTCTTAACCCACTGCGTTTCTCCGGCTCAAGCTCTCTGCGGCAGTTTGTGTATTTGATTGATGGTTCAAGCCTAGGAAAGGGTCCACGTATATGAAGATTTTTCTGAAATGATACTAGTACTTTATTTTTGAGAATTCAGTTATATCTGTAAAATAAAAAAACAAAGACCTAAAGTGATTTTTTTTTCTTTATGAACTCCAGCTTTCATACTTTGAACCCACTTAGGCTGACTCTCTCTCAAATGTCAAGGCCTCCTGTTTGAGGGAATGGAAAGGCTTTATCATGAGCTCACTACCAATGTGTAAATCAATAATTCACCATTTATTACAAGCAAAGAAGAAATAAAATAAAAAAAAGTTGAGCTATAGCCTAAATACCCCCCATCCCCTTGTCACTGGATACATTAGTTTTCCATCTGCCTTCCCTATTCCTGCTGGAGATGTTTACAGAGGATCTGTGTTCTCCATGCAGCTCCTGTGCTCTCGGGCTGGGAGCTGCGTTGTGTCAGCGATTGCCATCTCCCCCCCGGGTCATTAGCAGTTCAGGCAGTGAGAAGAGGCAGGCCGGCCCTGGGCTGCTCTTACACGTGTGCCAGGCCGGCCCTCTGATGTCTGGGGGAGTGTTGGCAGCTGGGGGCTGGTGGTACAGAGGCCTGGATACCACAGCGCAGATAACGTGTTGCCCTCGCGTCACCCTGGCCGAGGGGAGGGTGGGGGTGGAATTGGATTCTTCCCGTCAACTGTTCCGTTCAGAGCAGCTCCTTTGCCCTACTTATTCTGTGTTTAAACTGGTCAAATTTGACTGTTTGTAAAGGTTTGTTGTATTCCTACCAGCAGCCCTTTCTCTCTCACGCACTTCAAAACTGCTCCTCACTACGATTACAGTAAACGTGAGCAAAGAAAGAAACAATGAAAGATTGTAGGGTCCTACTTTTAGAGGCCCCTCTTTGGCCTGAAGGGGCCTCAACAGGTGAACTGCTTAGGCTGAGAGGAGTTCCTTTGGAGGGTCACTGTGGCCCTTTCATGAAGTACCCATCAGTTGTGTGGATACCAGTTTGCAAAAAATTTCACTTTAAACAGAGTAGTTAGTTGTGCACATCTACATACACCTGTTAAGTGGAGATAAGAGACCTTTTACTGAAATGCATGGATGTTTTCATAAAGCTGAGCAATGCTGCATTGTTGTGGAAGCATTAGGTCAGTTCTTGTTCTGCTTTTTCAGGTGATCGGCTTATTAATTTTTTTTTTTTGAGGTGGCCAGTTAGATATGTCTATATAAATGATTGATTCCTTTAAAAGGTAGTATTATAAGAACAAGCAAATCAATTTAGTAGAAAATGAACTTCCAGCAATGTAATTAACCATCTCCCTGCTACCTCCAAATGGAGTGAAAGAAATCCTCTTGGCCGCCACAAGGGGGTGCTACCTACCTTTGGCTGAAAGATGGTGACACCTGAGAGAGCGGACACATCTGCAAAATCCCTTGCCGCTAGAGAACCAGTCTGTTGAATTTTGAGCAATTTGGGCGATTCCTTTCGGGGTCACATGTTCATCTGACAACTCTGTCATCTTTTTGGTTTTAAAATGGTATCTGTGGTAGGTCCGTAACCATAGAATCTGCATTTGTGGACTAGGAACTGAATATAGAGTTACTGCAGCAGGTAATGTACTTGAACGAGAGTGGCCTGCTGGGGTTATGTGCTTTTTATTGCATTTTAATTGTTTCTGTTGAAACTGATGACCTCTTCAGGCGACTGCGTCTCCGTTGAGGGGAGCCGGGAAGGAAAGTTTTAGCTGAGTCGGCACGATGTGAAGATGTAGTGTTGTCAATAGGAGGCTGGCCTAGTGTGGGTCAGAGCTCTGGTGCCGATGGGAGAAGTGATCCAGGTTTCCGGTCTTCCCCGCAGCCACTGCTCTAAATGAGAGCTTTAATGGGAAAACAGAACTCGGGGGTTGTCTCGTGGATGCGGTTTGTCTTAATGATTGAGAATTTGGCATTTCTGATAATACTAAGTGTGACAGGCCCTGCTGCTGTGTTTACTGCAGCTGCCACTGAAGAATTGTGTGGTGTGTCCGTCACCTCTCAAAGTTTTACAATATTTCTGCACACTTTTATTTCCCCCCAAGTTTCAAGCCATTGGTTGTACAGAAGATGTGTATCTGTACATTTCGGCTTCGACCACTTACTCACACTCAGTCAGGGCTTGAACTACGATCTCCTTGTAAAAATACCTTTTTTTTCAATCCCACAAGGCCTCACTATTCTCCCCAATGTAGCTTTATTTTCCATTCTGGTTAAGCAGGACTCTTTGTTGCCTATCGATAGTCAAATCAATTTTCTTGGGTGTCAAGTATAAGAAATGATCAATTCTTTGCCTGTTAAAGACCAGGCTGTCTCTCTGTGAGAATCACCATGCACACAAAACCGCAGTGCCCCACTCCAGATGCCTTTCACAGCACTGTCGCTCTAATCTTGCTCACTAGCAATCAGCATCCAGCTTAAAGCACGGTGAATGTGCTTTCAATGCCCGGGCTATATCCAGCTGGAAAAACCTCCCTGCTGACAGAGAGACAGATGCTGCCGTCAGAGGAAAAGCAGTAGTTTTTGTATTTTTAAAGTACTTTCCCCCCCCCCCCTGTTCTTGCATTGGTGTTATGAAAACATAGATTCAAGGTAATTTCATGTTGTTATTTGATACATTTGTGAGACATCTTTGACAACTCTATCCTAGGGTTTCTAAGTGAGTAGTATTTCCTCAAAGCTGACATAATTCTACAGCAAGGAGCATCACAGTGTGGAAACGACACGGACAACAATTTAAAAGTTCTTCAGAGTGAATGGTTAAAATCTGTTGGCCGAATCAAGGCAAATGACAAATCCTCACCAATTGAAGTTCAGAAGGAAGCTAGCTTGGCCAAAGTGCTGATGATAGCGAATAGTGTTGACAAGGAAAACAAACCAAAGAGGAGAGGGGAAAAAAAATGGAACCATTACCTGAAATAACTGAGCTTAATCTCCAACCCCACACATATTTAAACACTTTTTCAGGACTGTGCTTATTAAGTGCTTGAAGGGATGATTAAATTTTTTTAATATATGTATTTTTGACTGAAAGCTGTTGGTCTATGAGAGTTAAATTGACAAGCCTCTTTGTCGCAGTGACAATAGGATTAGGCTGGAAAGCCTGCCGAGTTTGAACTGGTTGCAGCATTGCACCATTGGGACCCATTAGCAAGAGCGAGTGGGATGACCGTCTATTGTTCTCTTCCGTTCACGCTGCCCGTTTACTAATGAAACGCAACAAGTACGTTTGACATTCATCACCTAGGCGTCGGGGAGAGTCTATTCTGCCCATGATGGCGATCCTGACAGATCAGAACGCGGCCCACAATAACACTTGTCTAGTATCTCTTTTCACCTTGAGTCGAGATCAATGGGGAGGCTTTCCACAGTGTCATGGCTTTCATGTCATTCCCCCACTTGGGAAACTTAATTTAACTCCTCAAAAATATACTTTTTTAGTTTTTTTTTTTAGCCTGTGGCCTACACCAGCACAGCATCAACCTGCTTTGAGAATTGATCCTTTTGAGATCAAACATGAATCAAGTGCTTTGGAGCTCTTAACACCTCAAAGTGAATCTATATATATTTAAAAATCCTGCTGATAAAATATTTACACTAGGCAAAAATCATATTGAATTCCTTTTGATTTAAGACACAAAAAAAGGATGAACGTTTGAGGCACTCACTTCAAGGCACAGGTAGAAGGTAGATTTGGGGAAGTGCTGTGAACATTGTGTCAAACCCGAGTGAGGGCCCGCCAGCTAGTTAGCAAACTGGCTGTGTTAATGTCAGCTCTGAGCCCGTTTTACCCCACCACCAGATGGAGAGTAACTTTGGTTGTGCAGTAAACCTAAATGGAAAGCGTATTAGGTGTTTATAGATTGGAAATGTGATCCAACGAGTGGAATGCTATAGTAGCCCCTCCTGGAGAGCACTACGTTCATGTGAAACCCAGTTGGGTGTTTTGATCAGACCTGCTGAGCGCCAGATCACTTACATAGACTTCAAGTCATGCTAGTTTCTTGTATTTCTCTCCTAGATGCCAGGAGTGAAGGCAAGCTTCTATTTAACAGTGAAGGGATTTGGGGTCAAAGTCATCCCCCCAAATAAAAATAATAAAAAGTTGAGAAGAGTTATAGAGGGTTAACATGGGTTTCGTTTTATTTATGAATGAGTCTATTGGGAGAGGGGTATTTGTTTCAACGTTCTTGGAGAGCTCTGACTACTTTCCGTCCTTTTCTGTATCCGGAGACGTTAATGGGGCTCTGATCACTATGCTAAACAAACCGTTCCAAGGGGGGAAATGTTAAGCTTCAAAAACACAGACCTGGGGTCCACATTCACTCGGCGTCAGTGACCAAAACCATGACGACAGCAGTGGGAACGCAGCGAAGCTCTCCCAGGGGGAAAGAGTGTGATGTGTATGAAGCCACCTGTGAACGTGTTGTAAAATCGCAAACACTCTCCTCTCGCCTGCTTGTGCGGAGGGGGCTGCTACGGGCCGGGAACATTGTCCTGGTAATGGAACAGTGCACACAACCTCAGTATAAACTCTGGGAGGCTTTTATTTGCTTGGCCCTCTCTCCCTCGCCCGCTGTATGATATCAGCTGTGTGGCTGTTTGCTGACACAAGCATCAATGTGTGACAAACTGCTTCTCGCACCTGCTAACAAGCCCAGGGAACGCAAACGGAGTTGGAATCGGGATGGAGTGGTAGATGTGAGTCTGGTCCCCTTGCCCTCATAAACCAGTGTAAACCCGCGCCTGCTCTGTGGGAAGAAGTCTCTCGGGCAGCGCCAGTGATAGTGTGAGCCCTGAGTGTCCCTGTCTGGTCATGTGGGCCGTTTCTCGTGTTGAAAGAATCGCCAAATCCACTTCTTTGTGCTGTGCCATCGGTAAGCTGTTGAACTGCCCCCTCCAGCAATTGTGAATGTGTTTAGTTTTTTTCTCTCTGAGATTCCTGCAACAGTCAGAGGGTCATGTTGTTTTTGTTCTGCCTAAGCTCGTTTTAGTTTGTAATTGACTCAAATAATTAGTCTTCTGCTTAAACCAAAAGTCAGTTCCACTACACTACACGTATACAAATTTCACTGCGTATTTGTTTCAATGCTGTTGATATATTGCAGAGAAACTCAATAATTGGACTTACTTTATTTTAGCAATCTAACTGTGCTGCTTAGATTTTATTACAACAACAAAAAAAGATTACTACTAAAGCAACAAAACTGCACCCAATTTGCTGAAATGCTCTCATTGCACAACGTCTTGTCAGGCATTTCCTCACACTGGGGTATACAATGCGAGGAATACATCCCACACGGGGACATTACGTATGCGGTTTAAAAAAGCAGGGGAGAAAGAATAAGCCTGAAAAATGTGAATTCTTGATTACGCTCCATCCTTCAGCAGAGCAGGGGACAATGGGAGAATATACGAAGGGAAGAGGAATCAGTTAATGGGAGGTCAGATTTCAAAGCATGAACATCTGCAGCCCTCTTGCCCATGTCCTCTTTGCTCATGTGGATTTTTCACTGTTTCCTTGAATTCTTTACACTGTCCCCACTGTGTCGCCATGTGCAGGTGTGCTTGGGAACCCTGCTGAGAACGATCTTCCCTCCAGGCCGTGTCAGGCCCCCAACAAGGCTGATGTGAGCCCCGTCGCCAGGCTGTTGCTAAGTGACCTCTCAGGCCTTCACAACTACAGCCAGGCCGTCCAGCTGCAGTGACCCCTCTCCACTGACCGGTGCTCTGTTCTCTTCAGAGAAGGGACTTTGTGTGTAGCCAGCGAAGGGAAAATCTATTTAAAATCTCTTTAAGAGGTGATTACTGCCTCTCTTTTTGTTTACCAGCAGCAGAGTAGGGTGAGAGACTCAGTTTAGTGCTCTGATCGTGTTGTTAAATCTCTTGTTTATCCAGCCCATTGATCAGGATAAGGCCTCACGTCTGGTTAATCTACACACCAGTGTAAAAAAAAGAAAAAGAAAAAAACATTGGGTAAAAGCCTAAAGGCATTGGATTTACCACCAGATTTATATATACGTATATATATATATATATGTGTAATGTCTGTGTGATATATATTAGAGTAACTTTCTCCTTGGACAAGTCACCCCAAACTTCTTCAGTGTATTTAGAATATTTTTGACACAATGGCATAAAAGTATAATTAATAATTACTTTATTAGAAACAAAATATGTATTATTATAATAACGGGTAGGCGAGAGGCTATGTGTGTGTAATATATATATATATATATATATTTATATTATGTGTGTCTGTAACCCCATGGATACATGATTTATTTAAAGTTTCTGTAAAACAAAAATAAAATTACAAAAACAGAAGGGAATGATTTAATGTTCTCAATGACCTCCTTTATTTTTCCAATAAAGAAGAAATCCGAGATGGTATAAATCTGAAATCGAGCGATAGGCCATACAACACCCCTGCTATATACAAAGACGTATCCTGGAAAAAGAAACGCGGGCCCTAGGCGCAGTAAGAACACGCTATACCCGTTTTAACAGCTCAATTAATTATTACCATATTAACAAAGAGGTTTTTTATTTGTGAGGAAGCAGAAGGGTCTTTAAGAGTGCCTGAAAAAACGTAACAAATCTCTTTTGAATTACGTTAACAACACAATCTGAGAAATTCAACAGCTCTTGAACAATTTATTAACACAGATCAATTTTTTTCTTGAATATCAGAATTAAAAGAAAAAAAACATGTTTTTTGTTCAGCTCCGAATGGCCATCTATTCTTCTATTAAAAAGGCGAATGAGGGTTAAATCGGGCTGTTGATTTATTGCTTGCGAAAAAAGGGCAGTTGTAGAAGCAGAGTGCAATTAAACAACAATTAAGCCTTAATAAATTACGCTGTGAATCCCGAGCAAACGTACTGCGCTTTCTAAGGACCGTATTGACGGTACTCTCTAGCAGCATAGATTCAGGCTTCATGTTGTCCATTAGAGTCCACACAGGTTTAGGTGGCTCAGTGAAATGTACAAGGCCAGAGAAAGCAGCAGTTCTGTTCATTATTCCCATCATTTTAATATTGAGCTTCCACTGCTGAGAGAGATGGAGACAGTGAAGGGAAGGGGTGGTGGAGGGGTATGGGATTGTATGAGTGCTGATGGGGCTGTTGAACTATAAGCACTGTGAGCTGTTTAATTAAAAACTTCCACCTTTTTCTCACGCTTTCAAAAACAATCACCACAGAAACCAGTGCAGCAGCGAAACCACTCGTGTCCCCCTTTCTGGCTGGAGGGCTATGATGTAATTGCTCGGCATTTGTTTGTGTTTTTTTCCCTCCCCTCTCTCTTCTGTCCCCAGTGCTGTTTACAGAAATTTGTCCTCTCAGTCAAGGAGATTAGCTCAAGGGGGGGCTCTGAAATGCCGATTGTCACCGTTTTTATAGACCGCAGCCAAAGCAGAAAACATTGCTCTTAAAAAAAGAAGAAGAAAGAGTTTAAGAAAGAAAAGGAAAAAGAGAGCGAATGGACAAAGACCATGGGATTCATTCCCGTATTAATACCTGGCTGATGTCTGCAGGGTTACAATGGGTTTACTTTGCTTGACAGTCTGTTTAAGTCCCATGCCATTGTTTAGAGCGGTACAGACGTGTTTGTGTTTTAAATCAGCCGTTTGCTCCTGGGATGAAACGGGTCTAAGCACAGGGCTGTGTTAGTTTTGGGTTCAAGAAACTAACAGACAACTAATGAGCAGATCGTACAGTATTTATCACAGTCAGGAGTGCATCCTCGCTCGCAGTATGAAAATATTCTCTAGCTCTAATGTAATACTAAGCATGCCAGCCTTGAACACAAAGTACCTCCCAGGGCCTGGAAAACAGGCTTCATCCAGGTGCGCAAATAAATTGTTTACAAATACAGTCAGCTCAGACTCGAAACAAGGGCAAGTGTAAAGCTCACTTAAGATACAGTACTTTTACTTTCTTACATTTTGTGTGTTTGTATTGGACCGTAGGGGGAAATAAGCATGCACATCACACACCTGCCATGTGCTACTCTAAAGAAACAATTCAAAGAAAGGTGCTGATACCAAACAAATGCAACAAAACTGTTGTCCCATGCATCAAGGCAGTTTTCTGAGTGAGATTATTTATTTCTGTTTGTTATCAGGTGAGGGCCTGTCTCGGCACTCTCTCTGCAATAATTTCACTCCCTGCCAAGAAAAGAAGGAATACGAGTAAATAATGGCTGAAAGTGGAGGTAAGGGTCTGAGTAATTTGCGCCGACTTGTGATTTTGCACGTGCAAGGCAATTTTCAGCAGATCTCTGCGTTTTATAATGGTTTCCAGAGAACAAACACAGGACCCAGTTGAATCCAGATGTATGTTTTCAGATACAGTTTGTTCAATATTCACTTGGATTGTCTCTATGCCTTCTGTGCTCAGAGGTATAAAATGCTTGATGCTGCACCAAAAGGGTTTAAGGTCGGTGTATTTTCTCATCATTTTTCAAATGCATCTTAGCCAAGAAAACGCTAGGTAAAGTAGTGCTGAATTCTGTGTGAAAACAGCCTCTTGCACACTGCATTATATTCACCTTTACAAAGAATGACAACCCCAGCCCCCCCAGACACACACACAAACATAGATAAACACACAGCTGGCATCCAGTCCTTGGATATCTTGTGGGTGGTGGTGGCCCTGTCAATGTATAGTACAGACTCATCCAAAGTCCAGGAAAGGGAAGGCCAGGATGATGCTGAAGGGCCCGTCTACTACAATTCAATTACTTAAAAAAAAAAAAAACTACAATGATTATGGTCATACCTGCCCATACATCCAATAGGCTTTGATACTGTAGGTCTCTTTGATTGTGAACTTTTAACTGCATTAAATTAGTTTGAAAACTTCCAAAACAACAGGCAAAATAACTAATTTGGTTTAATGTCTTAATATAATTTAAGTGGCCCCTTTGCTGAAAACAGAAATTTGTTCAGATGGAAAATAAGTTTTTTGAAAAGGCTGGTGAAAGAGCTGCATATATAAAAAGGGAAAGAATAGTCTGTGCTTCAGCTTTGTCCTTTCTTTGTTATTAAAAGTATATAAAGGTGTAATTTTCTTCCTGGATTTTCCATCGCTCCAAACAGGAATGGCATTTATTACTCAGAGTCTCGAGTGCTCGCGCAAATAGGAGGAGAGAGAGAAAAAAAAAGAGGAAAACCAATAAAATGTATCGCACTTTGCAGTGAAGTTAACTTTTTCCACATCGTGTGGTCGAGCAACAGAGCCAGTCATTGTGTTCTGGGGATATTTATAACCGTGACAATATTGACTGTGTCACAAATAGAGGGGACAGCAGCGTGATTCTGATGACTGGAGTCATGAGAATAACGGCTAAAAATGGCCCAAAGATGATGAACCACAGACTAGCTGTGATCCATCTCACTGACTTCTCCCTCCCTTGACATCCAGCTGCTTTACAATCACTGCTGCCAGCTGTTTAGTCTTGCTGATGATTGTTTAAAGTTCTGAAAGAAAAAGTGTCAGGATGGTTTTTTATTTTGAAGAAAATGAATCCTGGCTAATCGAAACACACATCCAGTGCTATTTTTTTTATTTTTTGTTGGCCGTAAAACAGTATATATTCAATCAGTTTATAAATGAAAGAGCCCTAGAGATATGTATTGAAAAGGTTAAATATATTTTCTTTCCTTTCAAAGTTTGATTCACTAAATCCTGCAAAGGTACTTGCCTATATTGCAGCACATTTGTAAACTGTCCATCTTTAAGCTTAGAGATGATTAGGTGATGTGTATCATATTAATCATACATTTGTGCATGTACATATATGGGAAGAATAATCATTTGACATTATGCTCAGCGAAGACAACAGTGATGTCTCATTTCCACTCTGACCCGCTCCTCGGCTTCTCTGCAGGGCATTCGCGCTGCGCAGATGGGAAAGATTATCAAAGTATTTATTTTCATTTGACTATTTTGCTTCTCACTCTTGTGGGCAATCCATCATAACGGCTGGTTATTACTCTATTAATCAGCCGGGAATTGAGTCCCCTTTTCCCAGCAGGTTATCTGTGGGAAAACAGAAGTGCAAATTGCTGGCAGTTAGCTTTTCCTAAACATTTACTCTCTCGTCTTTGCAAGGGTCGGGCTGTGAATTCGGTGAGAGGCGGCGGCCAATCTGGCGTCAGCTGGCCGGGCTGTCTCCTGCAAGGGGACATCCAGTAAGTAAATACAGCCCATCTCCCTGCTGCGCACAGCACACAGCCCAAGCCACACTCACACACATTGTTTCAAGTTGCCCAAAATAGGCTTGCAGTCCATATTAAGGCCTTGTTGCTTGTTGGAAGTGAAACATACAGAGATGTGTTTAAAGGGAACAGTGGTTATAGCTCTGGAGTGGAGGGTTGTGGGTTCAACTGGTCGGGGGAACTGGTGTTGTACCCTTGACTCAACTTACATTGTGCCAGTAAAGACCCAGCTGTATAAATGGGTAATTCTATTTAAGAAATAATGTCATTCTTATCATCCTAAAGCATCCTAAACTGTTTTCTTAGTTTGAAAGGACTCACTTCATCCACCACTGAATTATTTAGCCAATTAGCCTGATTGAGAGAGCCTGGATTTAAACTCAGCTAGGGATTAGCAGCCCCCTCTGTGTTGAATAGCTCTACATGATCTTTAAGAAGTTGGTCAGAAGTTAGCAGTCGGGACCTTGGTTGAATGATAGCACCCCATACAGCATTATTTAAAGGCATGTTTCTGCTTCAGGGAGAAAAGTGACACCTACTGGTCAACATTATTTTTCAGCAGCACCCTGATGAGACCTCTGGACGGCTCTGATCTAATGTCAGCACCACAGTCAATAAAAAAGCGTAAGTCGCTGTCACAATCCCATGATACTTTTATTTCACTATGAGGTGCACTAGTGATGTAATGCAGTACGATGGTGGTTTGTTTACTTATTTATTTACTGTAACAGACAGCCTAGAAGTGAGAAATTCTCAGGTAAAGCAGATAGTTACAGGCAGACAGGTCAGGGGGCTACAGTTCCCCCACCCCTTCTTCCCCGGGCCGTCCCTTTCTGGATCCTTCGGGAGACAAAAAAAAATCTCAGCCGATAAAGCACAGGAACTCCTAACAATGGAAAAAGAGGCAATTAACGAAAATGTGTACAACCACTTTCTGAAAAAAAGAGAGAGAGAGAGAAGCGAGAGTCGGGCTCACCTGTAGTAGTTCCTAACGTTTCCTAATTGGGACTGGCAAGCGTTCTCATGCTTCCAATGGAAATCCTTGACTGCTTGAAACAAAACAGGTCAAGTGGAACAGTGTTTCAACCCACCCTCCCCTTTTTCTTCGGAAATGAAATTGTGTTGCACTTTCATATTTTATTTGCAGGGATTGCACTGCCTTTGGAGAAGGTTACAGGAGTTCAGTCCAGCAGGAGGGTGATGTATCGTGCACCTCCACGTCAATCCAGATTAAAAATAATACTAATAATAATGGGTCAGGTTGTGTTTACAGAAATATTTACTTTGTTTTTGCAGAAGGATTAGTTTAGTCAAAAAAGCCAGTAAGGGGGAAAAAAAGACATTCAGATTTTAAAACATGGCACTTCTTATGCAGTACAAGAAGCAAATTGCCTAGACTATGTAATGTGTGAATCATTTAACGGAGTGGTGTTGTAAAACGTGATGTAAATGGTGGTTAACAGAACTAGATAACTGTATCCATTCTCCTTATCTGAGTTCAGTCCAGATTAATTATAGTAAATTGCAATGTAGAAAGGCAAATTGTCTATTTACAACATACGGTTTGTTTGCCGATGTTATAGAAACTTCAGATGTAGAATAGACTCTTCAGCTGTGGAATAATATTTCTATCTTGTCTGCGACAACATTGATTATTTGCACTTGTATTTTTGATGTATGATAGTCGATCAGACTTCGTGTTGTCCATTTGTCTTCTCCTTGGTTCTCGGCCAGCTGGATTAACTCAGAATAAGGAGCAGATGGGAATAACCAGGCTTACCTACCTGATTCTGTGCTTAATTTGGTAGTCGATGTGGGGAGTTAAATTTCAAAATGCTACATGTTGGGATAGCTGATTTTGAACAAAGGGCTTTTTGTTTGGATTACATTATGCAAACGAGATGAGAAACTAAATGAGATGTGAAGTGACTGCAACACCTTTGCGACATGATAAAGCAACCCCTGCATGCATGTAATTAATGTGCTTAGTGGGGACTTTAATACACAGCACTTGAATGACTGTTTACCCCCCTGCTAGATTGCACAACGAGATTCTACCCCCGTAACGCTATGTGAAATGTGGAAAGCCATTCTCATATCACAATTTGCCAAAGGAAATACAAACAGAGGAGCTGTAATTTTTTTGTTTTTTTTCTTCATGGGGGCGGAGAGGGGGGTTGGACTTTGTGGGACAAAAAGACTTTATATCGAAGTCATTCTTCATAGATTATTTTACTGTCTACTGTGGACACTAAAACTGGCGCCAAGCTTTTTTTGAATAATAATGACCCTAAAATGTCCGACATATGTTTTCTATGACTTATAGCCATTTTTTCAGTTTAGTTTGTCATTCGTACAAGAGAGGGAGAGAGAGAGAAAGGAGGCACTTTAATTTCAATTAAACACAACCAGCTATGCAAACACTGGACAACAGGGAATGGGCACAGAAGAGCAGTGGAGGCCTACCCATAGAGCCAGTAAGTCTAGACTCCAGATGTGCGCTGCTAGCCCCTACGGTCCTCTGTAAATATCGCAAGCAGATGTCATCGGTTCAGTAGTAAATTACAAGGGGAGGATCGCAGGAGCAGAGTGGCCACAAAAATCCTGTGCTTGGGCCCCGTGCGCGCGGGCTGTCGACAGTCGGACGCCGCTCGGTCCGCAGTGTAACAGAGAACCAATAACTTCAATTACAGACTGGGAGCGAGCGCGTGAGAGAGAAGGAGGGAGGGAGGGAGGGAGGGGGAGAGACAGAAAGACATCACTCCTCTCGTTGCAGCCCCTGCCCTCGCTGTTTATAATTTTGTAATTTTTTTTTTTAACAGGCCTAGTGTGAGCTGTTGAAATTCCTTCCCATTTTTTTGGTCAAGACAATCCAGGCTTACTCATGCTCCAAGTCTCCCTATTCCCCCCTTTCCCTCCCCACATCATATTGTTTAGGGGCTCTTGTTTGTAATGTGTCCATCTGATGGACCTTCCAACGTCACATGTTTCAGGTACTTCCGTTTTGATGAGTTTCTCCCGATTATTTTTGTCGTCAGAGAACTCGATGGCCACACTCGCCCTGAGGTGAACTCCGTTAAATTGGACTGAGGCTTTTGTTGTGAAGTCAGTGTCCTTTTTTGAGGCAGCTTTGAGTATACTTGCTTTGGTGGGCTGTCTTTGCTCTGGAAATGCATTGTGGGCCAGATCAATTTTGAGTACCTCCAGTTCTTCTGAATAGTGAAGACAGTAGCCTTCATCAAAATCAACATTCATTCTTAACCTCAAAAATGGAACAAGAGTTGCACTTCTTCTGCCACTATTATGAATAATAATGAGCCACACAAACACACACCTTATGTAAAGTCCCTTGAGATCCCTGTGTTCTGCCAATATTAATATTCAGTCTCCCACTGATGATGGTTGCCAACAGCCCGAGGTGTATGTGAAGAACGATACGAAATGTGCCTTCTATTAATCTTATTCTCACTGTGAATGCTGGGGCTCTGAAGTGTTAAACATAGCTCTTTTGCTAATGCTTGCAGTAAACAACAACTGGCCCAAGGCTTAAGTGGGCGGTCGGTGTGCGTCTGTAGCCAACAGACACAAGGAAACTTTAGCTGCCTGCCACTCAAAATAGCAGATACTTGACGCCTGGGAGCTGCACATTAGTCCTGAGCCACCGAGGGCTGAAGACAGTGTAACTAATAAGTGTCCTGTTTATATAATGCGCTGGGAGGCTGTCAGCAGAGAGGTATATATCACTGGCTGACATGCCAGTCTTGTGTCATGTGTATTATTGTAACGCACGTGTCGTTAGGGATTCTGGGAGGAACATACATGATTGTTCTCACTTGCTGGCGGAGTTATTCTGGGGAGTCCAGCTGTCATCTCTGGCCCTTGTGTGTCACTCAGGTACTGGCAGAGATCCTTCTACGGGGGGGACACCATTTTACGGGGGGATTTTCATTTTAGCTACACACTGTTTTTGCCAAAATCAGAGCCAAATATAATTGAATGCAGAACTTATGAGGTGCTCTTGAACACTGTAAACACAGATGTATCATTTGCCTATTAACATGCATTTTTTGTATATTTGTTCATTACCCCCCCGTGATGAAAGGGTTAAGCTCGGAGTTTTGTTAAGCAGTGTAAACTCTGAAGTAATATGCTCAGGCTGTATTCATTTGAAACACGGGTGGGCGTGAAATGAAGAAGCAAGTGTAATACAAAGGGCTTATTCAGCTGAAGTACAAGTTCTGCAGTTTTGGTTACAATTTTGGTGATAATTGCGTTTTTATTTTTGAGTTCAGTCCTCTGAACTGCTCTGCTCTTATCTTGTTTCTCAGCGGAGTGTGGCGAGATCACATTCCATAAGCAAAAGCAGAGGGTGAGACTGTCTGACTGCGGGCAGTGTTGCTGCTGCCCGTTCTTTCTCTTCCGATACATCACTTTCTTCTGTCCTACGATTTGCCTTCTGTAGCCAAATATGTGTAATCATTCACTTATCATGCCTTGTGTTGTAGCCTATTGTTTGTGTTTCTTTTTTTTTTTGGCATAGTTTTATTTTTCTGATTCCTTTCCTTTCCTGAACATTGTCAACATTAACTATCACCACAGCAAAGCCCTCCACAACCCAGCTATGTTCGGAAAAGTTGTCCTGCTTCCACAGAGGAATGGAAAGGGTTAACATCATTCATGTGCCAAAGGAGCGGATCAATATGTTTTTGCAAATGTGGATTTTCCGTAAATTCCTGCCTGAGGCAATCTTTCTTAAACTCTGCATGTTTATAAGTGGGCAGCCAGAAGAACAAACAGTTTCTTCTCATCAGAGGATGCCGTGTGTGGACAGGTAATGTTGCTGGTAGCTTCTTGTCCACTGGGATTAAATTCTTCGCACACAAGTCCCAGATTAGCCCTGTCCCAACTCTGACCTCATGACTTGTTACCCAACACAGCTCCAGCTGAGATACCAGCACAGACGCTGACCTTTATATAATTGACAGTCAATATCAGGGCAGGACTGCAGCTGTCTGAGTCACGGCATATACTGTCCTCTCAGGTTTAGCTGGTTACCTCTGATTCGTTTTTTATTGAATAAAGTGTGCCACCAAATTGATTTTCTTTAGATTTCTTCAGTTTTCCTTTGGCGGATCCTAAAACCACTTCAAAGACCAAACACAAAACGAATTCCTGGAGTCGGGATATCTGAAGCTGATAATGTGCTAACAGAAAAAAGTAAAATGACCTTGGTGTTTTATCTTCTGTGTCTGCAGTGTACATAATCGCCAGACTACATGGCGGTCCCTGGGTCCCCACGGTGTGGCCCATTTAAACACATCTATTCAACCAATAAATAAATAAAAGATATTTAGTGCTTCCCATTATACAAGTCACAGCCACTTTCAGCTAATGATCCCGATGGGTTCAGTGCGACTGAGCTGTGGTGAACCAGTGTGTGGGATTAAAGTACGGCACACATTTTAGTAAGAAAGTTTCTTGTGATAAATGCAAATGCCCCCCCCACCTTTGTGAGGTTGCAGTTTTTAAACAAGACCCTCCTCACGACTCGAGTGAAGCCTTCCGTTCTGCTCTGGGATAACACAATGCACGTTGCCCGTATCGTGTATCACAAACTGTATTGATCATGTCTTTCCGGGCCAGCGGAGATGCCTCTTTAATGTTTGACTAAGTGCAAAAGCAGGGAGGCAGCTGTGGGCGTCCCTGTGTGCCGTGTGTTAAATTCCTGCCTCGCAGCGCCATTGATGTAACCCAGGAGCAGCAGCCCTGACAGGGGAGGACCGGGGAGTCTGAGTCCTCACCTCCAGCCCAATTCACTGCACCTTAAAAGGAACTGTAACTCACTGCAGCTTTTATATATACATTCACAATAACTCATGTAGTCATACACAGGCTGATTAATAATAATACATACAGGATTACATTCACAGATGAGCAGAAAATGTAAATGCTTATGTTAACATATATATGATTATACATAAGTTTACATTATAAATATTTACAATCTTCCTTTCTCTCTCACATATATGTATATATAATAAGTATATCTTTGTTCTTTATTTATCAATGGACAACCTTTTTTGTCTTTGGGAAAAAAAAGAAAAGAAAAAAAAGCACGTCAGGAATGACAAGGCCAGGTGACTAGCCCAGAGATAGAAAGCTGTATAATTACACACTTCAGAGTGTAGATTGGACAGGTATTTCATTCTGATGTTTCCCACCCCACCCACGTCTTTGACAAACTCCAGAAGACTCTGCATCCCCCCCCCACACACACACACCTCACAACACTGAGAGCTCCTCCATTCCCCCCAAACACCAACTGTGTTCAGCTGTAGGCCAGCATGGTGCTGTCACATCCCGTCCCTGTGGTCGGCTACTTAGTGCCTCCAGAGGGGCTTCCATACAGCATGTAAAAAGCCTTTATTTATTCTGCTTCCAAGAAGACGATTGTTGAAAACTCATGTGATGATTTATAAAGCAGGGGCAAGACATATATCACAAAAGCCTCTACAGTTACCATAATATTGGATATGTGATCCGTGGAGTTCTCTGTAGAGATAATGTCTCAGATTTAAATGAGTGATTCTTTTTTTCAAATAATACAAAATATGCTAATCCAACAAGAATATCACATTGGATCTAATATGTGGTCTATCTTACACCCTCCTAGTTGTTTTGCTGTGTTTATAAACTCACTTTTTGTCCTTCCATATCTTTCCAACAAGAAGGGGCTAGAAACTGATGAATTGACGAAGTGCCTTTCCTTGGGTGTTTTGGGGAAAGGAGCCCTACCAGGCTGCCTACAACAATCAAACAGGAGATAATCATGTAAAACACCGCCGCCTCGAAAAGCAGGGGACGGGAAAGGTAGGCAGTCAAACATCTGCAGCCTGTGATTTACTTGTTGACAGCCCTGAGAGTTTGCACAATGCGTACATGCATAAATCTGACATGCCGAAAATGATTTTGGACTCTGTTATGATTGGAGTGAAAAGACCTAGTCAGCACATTAGCCCATTGTGGTGACTTTTGTATTTTCCTTGTCAGGGGGGTGGGGGCGACCCTGGTGATTATATTTATAAAGTAACCCCATGTGTTAACCCCCCCACTATAGCATCTTGCTCTGTGCAGAACGGTCTTGCTTGCTTCAGGCTACTAGCAAACTGTTACATAAAGCAGTAATTGTCGTTGTTAACTGTCTCCCCCTGGGGTGTCCCCCCTTCAGGCAGTATTGACACAGCTTCAAACCCCCCACTCCCTCTCTCCTCTCCCCTCTCCCCTCTCCCTCTCCCTCTCCTCCCCCCTTCTTGATGGCTGCACATCAGAAGCCAAGCGGCCCCCACACCTGGGTATGTTTGCATAGGAAAACAGGGCGGGTATTGCTTCATGTGTCTTGATGGCTGGCTCCACAATGTCTGGCCAGCTGTGCAGTGGGGATGTCAGCTTGGCTTGCCTCTCACTGTGGGGCCGTGCAGCTGGGAAAGGCATGTTCCCAAAGACGGAATAAAAAAGAAAAGAGAAAAAAAAAAAGAAAAAAGTACTGAGGCTGAACTATTTCAAGACTATAAGCATTTTCTGTCTCTCTGTCTCTAAATGTGCTGTTTAATTGAAGGACTCGGGCTTTAGTGGATGTTTTCTTGAAGTTTTTAGACGCCAGCACACTCCCCAGTTAAAAAAAAAAAAGAAAAACATTGTTTCATACATTACTTAAATAGCTGTCACTGCCTAGTGTGTATTTTTATACATTTCATTAGTGTATTAAATTGTTGTTGGTTTAATGTTAAAAAGCAGTTTGGATGTTGCAAACGATTTTGTTTATGCAGATTCCTTATGTTTACGTTTTTTTTAAGGTTTTCTTTGTGAAAAATAAGTTAATCCATTTGTTGGTCTGGATTTCATTTGTTCAACACTACATTCCACATGCTTTCTGTTTCAATTTAAGGCTTTTTCACTGCATATCTAGTGCCCGAAGGCAAAACTTATTTCAAATGGGTTCTGGATTGTTGAATTAATTATTTCTGACAAATTAAAGATGTGATTCTGGTAACCTATTTCATTTAAACTATTCCTTTGTGATCAATGTGTGGATATAAAATCCTTTTTGGTCTTTATACCTAAACAGTGAAGAAAATCAAAGCCAAATGTAATAATAATATAAAATAGTCATTAAAAAAATAATGGATACAAATATATTTTCCACTTAAAAGGGATATTCAGTTTCTGCTGGTTGTACTTGTAACTTGAAGTTTACATAAATAACTTATTGAAACATTTAAGAAAATACATTTAAAATTGCCAAAATAAGCAGATTGAAGATTCAAGTTATACTTTAGAAATATGTTATTCATTAATATATATATATATATATATATATATATATATATATATATATATATATATATATATATATATATATATATATTAATGAATGCAATCTTCCTCCCAACCAGCTAACAATCTGCTAAAATGTTATTAGACTGATTTTATTTTTATTTTTTTTTGTGTTTTTTTACTTGTTTACGTTTTTATCTAGTCATGTTTCAAATACTATGCTCTTATGGTGCACTCTTCTAAAACTGACCTGATGTGATGTTTCAGTGTGTTCTAGTGCACGTTACTCTTACCTGGGCTTAGGCTTATACATCAGTGTTGGGTTTGGGGTCAAACCAAGGGTACGTACTACACAATGTCCAAACTATCCCAGCACTGCTTCTTGTCTGTTTCCTGCCAACTTGTGCCGAGGAATGCAGGCACATCCTGTGCCGAGTGCCCGCTGGCACAGGAAGCCTTGTGCATGCCACCTTGCTGCTGTACCATGCTGTCGGCTCTTATCAACCTCTGCAGCTGATCAGATACCCGGCCGGGCGGGGGATCTTTAGCGCAGCGTTGCTTTGCTTGAGACTCAAATGACCCTGCAGTTTCAGCAGCCTGTTCGTATTTGCTTGGCTTTCTAGAGATTTCCTACACTCCTGTCATCATGAGGAGCAGAGATCATGTCCGAATGCCCATGTGGTGAAGGGCTGCAAAATGGCATGAAGATTATTCTGTTTGTAAAGTGTAATTCTGAGGATAGAATACAAATATCTTGTATGTGAGATCCCAAAGCCTTACATGACCTTGGCCTGGTTATTGCTTGATCAATATCGCGAGTGATTGAGAACACATGTTTTATATAAATGCAAACTTCAACAAGCACCTCATTCTTACAGGCTTTTGTAAATGCAAGCCTATTATGCAAGTATATGTTTTTTGCCCAGAACCACAAGACATTTTAGTTCCATTTAACCTTTCCTAACACAGCCTCCAAACTGCTTTCAACTCTGGGCTCCCCAAGACTTTCTTACAAAAGCCTTGACTCTAAAATATAGTGAAAAAAATTATATATTTTCAATGTAATGGTCTCAAAGGGAGATGTGTTCAGTCAAGCACCAGGACTGTGGCTACGATTACGGCTCTTACACATGTTAGTCTTCCCCCCCAAAAGCAGCGCGCTTTAGATTTGGTTAAACGCCTCCCGCTGAGATAAATCTAAAGGATTAAGATAGTTTCAAAAGCATTCCGAAATGGTAATATTCAATGCCAAACGAATATCCCAGATTCCTTTTCTGAGAGAGGTTTGCAAAACTTTTCATATTAGCAGCCTCATTACCATCCTCATTAAGAGACAGGAAGGCCAGTTGTCGGGTGGTCAGGCCAGATGGGTAAACAGACAAATGGAAGGGGAGAAGAATCAGGCAGGCACACTGGCATATGTCTCCAGGCACGTCGCAGGACAATGGGCAAGATTTCAAGAGCAGTCTGTATGGAGGCTGTTAAAAGTGTTAGTGCATGAGGTGATATCACACTCTGACCAGCAGTAATCAACAGCATTAACACACACAGCTGGCCTCTGGCCCTCTGGCCCTCTGGCCCATCTACAGCACCCCGGGCTGGTAATGAAGGATATCAGGGCAATCATTTAAATTAACTGACTAAGTGAAATGAACTGACTCAGAGCAACACTTGGTAGGTGATGCTATTATAATTAAGTCTGAGAAGAGGACCCTGTAAACTGCCTATTTTGCTATCTATCTATCTGTCTGTCTGTCTGTTTTATTTCATCATTTTTACATACATCTGCCACATTGTTAGTTTAGTAATTCGTTCCGAAAAAGCATCCATCTCTCCGTCTGAATTTCATTAAATCAAATCATAGCGCTCTATGCTGTCTGTGCTGACCTCACTATTACTTCACTCACTCTCAGTGTCTGGGGGCCGCAGTACATTCACGTGCTAACCTTTGGCCGTTCACTCTGTTAAAGAAATTAAAGCATTAGTTACGGAAGAAATCTCAATTTGAAACAAACTGGTTTGTTGCTGAGAATTGAAGCACTGCAGGGCAACTCACCTCAGATGTGTGTGTGTGTGTATATATACATAAAACATGCATATTTCTAATGTTAAAAATGAATTTAACTGGGAATAAACTGTAAGTTATTCATTTTGGCAGCGGAATTCGTTCTATTTTTAAACGTATCAAAATTCATTACCATTTCCACAGAATCACACACACACTTATCATCCTAAATACATTGCGTATGGATCTGTACTGAGGGATAGGCTTTGGCAAATACTGCTCATGAGCTCAAATAGCTTCTTAAATACAAGTTGTATTTTTATCAGTGCATGTGTAATTTGCAGTTGCACCAGTGAAATTAAAACCCAAAAATGGAAATCGGGATGAAATTGCCAATCATAAAAAAGAGAGAGAGAGAACAAACAAACAAACAAAAAAAATTAAAAAAATGACAACATATGTGTATATATAAAAAAATCCCTGACAAAAGCACAAAGTGGGTATTATCTCCCCACAGCTGTCCCCACCACAGGCTGGAGTGACCACTCACAGGAAGTAGACCCTAGCGGAGCTTCTTAAAGCGCTAATCAGCGAGGCGCGGCAGGATGTAGCACAAAATCAGAGGAAGTGAGCGGCGGCTCCACTAGGTCTGGGCCTGGACGGGATGGAGCCAGCTAGGAGGAAGAAATAGCCCATTAGGACGCAGATTATCACAGAATTAGTGCAGCTTTCCCAGGGCGCGGCTGCCGGTCTCTGGTCACTGCCAGCTGTGTGCTGTTACTGAACTTCTTATTAAACAGCCCAGAGAAGAGCAGCATCTGGCACTCAGTGCTACAGCATCCCATGATCCACTTCACCCTACAGGACTGCAGCCCGGCCCCCCATCCTCCACGTGCAAACATACATGCACACTCACACTCCACACAACCCCTGTGCGTTTTCATCTGTCACTCAAGCACTGTCTGTACATTTTCACACACTCTCTATTCACATTCTTGGAAGCTCCTGCTTTTCCTTCCTATGTATTCTAACTCTCAGGATCCTGTGAAGAAAAGGAAGTAGCCTTTCTTAACAATCAAATTGATGTTAAGTACGATAAAGGAAAATGTTGTTCTTAAGCAAACCTAAGCATAAATACAATGATAGAAACAATATTCAGAGGAAATGTTTGGATTCCTATCAATTGAATTAATACTATTAGACCAATATTAAATTATTGACTAAGTGTTCCTATTGAATTTAATTGATTATTAATGGGATTCAATAAAATTACATATGATTGCTTTGATTTCAGTCTCATCTACTGCTGGAACACTTTATTGGTGTTCAACATCTTTGCTATAATGGACTAGACTAGACGAGATGTGGAAAGCAGCAACTCAGAAGACAGAAGACGTATCTGTCTGTTAAGTGACTCTCTGGCTGGAAGTTTACATTTCAGTCGACCTTGAACGTAGTCTAAAGGAATCCTGCAGCTGTTCAGGAATTAAACATAGTCTTTAAACATATATAGAGAGATATTTACACCCTTTCAGGAAAAAGGCCTCTAATTTGCATGAGAACAATCTAGGATAGAGTTGAGAGGATGAAATTTCCTCTGCAGGTCCACTAGATAAACTGCTGGCCTGGAGTGTGAAAAGCGCTAATAGGACATTGACTGCTAATTGCTGGGCACTTAAGAAGCATTTACCACGGCAACAGGAAACTGGGGCTCTGCTTATCATGTACCTGTTTGTATGTGGTTAATCAATGTAAACATCAACATCATGTTTAGAAAGAAACAAAGAGACACTGTACAGGCAGTGGTTCTGTGTGATTTTGACCAAAGGCCCTTTTCTCGGTTTCTCAGTTTCTCTCTCTCTCTCTCTCTCGCTCTCTCTCCATGAACACCATAAACAGCCGGTTCCTCACAGTTTCACCTGTGAATCATTCTCAGTAATATCCGACCTTACAGACTAGTTAGATTTAGTCATAGTTTCTGACACTGAACCTTTCCAGTTGCTTTTTCTAATGTCTACCATTCGTATTTATGAATACAATGAAATGATAAATAGATCTGTCATGCAGTTGTCAAGGCTTTAATTAATAAATATTATTATAATACAAGTATAGGATATGTTAGTTGAGACTCACACTGGAATATATATAGGAGAACAGAAAATACTTTTGGAAAAAATAATATATCAATTGATTACTAGAGTTCCCAGTCCTGTTATGCAGGAGGTAGGAGACCCAGAGAAGAAGCAGCTGAGAGAAGCTCTGAAAGGGTTAATCAATTAACTGTCTCACCCTGACTACACACCTTTATTGAAGCCTATAGCCTTCTGCTTAGTAACTGCTCCAGCGCTAATCTGTCCAAATGAAAGGCCCACAACTGGCTCCTCTCTCTGCTCTGAGGTGCCCAGGAATGCTTTCACTGGGCGGACAAAGAAGAGAGTTTAGGTCTGCAACTTTCCCAGCATTGTCATGCTAAGAAAGACAGAGAAAACTACTCCATTAGCATTTGAAGGAGCTGAACATCTGAAGGAAACATGCCTCGGGTCTGAGAAAGCAGTCCAGCTCCCACTCACTCACTCTTTCCTTTTCTCCAAGTTTCTCTCTCTCTCTCCCTCTCTTTCTCTCTCTCTGTCCTTTTATTTTTTTAAGCCTTTGCCATCTGCTGAAGGGTCTCATCTTCTTTTTTATATAAGGAATAAAACGAAACGAAGCAGGGATAAAAAGAAACGTTATTGAAGAGACAGGAGAGGATAAGGGGTAAAAGCAAAAAGGTCAAAATCATTTAGAAAAGTCCTTTCAGGGAACTCTGTCCTAGCTGGCAATATGACAACTCCACTTTTAATTAGCCAGTAGACGAAATCATTTGGGTTTATTTTGCTTATTCACTTATTTCTTGCACAAAAGTTCCCTGGCAGTGCAGACTCATTTGCATCACCTCAAGACCTGAGATTGATGTTGAAAGTTTGTTACTGGACAATAGATTAATATTATTATTACTGCAAAACACAGCTATATTCCAGCTGACCTTAGAAGTTTTTTTAACCAAATGTAAACAATAACAAGCTATATTTGGGATAAATACCATCTAGGGATGACTTTTCCCCAACTATATGTCATTTATTTTGGCAGTGTAACTGAAACACAAAGACATTTCTCCCATGCACACATAAATAACAAACACATGTACAAAACAGGCTGATTACATTTTCCAAAAGCTGGGATAGATCATAACATCAGGAACACAATGGTGCAATAAAATCCCTATATATATATACACTTTTTGTTTTCTCGTTTTCAACATACTTAACCCCCAATAAAAAATATATTTTCTCAGTCTAATAAGTTAGAATGTGACACTTCACGATTTTGTTAGACAAGCAGATTGCAAGGAGGGAAGAAAATGTAGAAGGGCAGAGAGTTTATGTATTCAAATACCTAATCTATTTTATCCACGAGCAAATAATTTTACCCAGACTGCTTTATGAAGCCAGACTGGTAAATAGGCATTTATTTGGGGATAACCTGGACTCGTGTCCCATCCAGGGGTGTGTTGTACCCTTAGTTCACTGAAACGGGGATATACTTTAGTCTAATGAGTCAGAACTCAGATGAAATGCACATCATATTCATGTGTTTAAAGTGTGGTATTCATATATTAATTCATGAGGAATCTTATTACCTTATTACAAAGTGTGACCTCCACAGCTGTAAGTATAGCAAACCTAGCTTACTCAGTCGCGATTATCTCCTTGAAATTTCATCCCTAGAGCTTCAGGTCCATCATCTTTCGTTAATAATGCACCAACAAGTGTCATAAATTCAACAGAAAGGTGGTTTCGGCTTCTCCCAGGAAGACTGAATCAGGAGCCTTGATGTCAAGAGCACAGGAAAACACCTCTGTTGCAGCTGGCTGTGACGAGTTGCTTTTTGCAGCCTGACTCACTGCACAGCTGTCAGGATGCCGAAACTCCTGTCAGGATGCCCAGCAGTAGTGATGCCTCACCCCTGGGCACACAGGCACCAGCAGGCCTTGGCTGCACCGTACGGGCTAATAATGAGGACATTTACAGTGGTCTTAAAGTGTAAAAAAAGAAATAAAGCCTCTGCAGCTGACGGGCTTGCGGTTCGCACACACTGTCCCTCCTGTTTTATGATCTTGTCACCTCTGTTAACAAGGCTGACTCTGTTACCTCATCGGGAAGCCTCTCTCTCTCTTTTACAGAGAGGGGAATAAGCAAGCTCTTAGGATAGTGTACAGTGCTGCAAAACGATCACCTACTGTGTTTTTTTATTACCCTTTATATGGATAATACTAATCAAGCCCATAACCACTGACAGCCACCATAATATGCGGTTCAGTGGTTAGCTCTTAGTCACTGTGCTCACTAATCTTTTTACCTAGGATTTTTGTGCAATTGAAGCCTGAGGTTGAGGTTGGTGTTGGGATGACTAATTCACCACCCACTTGCACCTGCTTTCCACCCAAGGCATTTCGACAGAGTTTGGTTAGAAAAAAAAAGAAGAATGACCAAGGACGGAAGGCGTTGCAAAATAAAGACAGAAATGATCATACGTGGGCCAGCAGCTGCAGGGAAAGTTTCTGAAAGAGGTGGTGAGTCATGAAGGCTAATGTCAGGAAGACTCCACTAACACAGACAGCAGTCGAGGTGTACTGCACTGTTGTGCCTCACAGAAATATTCAGGAAGAATATTCACGTACGTACAATTTACACTGCTTGAACATGCAGAGGGGCTACACCAAACAAACTGAATGACCTCATTATGAGATTAAAATAATATCTGACTGTGAGAATGTTTTAACAGGAAACGGAACAAGAAAGACGCAACTTTTCAGGGTTGGCTAAATTGTAAATTAAGTGCATTTAAGTTTCGGAAGTGATATCTACACAAACGTGCCCATAGCCCTATGTGTGAGCTCTGTCCCCAGGGTCCCACTGGGCCCTTGCTATACATGTAGTGAGAAGGTCCTGATACTCTCTTCTGGAGTCGGGTCTTCTCAACCTTATCCACAAGAATCTGTCTGATTGTGGCTTCAGACAAGAAGAGGTTTGAATTTTTAGCACATAAACAAATGTGGGCGCCAAAATAATTGACCAAACCACTTTTTATCATATGTTTATACTGGCCATTAGTGCATTTCTTGGCATACGTGTCCGATTTCCACCTAAAGTAGTTATGAAAATTGTCCAATTCTTTTCTTCAAAGTCTACTGAAATCTTAATAAATTTCAATCAAGAACAAAATGTATTTTAACCAGTCGAAACAATACCCCGAAACCACATTAAATGCCTTGCAGTGTCTGATTTTGTTGGCTGCCTGTGGTTTGTGAAGCCAATGACAGTTGTATTGTTACCATGTATAATATGTATCTCTAGTTAATCTTTTTCATAACTGATGTGGATAACAGCAGAAGCATTACAACAAAAAAGCCAAAAAATACTTTTACACCTCCACCTAAGCCAGATAATGGACACTTTCCTATTTTTTCAATCTTCTGGCTTCGGTAGTGGGAGGTCTTTTTTTTAGGTCTTAAATGGGATCTGTTGTATCTGCTGCTGCTCTCTTCCCATAATAATGTAATCTTTAAGCAAAACCTCTCTTCTACAGACTTTTTTATTTTTTAACATGTTATCTGCTCAATTATTTTGCTCACAGTCACATAAGTGTGACGTCTCTTATTTTCCAAGTGGGGGCTGCTGGTGTTCCATTTGGCCCCTGTACAATATATTTTATGAGGATATAATTATGAGCAGCTATAAACCGCTGGCTTTATTAATAGAAGCATAATGGATTCAGCCACAAAATATTTAATCTATTTTGGGAAGCCTGAAACTACTTTTCTTACTATTGAATTGTCTGGCACATTCTGTACAATCTCCTTCAGGTCCCACGGGGCCCTATCTAAGCACAGTTAGCTTCATATCTGCCTGAAAAGAAAATCTATTTAAAAAAATCAAAGATGTTTTTTGCAAGAATATTTGTTTATTATAAATTGAACATAAAATCATCTGTAATCATAGTGCAATGCTCTGTACACAGCCTTCTCTGCATATTTTCTTAGAATTTATGTATTAGCTGATGAGTAGCAGAATGAATACAAACATACCTGAGATTTACAAATATGATCAACCTTGGCAGTTTATCATTTCAAGAAATTGACCCATGAATTGGAAATCCTAGTAAATTGCTATTTATGAGGAATATTTTTTGTTGCTTTTCTACCTTTACAATCACGTTCTAGCTTCTGTGATCTTGCAGTTTATAGCACAAGTTAGATTTATTCATCTAGCATCTTTCACAAACAGAAAAACTATAACCATTGGAAATTCAAATGTTTCTGTCATAATAACTTTGGCTTGTTACTATCCATGAAATAAGTGGGCTTTTGATGGACCAGAAAAGTCATAAAAACGACATATCTCAGGGATCGGTCCTTTCTACTTAACTAGATACATTGTTTGCTGAGAAACACTGGTTTATAGAGATGCTTAAGGTGTGTCTTTCTGTAACATATCATTATATCATCAATGTCAGTTGAATGATACATTCCAATAAACAGCGTAGGCCTTCTTCAGGACTTGTGTGGGAATGTGTATAATGGGACTTATATTTTGACAACAAGAAAAATAAAAATAAAAGAAGAGTTGTGTCCAATCTGGTCATCATGTCGGTATCTGGGCTGTTTGCAGTGGAGGAATGCATGTGTGTTGTTTCACAGTGCAGGCAGTCACTGCAGCGATTCAGCAGCTGGCCGGAGAAGGGCCCACCACTGCCACTGTCGCTCCCCCTGCCGAGTTCAATGCCCCCTCTGCTGAGACAGCTTGTGGGCAGCTGGCCCTTGAAACTGGCGGAAGCAGCATGGAGCGCCTCAGAGCCGCCCCACTGGTGCTGCACAAACAACCAGTGCTGCCACCCAGACACTGGGGTCCTCCGCGCACACATGGTGCAGCTTCCAAGCTGTTTACTGAGGCTGTTTGCAGACCAGGAGAAAATGTGTCATCTGGAGTATAATTCAGTGCTTACTTTCTGAAGAGTCAAGGCTTCACTTTTACATCAGGTTATTTTTTAAACATTCCCTTTTTTAAGTATCACTGCATCATAAAATCTCTTATTTGTGCCTTAGAGTTTATTTCAACCCCCAAAAAACTATTTTCAAAATACAGTACAGATATAAAGCAGAGACCTGTGACGTTTGTTTTGTTTTTTGTCTATTATTTAACCAGTAACCGGTGTTGAAGAGAGAAGAAAGGGGCTGTTGACTAACCTGCTTTTCTTGGGTATTAACGATGACATCATTTTGAACCAGTGTGACAAGTTTCCTATTCACGCACAAGCTGCTAAGGAGGTAGCTGCCATGTTCCAGATAGGGGAGCTATCCACATCGCTGGAATGTCATGTGACTGTCACTCACAATAACAGGCCTACACGACAATCTGCATCCTAATCCTAATTTATTTCACATAGAGGGCAAATGAGCACCATAGGTTGAATGGCCTCCTCTCATTTGTAAACTTTCTTATGGTCTCATGTCTCAGTGTTGTTCTGGATGATAATAATTATCATAATAGAACAGTTTCATCTTAAAAAAATCTGTTGATATATTTTGTGTGTGTCTGAGGGAAAAAACAAAACAAAACAAAACAAAAAATAAATAAAACTCGAACCACAACAGCCCTGTGACGGCCTCGGTTACTCAGGAAATTTATGCCCAGATTTATCGCGGGGAGGACTAAATAACTCTACACAGGCAGAGGTCTCCTTGTTAAACCCCCCTGCTTCATTGCTCATTAAAATCAAAGTGTCAGCAACAAGTAGCAAGTATCCCCTGTGTGGTCCAGTTTGGCCATAATAGAAGGAGTTGCTAAGACGCTGAGACTTAGTGGACCCAGTTTACACAGCGCCTTTGATATCAATGGCTGGGATGCGACCCTTTCGCTCTGGAAGTGTCCCCGATCTTCACCGGTTGCTGAGTGAGGGCCATATGGAGCTGTGCTTGGTGTTACTTGGAGCTCGCTGCTGTTCCCAGAATTCACATGATAATTAAGCCATTAGTCTTTCACTCTGCGCAAGTCTAAAGCTGGATGAGGTGCTTTTGATAGTCCCAGCAACCTTTGGTCCTTCCCACCACTGGTTGTAGCAGATTGCCAGCCTTGCCTGAACCACCTGTTTGATTTTCCCAGGGCTAAAGGGGAGGGCTTTCAAAAAGGATGCAGGAATTTTTTTTTTTGTATCCTCTGCCGCTGGGTATGTTTCCTATTCAGCCAAGCCCCCACCCCCCACCCCCCTCTCTCTCTCTCTCTCTCTCTCTCTCTCTCTCTCTCTCATTCTCACACTCACTCGCACAACTTCTCCTTCACTGAAGCCCGCCTAAAATGAAAAAAAAGGAGGGCGCCTTCTGTTGCATTCAGGTTTCTGCTTTTAACACAATCTGATGGAGGCCCTCTCTTGAGAATGCAGGACAATCACAAAAAGCCGTGGTCTCCAAACGACAGGGCCACATAATGGACTCATAGCGCTGTGGCTGTGTAAGCCTTGTTACAGGATAAAACATTGTGCTGGAGAGAAAGGGGCGGGGGGGGGACGCGGGGGCAGAGGGGGAACACTAAAAACTGATGGAGACGGTCATTAACTCGTTTATTGCACAGCAGCTTAAGATACACATCAGGACATGAACTGATTAGAGGCAGTTGTTTGCGTTTGTTTTGGTCATGTTTCAGTTGTGGCTCAAGCCATTGGATTAAATAAAAATAAATTAATTAATAAATGTCTCACTGTATTGTATTGATAAATCAGATGTATGTGACGCACTGTAACATTTGTTTTTACACTACAACACACTTTCTTTGGAAACTGCTTTGAAACCGTATCTGTCTTGGTGTCAACACTCATGCAAGGTCCTTTTATAGATTTGTGTCTGGTTTAAGATAAAATGTGTGATTGCAGGGTATTAACATTTCCAGAGAGAGCACAACATGCGAAAGATTAGGAGCATCTGTCTTCATCACTGCCGTCCGACAGTTTAAAGTGCAGTAGTCAGGAAGCATAGTGTGTCCGCACTTTGTATATCTATCCAACGTGGAAAGGATTTGTCATTCCTATACGTAAAACCAGCAGGATCAGGTCAGTCTGTTGCTCCTGTTTGATAAGCATCAAAGTTTCTGTTGACTGCTGCAGAGCTGGTTCTCTCTCTCTCTCTCTCTCTCTCTCTCTCTCTCTCTTCTGGGCACAGGACTTCTGATTGGGCCTGAACACCTGTTCGCATTTCCCAGGGTTTCAATGCAGGGTGGGGCTTTATCCACATTGTGCATGGCAGTCACCTCACAATAAAGCTCCCAGTGAGGTGGACAGGTGGCCTGCACAGTGCAACAAAAGCAGCCTCTTTAGTGAGCTTTTTTTTTTTTACACTTTGTTCAAACATTATAAAGGGAGAAGAAAAAACAAAAAAACTGCACCGACACACAAGAAAAAAACATATTCCCCCGTATTCACCCACACCCCCTGCCGAAGTCCACCCACCTATGCCCCTTCTGTGCACAAAGCACACCTAACTGCGTGAGGCTCACATCATCCCAGCCTCTGAGCATGAGGGGGGACATGACTAAGGCAGCTGTTGAAAGCACAGGAAGCTTCGGTGAATGAGAGAACTGTATTAACGCCCCGGCAAGGAAAAGTCATGAAGTGTGTAGATTGACAAGAGAGGTTACTGTCAAATCTTTCATGCTCAGCAGCAAGTTGATCTATGACCTCCTGGTTGTGTTGGGCATCATACCTACAGTGCAGGAGGGAGGAGAAGAACTAGAGCCATCTGCATCTTCATTTTGTGACCTTATAGAAATGTGTAGAAATCCCAACTTATGTTTGACAAAGCTGGTTGACAGCTCCCTGGTTAACTCCTGGTTATATGCCACATATAAATAATAGACAGGCAGTATTTTAAAATTTGCTTTGAAGTGCAAAGGTTATGACTGCATGTGTTGCATAATCATGTAACCCATGTTTTATGTCTTAGACATTTTAAAATCTGAATTATTTCAGCACACAGCAGAAGAAAAATGTGTTGGTGCACGATGACAGCTCCACAAACCTGGGTGATTAGTCTATGTGTGAATACAAACAAGCTAAGCTGTTAGTAGAGTTAAAAAGTGCAGAAGCCCTGAGAAATGAAGGGGAAACAAAAACAGTTAAGTTGATCTGTATGACGCAATCAAAACAGAAAGGGTGGGTCTCTGGTGTTGTGTCAAGGCCGAACCCTATTTCTGAAGCTCTTCAGTGCTTTCTCACAAGACCTCCACAATGCAACCTGAAGACTTTTGAAAAGGAGGGGATAAAGCCTGAGTTGAAAGAGATTTGAAGTATTAATCTTTGGGTGGGACTGTGGCAAAGATTCTCAAGGTTCTCCAACAACATTCTGCCTCTGGGTTTTTCATTTTCTTTCCTTTTGCTCTTATCTGTTGTTTTGCTGTTGTTGGTCCTGTAGCTTAATTTTAGAGAAAAAAAAAATTACAGTGCATGTTGTTGAACATTGAACACCACAGGGAAACTGAGATTTGAGGACATTTTGTATGTTTTATAAACACGCTAACAAACAATTATGCTTTTAACTCAATAATCACAGGACCCCAATGACTAAGCTGCAAGCAATTAGCATGCAAATGTAACCATAGTCTTTCATTGACAAGATTTGTCAACTTTACTACAGGAATAGACATCCTATATCTATGTCTGTCTGTCGATCTGTGTGCTTTTTAAACCCTGTTATGTGTATAGCTTTACTATAGTAAGTAAGCATATAATAACTATCTCTCTAGACCTTGAAACCTGGTTGAATTTAGACTAAAGCGGCTTACACGGGCCATTGAGATGCCTTTCAGAGGTAGAGAGATTCATCACAGCCTGCACAATGGGTGTCGCTGTGATCCGGTCTGATCTCAGATTAACCGGTTATTGTCATCTGGTTGACTTTGAGGTGTGCACACCTGTTCCCTTCCTGGACTCTCCCACTAAACAAAGATAATCAGTTAGCAATGGGCAGCGGCAAAGAGTTGCAAGGTCCCGGCCAAATGTCCAACTCACAGAGCACGATTTCTGCAGACTTTAAATATAGTTTAACAGTGTGGATATTACCTTGCAGGTGTATAATAATTAATGTACAAATTCTTGCTTGTTAGACCTGAGATGCACTGACTAGTTTCATAACCATAGAGATATGCTGACTCGGCTCTTCTCGTTTGTAACCTCTCTTATGTTTCTATAGTGGTATTGTTGTGCCTCCCAATGTTGTCTAAAAACTGACATCAGAGTAAAAATAGACTGAGTGATGAGTCAGACGATTTTCAGAAGTATATTCTTGTGCAGAGGAATCTCTTCCTCCTCTAGTGATGTTGAACTGTCCTCCCATTGATACAGTTTGCTGCACTTTATTTGCACTTGTTTTTCTGCTGGGGTGACAGCTGCTGAGGGGCTATAAATCTTTGCATGGCTAAAGACATTTTGCTGTTGGCCAGCTGTGAACAGCTGGTCCTTCTAAAGAGCCTTTTTCAGGGAGGTTTTCTAAAGGGCCAAAAGAAAAAGAAGAAATGAGTTGCAAAATGCTTTTTTTTTTTTTTTGTCCAGCTAATCTGAGCTGCCAGCATAGTGTTCGTTTAAAGGGGTTTGTCACCAAAGATTCATCATTTTCTGATTCTTAATTTTCCCTCCATTTTTGTTTTATACAACTTAGGCATTAGAAATCAAGTCATCAATTCAGTATTATGTATTAAGCTACCAAGTAATTAATTATTATAAGTAATTCAATATTCTATCAAAATATCAGTGGAAACAAACAAATTGTGGAAGAAGATGTTTTCAGAAGACCTTTTTTAAATTGACTTTTGCAGATCGACAACTTGAGCCCTTCAACTGTCATTTGTACCATCACATCCGATATAAACTATATTTTTAAATGTATGTTGTAAAAACTTGTATTTTTCACTACTGAGTTTTAAAATGAAAGGGATGCTTCAATTTCAAAAGGGCATTCATGAAAGAATGGAACCCTGGATGAAAAGGAGAAATTGAGCAAAGGAATTTGTTTTTTTCTTTCTCTCCATCAAATGGGAAAAGAAATTTGCATTTTTAGAAGCCTGAATAATGGTGGTCAGCCTCTCGAACTGAGCACATCAATGCGTCTGTGCCACGTCGCTTTGCTACAGAGTGACCCCGACCCACACCTTGCTCCTTCATTGATACCTGCTTTGAAGAGTCCTGTGGAATTTGCTACAGCTGTTCCACACTCTTAACTCTGCCTAAGTGTCTGCTAAAGTTTACCACCCATCTCATGTGCCGGCTCAAGTGGGGCTCCTACAAACCTGTCTAATGACCATTTCCAGCAAAGGCTGCTGGTACAAAGGAGGGATTGATAGTGTTTATTACCTTAACATTGCGGACAGCAGCGGACTGGAAGCAGGTCTTTTCAGCGAGCTGATGCGCTAACTTGAGATAAGTTAACTCTTTCATCTGCAGACGGAGGAAGAGTCTGCGTCGAATAGTGGGATTGGCAGAGCCCGGCGCAGGAAAAGGGCTCCAGCATTATTAGATTCGCTACAAGCTATAACAGTGTCTCTCTTTGTGTCCCCAAAGCCCCTGACCGTGTATAGCCTCCATAGCTAGCTTCTCCAAGCAATTGCTATTGGAGTGGAAAGTATTCCACAGCACAATGTCCATGCTCTCAATAGATCTTTGCGTGCCATTGGTGCACTGTCACTAGCAGATGGCGAGCTAATTAGAAGCTATTAAGTGCTTTGATAGTGTGTGTGGGAACCGGGCTCACAGAGAGCGCTGTGCTCAGGCTCTGAATGAGCAGACAAGCTGCTGAGAGTGCCCACCCAGTGTCTCCCCCTCGGTGTGAGAGAGAGGGCAGTGGCTACCAGCGCAGACAGCGGGGAGACCAGCAAATCAGGGCATATTACTGTCTGCTATTAGAGGAGTCTCAGCACTTTACAGGGCGCAGTGGGAGTGTTAATAACAGCCCGCAGTATGCATGCAGTGACAATACAAACATACATTCTCCAGAGATAGACATAGCTGTTGTGTTATTATTATACTGGGCTGTCTGCTCTAAATACCTAGGTTGTTTTAGTGTATGTGAAATACGTTTGACCTGGTAATGACCAGTCACTCACAGACGTCCATGTCAACATGCAAAATGCCTCTCCTGAGAGGGGTTCATTGCTGCTGGTCACAAGGCTGTTCATATCAGTGCTCGGAGAGGAGTGATCTTATGATGACAACCAGCACAGCTAATCTGTGGAGCTGGCTGTGTCCCTTGTCCTTCACCCAGCATTCTTAAAACCAGATTATAGTAACACACCTGCACTGCACCTAAAGTATGTCTCAGCATTAGCAAGGGGTAAATTCAATCTAATCCTGTTTTAAGCATGTTCTATCGGATGCCCATTACTGTATTACTGTATCTCCACGATGATCTAATTGGCCATCATAAATCGAGATGTTGTTACATGGGAACCCAGAGGCACTTGTTTACACAGAAAACTGGATGCAATAATGTATGATAAACTCAAAGGCAGCGCCGTTGATTCAAGTTTCTATAAAAAAGTTTCAATAGATTCAGTTCCTGGATCAATAACCACCTGTGATTTGTAATGAGTAACATGGTGTCAGAAGGCTGGGCTTGTTTGTCTTCTTATCTACATTTTTAACTAAAGGGAAAGGATTTCCACAGCGCTTAAAATGAGTCTTCTCTGTTCTGAATTAAATCCCCTGAATTAAATCCTCTGGAATTGTTAACTTAACAGACGCCACTGTAGGCTAGGTATCGCCAAGCTGCAGACAATACAGTCCATGTCTCCTGTCTGCAAAGTAAATAACCCATGTGGGCTTTGCTGGTCTGAAGTAGCCTGTTGCCTCTGTCCATGGAGCAGCTCAGAAAATCTCCCAATCCACTGGTGTTTAGATTCTTTCTCTGGCACCATTCCCTGACCCTGACCTCCCTGACCGCTACAATGCATTAGACACAGAGGTCAATAGCCGGTGTCCATATCAGGCTGACGAGCGAATGCACCACCTAGCCCATGTGACAATGCCTCCCTGTGCTCTGAGAAGTAGGCCAGCTCTGAGGCTGCATTGTTTCTGTTGCTAAAAGGGGAATAGAGATTTACAGACATACGCTGATGAAACAGAAGTCAGGCAAACAACAAAACATAAAGAGCCGTGGAGCCCAGATGCATTAGCAGCTCTCCGAACAGGTCATGCTTTATAAGAGTTATGAACCGAGCATTACAATGCACAATACTGGGTGTGCATTTCAGAGGAAGGGGATCTGGTGCAACTATATGATTCTCATAGACTCTTCTGCTTTGCTCCTCTTGCAGTTGTACTGTACTTAGTTCAGTGGAGAAATACATTGCAGCAGTGTTTGTCATTGGGAGCTTTTGCTGATGATAACAAAAGAACTTGGCCCATCCTGAGATGCCACTTGTGACAACTGGCCTTGCTTCAGCGAAACTGTTAGCTTGAATTCAGCAAGACTATGCTGGGAAACAGGAGAGATGGGTATTTTGTAATGAACAAGTCACCATAAAACAATAAATCCTGTTCATATTCAACTGATTTAATGAGCAAAGTGTCAGGGTTACCTGATAAAACATGTTAATATTTTACACACAGCCAGTTTCCCAGGCTATGGAACTGCCCTTCCCCAACCCTCACCCCCACACAAACACAGATTTTTTTGCTTGGTCTTGCACACCTGCATACAGGCGATCATTATCAGTCAAACCGGAATGAAATGTTTCGAAACCTCAAAACATCCAACAGCTGACAAGTATAGAGTTTGGAATGTCATTTTATTTATATATATATGTTGATTGGTATCTGTATGATTGTATCCTTACTTAGTAGCCCTTCATGTTCAAAACATGGAAAATTCAATATACCATCCCCTGCAAAGACAAAATCAAGTTTAATATATAATAAAAATGTCATCTTTTCAATCTGTTGCATTTCTGCTTTACCACTTGTTTACAATGTCAATGAAATACAAATACTGAAAATAAAAGGCCAGGCTTACTACAAAAGGCGAAGCAACTTGTCTTGACAGTTACCTGTCCATAGTGGAAAGGCGTTCATAGTTAACATCAGATCTGTACAAACAAAAAAGTATATGTGAGCCTTTTCACAAGTGTTTGTCTTGCAAAGGGTGACCAAAATGTTCAGTTTGTAGCTGGAAGCTGTGCAATAACCAGTAACCACATGAATCTGGTCTGAACTTGTCGCTCTGGAGTTCTGGAAAGTATCAGTGGCGCTGTTTCAAGGTGATTTACCGCTCTAGTAACAGTAACTTTTGTTGTCATTATTGTCACTAGTGTGAACGGCCCTTCCCAACACAGTCCTGTCTAAATACCCATCGGAGAATTAATTTGTTCAATGAATTGTTCAATGAATTGTTCAAGCGCCTCCAAACCAGCACCTTTCAGCTCTCGACTGAATCTCAATGATGGGGATAATTGGGGCTTTAATCACTATAACAAGTTCCCACTCCAACTGGTAAAAACATAAATCATCCCTCAAATGAAATCCCTCAAACCCAGCACAGGCTGTAGTGAAGGATACTAGATAGTATTTAATGTTGGACTGCAGTCTTGAAAATCCTTCAAGGTTTAACAACAACTTTTATGTGTACCAAAAATAACAAAAACTGACATATGGGGGAAAATGTATTTAATTTATTAAAACATTGATAGAAACTCCTCTTTTTAATGAAAATGTACTCGTCCCCCACATCTTCTTCCTCTGCACTTCCTTTTTTCACAGCTCTTGGCTGCCAGAAAAAGAAATAAAAATAAAGAAGATAAGAAGGGTGTGTGGAGCAGATACACTTCCTTTGCTAAAAATGAAAGTCCATGTTCAAAAGGAAAAGGCACAGTGGAAGTTTGAAAAAAACAAATGTTAACTGTTCCTGAGGGTGGAGTTAGTGACTACTGGATTCCACTACTGGATTTACACCAACATTGTAATGTTCAATTCATTCTTAACCCATTCGTGTGCACATTTCCATAATTGAGCTGCCCTTGGATCCAAGTGCCAGCTTGCTTTTTAAACTAACCTTTACTGATCAAATGTTCCATATTTTTAATTTGATACAATGTGCAAATACATCATTATCCTGAAATACTTATGTGTGGCTAGCACAAACAAGAACCAATATAGACTCACACAAGAATAACACATAATAGATAAATAAAGTGGTGTTGATATATATATATATATATATATATATATATATATATATATATATATATAAACAGCAATCACTTTGGATAGAAAAGAAAACAGGGAGATAAAATATTTAGAATATCTAGAGATATCTATTTAGAATATTTTTTTATTTTGTTTATGTTTT
Source organism: Amia ocellicauda (assembly GCF_036373705.1). Taxonomy (NCBI): domain Eukaryota; kingdom Metazoa; phylum Chordata; class Actinopteri; order Amiiformes; family Amiidae; genus Amia; species Amia ocellicauda. Next base: position 44,440,774 of record NC_089853.1, read on the forward strand.
TAAAGGCTTGTAGATCCCATTGTATTTATGGGATCATAGTAATGGTTATATAATAATAATAATAATAATAATAATAATAATAATAATAATAATAATAATAATAATAATAATAATGAAATAGGGAAAGAAATGCAGATGGGGGGAATGAAAGAGACATGGGGCCAGGCTGAGGTAAAGAAACCACAAAGATCTATTTTTTTTTTTTACACATCAGTTAATTGCTCATTTAAAACCCACCACGAATAATCTAACCTTTTCTAATTAACCATTGTGCAGGGGGCTGGCTAGTAGGGGGGCAGGTCTTCTTCTGTCAGTTAAAATCAGGAGCTAATATGTTTCACTTTTCTCTCTCTCTCTCTCTCTCTCTCTTCTCCTTCTTTTTTCCCCCTGCCTTGATGTGCTGTAAACAAGATTAAAAGGGCCCAGCTGTGTGGAGTTATTGTTGGTGTCAGTAGGAAGTGCTGATAGCTTTTGCAGCTGAACAAAAGCTGGATGAGAGAGCAAAGAGGCTCTCCAGACACACTGGCTCCAGCCTAGATTTCTCCCACAATCCTTGCTCTCCTCTCCCATTGTTCTCCCTGCGCCCCCGGCTCTCTCAGCCATGACCTGAGACAACGGACAGCGGGGACAACAGGATGTTAAAACTCTGCTGGTAGAGAGGTGACACTTTGCCTCCCCCAACACACACAAGGAAAAAAAAAGAGAATTTAGTAGTTATAGTAGTGAAAGTGCAATGCTTACAAAATGTATGTATAAAATGCACGCTGTACATGATTCGTGTTAGATTGGAACTACGCGCTATAGAGCAGGCGGCGTCGAAATCCCGACACACTTCTGAGTTTGTATCTTTTAATGCCGGTGCTGTAGTAACTGGGTTAGAGGATGGCAATAATAGACTCTATTTAAAGGCACTATGGACAACCTTTTTTTTTACCCCCCGAGTTAGAAAAGTCGAGGGACTTCCTGATATTTAATGAATTGCATGTTTCCAGACTTTTGCAACATCTGCATTGATCTTCATGCTTTGCAATGCTTGGCTTGTTCTGCATATACTGAGATGTGTAGCACTGCTTATGGGGGTTCAAATTCTCATTCTGTTTATTCAGCATCTTGTCGATAAGTTTAGATTTTGTCAAGATCATTTGAACGACGTATTCCTTGAGCCTTACACATTTTGGGTTTTAGTAAAAAATAATATTAATTTAAGGACACAAAGGAAATGCATATTTCAATGTGCATTTCATAAAATTAGAATTATAATTACAATTCTCAATTTCACTAAATCACATATATTATTAATACATTAATAATTTGCAGATAATGGCTCAGCACGCCGTCTCCGAATCAACGTTCATTATTTATTCGTTATTCAAAAGGAACTTGCACTGTGCAAACTTTATACTATTCATGCAATATATTCCTAATTCCTATTCTACTGTTTGTTTATTTTGTGGTGAAAATAAATACTGTGTTCATGTAACACTAACAATCATGACAAAAATCCGTTTACTCTTATAACGAATTACAGTTGCACTGAAAACTATCGTGTTGTGAACTGTTGCATGTAACGGAATGGTCTTGGAACGAATAACAACCATCTTCCAGGAATTTGCTTTGTGGAAAAAACAAAAAAATCTCCGCTCTGAAGGCATCCAGGCTCGGCCCGCAGCCCCGGTGTGTCCGCAGTGCGCAGGCGCGGGTGAGGTGATGAATGGCGGCGCCGCGCTCAGGCGCGCGCAGGTGAGTGGCGGCGAGCCTGTTGTCCGCGTCTCCATGGAGACCGCCCGCGCGGCGCCAGGCTGACAGGCGTCAGGGTTCTATGAATGGGTGACGTCACGGCGCTGGCGCCTGCCAGTCTGCTCCGGCTTGTTTGGACAATCTGGGGAAGATTCAGAGCAGAGAAATGCAATTTCAATGCACACAACGCTAAACACACAGTGGGAACATGTGAAAGAATCTGTAAACCTATTCACTGGGAACCTTTTTTTAATAAGGGGAAAAAGAGAGGGGGGTGAGTGTAGAAATATGCGATGTGTAAGTATAAAGAACCCTTTAATATGTTAAACGGTGGTGTATGGGAATGTCTCAGAAACGTTGCATATTGCATATATTGGCGCTTTAATAGTATGGTATTGCTATTATACATAATAACTACTCTATTCCTGGAGTTATATTAGAAAGACAGATCACTTTTAAATGTTTGACTATCTATATGGAATCTTGCATGCATTTTAATTTCTAGGAGTAATGAAGAATTGACACTTGCCTGCAGGCAGCAGCATTTTTTCAACGTGAGAAAATAGCTACATAAAAATAATAATGCATGGCAGTTAACATACAATAAAGCCCTTTGACTGACGACTTTTCTAAACTACAAGAATACAAACCCAATAATCCCACAACGTGAACAAACTGGTTCAATGCAGTGGATTGTCTTATTAAATCTAATCCTATAGAAATATATTTATACAAAATACAGCCGGCCTTACAGTAAAATAAACTATAATTATACGTGACTTAAGATGAATAGATAGCGTTTTGTTTTCAGGGTAGGGATTTTAAAATTACACTAGTGTATTTAAAGCCTGCGGGACAGAACTCGTTCCCATATTTACTGTATTATTTATATGTATTTGCACTGTGATAGAGAAATGTGCCCTGTGCTGCCAAGTGTGGTTAAGCGTACAATTAAAAGCCTATTTATCTAAAGTAATTGCAACATTCTTATGATTATGCCCCCCACCCATGTCTGGAGGCAATCTCTACACCTGCACAGTCCCAGAGCGACGGACAGCTGGGTTCCCACGTATCACCCATAAAAAAACACATTTGTTTCCATTTGTAACACCATCCCCTAACAGATTGTAAATTTTGATAACCAAGCTCGGCTTCCTATTGGCTGAAGACAGGATGCCGGGCCAACCCGCGCCAGTAAAGCCGGCTTTCTATTGGTCGATCACACTAAGCAGGACCCGGGCTGATCCCGCCCCGAAAAGCCGCCAGTCGGATAAATACAGGACGCCGGGCGCCGTCTGCGTTACAAACTGTCATCGACTCCTGAGAGCGTACAAACCACAGCAACTGCATCTAAAACACCCGTTCCTCTGTGAACCGTTGTGCAGTTTTACGAGATCTTTCTTCGACGTCATTTTGATTCCGCTTCTGCTGTCGGCAGCGTGCGTCCTGCGTGAAAACATTCAAAATGAAAGTGGTCGGATCTACCTGCGCCCTGAAGAACAAGGTTGGCAGCGAGGACATGGTGCGCTGTCTGTCCGAGCAGAGCCTCGCCATCTCCAAGTGCAAGATCCCCTTGCTGGACGAGCAGATGAACGTCTTCCTCTACGACATGAACAGCTGCTACAGCAAGCTGAAGGAGCTGGTGCCCACGCTGCCGCCCAACAAGAAGGCGAGCAAGATGGAGATCCTGCAGCACGTCATTGACTATATCTGGGACCTGCAGCTGGAGCTCGACTCCCCGGGCATGAACCGTCAGCAGGCGGCCAACGGATCGCCCCTCAACCGGTCACCGCTGACGACGCTCAACGCCGAGCTGGCCAGCATCGCTGTCGAGGTAAATATCGTGTTGCATTGATGATTGATAATGCGAGAGACGTGTGGCAGGCTTTATATCAAATCTAGGACGTTAAAGCATGCGTGATTTGATCTTCGCAAAGCAGATCGGGCTGGTTTTTACTCGTGATCTGAGAGTACTGTGTTGGTAAGACGTGTTCACTGACGGTGTCTTTCTTTCCTCCTCCTCCTCCTCACAGAATGGATGCTCGGATGACAGGATCCTGTGTCGCTGATGTGATCTGTCTCTGGAAGCTGTAACCCATCTTGGACAAAACGGGAACAGTAATGAGAACAAACAAGGTGCCTATGAGTGACGTTTCATCACTTCGTTAACCTTGACCTAGTAGGGAAGTAGTAAACCTCCCATAGTAGAAGAAAAAGACTTTAAAAAGCGACATGCAGGGGGCTGTCCGGCGATCCGGCTCCCCTCCCTCGGAGGACCCGGGCGGGCGCAGCTTCCACCGGCCGCACGACCTGGCGGCGCCCCGTGTGCAGCATCGCAAGGACCGCTCTTGACTGCTCGCCATCCGACAGATTCACTGGAGAGACATGGTTTTCTCCTTTTGTCTTTCTTTATCTTTTTTGATCTGTAAATTTTTACACGTAGGAGAGAGATTTTTTTTTTTTCTATATTTTGTAAAAAATGTTAACTTCTCAGATTGCTGAGTTATTATTGTATTGTATATTACAATGCTATGTGAAAGTTTATATTGTTTTTTTACAATGTACCTAAAATGGTGTTTTTATTAAAACAAGAAAAGTATTTTGAAACCTGCACTTCTCTGCGTCTTTGATTTGCACTGACCACTGTGGCCCCTCTATCAATATTGAATGTGAAACTTGGTCAAACATCTATGACAAATCAAAGTACATAACAGTTTTAAATAGGAATCTATGAGATCTTGGCTCCCATTAAAATAACCCAATTAAATAAGCCTAATTAAAGGTACATAATTCCACTCAACTAATTGATTTATATATGATCCATTTAAAATGATAATTACATTTATCAGGAACAGTGTCAGGTCAAGTAACAGGTTAAAGCCGTTATTGTAGGTCTGGCATTTTGTCCGAGATTTACGGTTTAGGTAACCTGGGTTAACATCCCAGGATTAACCAATTATCCCAAACTAGTGCATACGCACCACTTTCGCTTAGTGGAAATAAACCGCCCCCCCTTTAATTGGTGCTCATTGATAAAGGGCTATTTTAGAGCGATCAAGCCCTAATGCTTCGACGCAAAACGTGATAACTATGTGATAGTGATTCAATTTCCATACACGCTTTTTGACAGACTATGTAATCCAATCTGTGTATACTAATCAAATAAACCACATTGATGCACTGGCTGGGCTCCAGCTCTTATTCGTGATTTGTATGGCCATGCCAAACCAAGTGTCTCCATTGTAGATCATTCCCCCTATAAAATATTCACAGAAGAGGTCCCAAGAATATACACGTGTATCATTGATTTAGATGTGGGAAATTCGATATGTTCTTTAAAGGTCTTAACTTTAACATACATGATCAACATCCAGCTATATGTTCTACATCTAATTGACAAGGAGGTGTAAACATCTGTGGGAGAAAACACCACTGCGTATATATTTGTATTCCTTGTAATTTAATAATACAACAATCAGTGCTTGGCATGTCTAAATATAAAACTTAATGTTTTATAGCAGGCGCGCTGAGTGGAATCTGCATTGTATGTAATAAACTCAAATATTCAATTTTGGACATATGTTAGGCAGACAATTTCACCAGCAAAACAAATCTCTTATTCTCTCTCTCTCTCTCTCTCTCTCTCTCTCTCTCACACACACACACAGTCCCTTGGCTGCAGTCCCGGCCCATCTGCAGCCTGGCTCCTGGATTAGTGTTTGTTAATGTTTCAATCAGCTGTGCGCTCAGGAATGTGGCGCTATTTAACCTGAACTTCCCCAGGTGTGGCGAGGCGCCGCTCAGTCTGGGCCCGCCTGCCCTTCCCTGCCCTTGGCACAATGCTATCACACAAACACAATCACACACTGGCTCTGCTTTAAAACACCACGGCTGCAGCTGTGTGCATCGCACTGCAGGGGGACTGGAACAACATTGCACCAGGGAGATAAAATAAATCTCGCCGAATTGCCCTTACTTTCACGACCAGATTAACCATTGCTCAGCCAAAACAAAGCGCGGGTTTCTCCAGGGGTCCCAGAGGAAAACAGTCCTATTGCTCTCATAATATTTGCATTCATTCTACACCTGGGAGTCCCATTGCGTTTGCAAATCAACAGTCTTGTTCCTATCCGTAAAACACACACACACCGTGTCATTTAAAAAGCTTTTTTTTAGCGTTTTGTTATGTGGAGCTACGTTGAGCAAATACTATAATTAAAAATACATTACACATTAAACCGTTTTTATTTAAATACAATACACGCATTTCATTTGGTTTCGTCAATAGACACATAGGTCTGGGGGAATCTCATTGTTTCAATTGGTTGTTGGACCAATAGGTGTTTATTGTAAATATGCTCGTGTGTGTATATATATATAATTTCACAACCATACATTTGTTTTGTACAATGTAAATTTGAATTTGTAATGTTTGATGCCTTGTACTGAACTGTATTCTTGCACTTATGGTGTAAGTCGGCCTGGAGAAGGGCATCTGCCAATAAATGATAATAATAATAATAATAATAATAATACATAGACCTGCATATTTAAATCTGACTAATTATTATTGTTTCATTAATGACGCCTTTATGCAGGGTAAATTACAAAGCCTGTTATTTTAAAACGCAATTGCATCATGTAACTGTTTATTTGAATTATACACAACTAATGAAAATATAATATCAAGAACACACACCCACTCTTATATTATGTACTCAATTATACAAGTGGTCAAACTGTTCAACAATACTCTAGCGCCCTCTGCTGGTAACCGCATTACTGCATCAACATCATTGCCTCTACTTCTGCAAATCCCCTCAGCAGGCCATGTTCAGCCTGTATCCATCTACCTAGCTATACATATGTGTGTATGCACGGATGAACATGAATGGGTTCAAATTTCAGCCAACAGTAAATCAGCATATCACCGTCCTCGCTTTAACTATCATTGCATATGCCAGACAAAATAAACTAAAAAGATTTGAAAATTTGAAGTTTTAAAGTTCGTCCTGATCCCTTAAAGTGTTTAAAAATGGCATGTTGTTATAGTTTAAGGAGATCCCAAACTAGATCAGAGGAGAAAGAAGTTTCCAAGTTGATTTCCTGTAAATATAACCAATTTAGGATTTCTGAAATGGTAAGTCAAGGTTTTGGTTCAAGTCTGTAAACGTTTGTGAGTGTATTTATGTTCATGTCTGTTAAGAGAATGTAAAAAAATAAACACTACTATTTAGTGCTTAAAGCAGTAAATAATTCACTACCTGAACTTGTAAGAGAAAGACCTTTAAAACATGCCATTAGTGTGAAATTTACTATGTATTTAGGACATGCAATGTATCCTGTTTTACTTACACCTAGATACCTTAGTGTACCTACACCAATTTCATAAATACAGAGGCTATATTTTATAACAGTTATACAAATATATATAAAATGTATAGTTAGGTACTATTCACTATGTTGTTGTTTTATAATACAATACCTAAATACATTTGCCATTGTGAATGAATGCCATTATAAATAAAACAAAGCACAATGTTGTCTCAGTTTAATAAAACAGTCTTAAAAGGGAACAACTTCAATAAATTAAACAAAATGCAATAAAAACCGAATACAAAAGCAAAAACAAAGAAGTACATGCCTGAAATACTCATGAATTTAGGATTTGTAGTTCTGATGGTCACTGGTAGTTAGACATGTAGCTAGATCCTCTCAACGTATTCAGTTAAAGACACCATCAACAGATGCTGCTACTAACAAAACACACAGTTAAAATTCTCACTTGTGCACAAGACAGAGATTGAACTTGAAGAGTAGAAATCAGACCTGCATTAACGAGAACTATATTGCTAATAATAATCCAATCTAAGTTTCAGTAATCAAGAAAGGAAGGGATGAGGGTGATCAGACACTAAAAACATAAACAGTTGAATGCATTCTGGGAATAAAAATGCCCAATTCAGAATTTCGTATTGTAAAAACTGATCTTTGCATGAAATATCTGCAGTTGTGAATCAACTAAAACGTCCACATGGATAACAGGAATCTAAAGATGGGCCAACGCAAGACATTCCAGGCCAGACCTGTTGCCCAGCAGCCACTGCCTTGTATAGGTCTCTCAATTTACTGCATAACCTCAGGGCAGTCACATCTCCACCCTGCTTGTGTTACTGTGTTTAGAACCAATAGTTGGAGCTGGATGGCCTAGTATGGAGGACGAGTTCACACAACACTGAAAACGAAACATCACAAGATCAGGTCCTTGCTTGTACTTCCCTCAGATCAAGGAGAGGGATGCTTCGATCAATCCTGCAGCCCACTCACCCTGGCCTGACCATTTCAATACCCAGTTTAAAATCCAGCAGATGAATGAGATTACAGTTTTCTTGGGTTTGTGTAAAAACAAAAGACCATACAAGACCCGATTCGATCTCTCCTGTGGCTCAACCTTAAAAACAGACCTATACACTGACAGAGTACAACTCTATCCCCCTACTTACTGCTGCCTTACACAGATAAATAATCTTACAACATCCTTCGTGTCCCCAGCATCGCAGAACTGTGCTGGCTGCCGTTGCCGGGCCTCGGTGCGTGCCTGTCGCAGTGGCATGTGGCGGTGCCTGGGGGCTATGTTCTGCGCCGCTTGGCCCCGCTGGGACTGGAGGGGTTACTGTTTGCATTCAGCACTTTCTCAGTCACTCGGTTCCTCTTCCTCTTGTCCGCAGCTTCCTTCGCTGCGTTCTCACCTGAACCCCTCTCTTTGTCTTTCTCCTTGTCTTTGCTGTTGGCTTTTTCCATCTTCACAGAGGAATTGCTGCCTGCAAGGGTCAACAGAGACATAAAATAAAATAAAATAAAATAATGGACGCCGATTAAAAGGCCTTCTCAAATGAAAATGCGGCAGGATTAAGGAGAGCTTATTTTACACCAGGCATAAAAAACACAAAAACTGCAAGTGCAGTCATTATAGCATCAAAATTACATTACAAAATGTAGTCATTTGCTACACCTTTCTTTCCATTCAAATACAAATGTTTGTATGTTTTGGGCCATTTACAAATAGGAGAAAATACTTATAATTCAGAGGATTAGGATAACCAAAGATTCAATTGCAATGTTTCGCTGTGCTTTGGAACAATGATTGGCCTTTAGTACTTAAAATGGAAAGCACAGTGAAAGTTGGAAGATGAGGACATTTCCCGGTCACACCTAAAGTACACTATACAAAAAAAAAAAAAAAAAACTGCGAACAGCTGTTACTGCCATTGTTCTCTGCTGTGAACAGCTGAGCTGAGTTTTAAGAGAATGACTATTTGCAAGCACATACAGAAATGCAGATGAAAGGCTATCCTGTTTCATACAAATACCTATGAAGCAGAAGCATGTGACTGAATTGGGTTCATTTCCTTCTCTGTCAATATACGAGCTTGAACAATTAGGATGAATACAACATAGGAGAGGGTCAGGGAAAAAATGAAAGAACAAAACACCACCTGCTGTCATTATTATTCAGATAGTTGTTTCTCTTGACACGTGAATCCTGAGTCACAAGGCTCTTTTGGAGGAAATGAAAAGGTAATAAGGAAAAACACTAGATTTCCCCAAGTCATCCTTTTCATTTCCCCCCCACTGTCAAGTATTGCACTGCTCTGCTTAGTAGGAAGCAGAGATTCCTCGATATTTGAACACCTTGTGGTACCAAACAACTCGAACACTATGCTACCGAGGTCATATTGGATTGTTGGAACAGAGTGAAAGTGTTCTTCTGTCCATACCTCTCACAATCCTGGTCAGCCAACCTGGGACTCAGACCTTAAAAATGAGAGATAAATGACCAGAATGAGGGACACTAGTTTCGCTCAGTAGAAGGTGCCAAAGTGCTGCAATAGCACAGTCAAAACTAATGAAAGAACAAAAACAGATCAACCAAAAAAAAAAAAGCGAATGAAGTGAGAACCTTCTTCCACTGTTGCGGGCGGGTCTCTCTCTTCCTTTATTTCATCTTTGATTTCTTCTTCCACTGCCAATTTACCTGCACAATACAGAAAAAAAAATCACACGCACGGTTACAATCTCAGCACTCAAACTAGTAAAACCAGCGTAATGGACAACTGGAAAATTGTAAGGTAAGATTGGAAACAAGCACTTATTGTCATTTTGAAGAGAAATGTATCGCTGCGAGACAATCGTGTGTGCCGTTAGCTGCGTTTCTGTGATGCTGCTTATTTCTATCTTACCTTCTTTCACTTCCTGAATGATTTCTTCTGGAAGAACAAAACTTTTTTCAGAATTGGGGAAAGGCAAGATTTCTGATTCATGCTGCATGTACAGGAAAACAAAATGGCCAATGATTAGAAAGTGGCGTTATTCTCTCTGGAAGACAGGGTGGGGGGCAATATAGTGACAACCATATTTACACATTATACATTTATACATACTGAACAGATTCTACAGTTACACATTAAACACAAAATTATAGTTTGATCAGGATATAAAAGTATGCTGTGGGCTAGTTTAAATGTTTTTTTTTTCCAAATGAAAGTAGAAATTGGCTTTTTCTCTGGCAGTAATAACATTTCCCGACACATTCAGGCTTGGTGTCTTTGTATCACCTCTATTAAACACACACAAGACACCTGAAACAAAAAGTCAAGCAATCCTGCATACTTACCAAAGCCTGCATGTCATACATTGTGCCCAGGTGATCCCAAATCACTTTTGATGACACCTGTCGACCGATATTTTGGCTGAATTTATCCCGAATGCAGATCATATGGAAATGACGATTTACACCTAAGACAAAAGGACATCCACATTCAAACATTAACTTGGAGAAGAAAAAACAACAACAACTGTCCTTTCAAACAACAAGTTCGGGTTTCTCATGCAAAAACACGCACAATATCTAAATAAGTTACATCAATAAATAGAAGTAAATACAGAAACTATTATTTTTAAGTATCTGATAATTATATGCAACCTATATAATGTGAACAAAAGCAAAATAAAAATGCAATGCATGCAAGCGAACGCCAGGGGGAGACAGTTGTTTACAAACAACGATTGAACTTACTACAACAATAAGCTGCATCTAAAAGTTACCCGTCTCTCTTATTCACATACAAACATATTCCTGTATCAAACTGTTTTTAATATAATTGTTTTATTTTAAAATCAACTACTTATATTGTAGCCTCTGGATGATGGGGAAATACATAACGTTTAGGCTACTTTTGTTTATCTCACAAACGCTTGAGGCACTTCCCTTTTAATTGACTACGTATAGATAATAATAATAATAATAATAATAATAATAATAATAATAATAATGAAATGGACTTCTAGTTTTCCGAACACGTTGTTATTAAACAGTGGCTCCCAAATCTCACATTTTTAAGTATACATGAGTGCAAACACATTTATTTCCCCTATACCGCTGCTGTACTACGCCGCCCGTCACCGCCTTCCCTCGGGATGAACTGTCCACTCAAAGCCGAGGCTTCCGAGGCCTGAAAGCAACGAGCATTGTGTGACCTAGTTTTGTCTGCGTTTGGTGCCTTACCTACGGGTTTGTGACCTAGCATGGCATGGAAAAGGCACACCTCCACCTCTTGGCTCCATATGACCGATTCCTCGACCGAACTAGAGCCGGAATCCGCTTGTTTTTCGTCGGCTGGAATGGCCTCAGCTTCGCCCATTTTCTTCCGTATGTAACTAAATAAAGGAAGAAAGCCGTCTTGGGCTGTAAACTGGAAAAACAGCGCCACTGTGCCCTGTACCGGCTATGGCAGCCGAGCCGAAAATAACAGCAGGTGCTGTCAGTAGTTAGGCCTACGTGATTAAGCGTTGTTTTCTTAAATACTTGATCAGTGTTTGCACAATTTAATCTTTAGTCTTATTTATATATATATTTTAAATGATTTATATTCAAAGCAATTAGAATGTTTTATTTTATTTTATTTAATTGTAACACTAATGAACATATCTGAACTCATGACCAAGAATATATGCAGCACTACAGATCGTTCCGTTTTCATGTCCCCCGCACAATTACACAGCATGCATCAGCCAGTTCATGTGTTATTGAAGCAAAGAGGTCTATGAGTCCATTATAGTCTTCGATGGGTTGGGGAGCCTGGCACCACCGGAGCCCCCACCCCATGAAGCGGGTGGACACTACGTGGATGGCGCCCTTTCTTCCAGGTTTCACACACCTTTGCAGCAGCCCTCATTCTTCACATGAACAGAGACCAGGGACAGACAATGGGGTATTGCTGATAAGGAGTCAGCAGTAAAATGAAATTCGAATTGGGAATTCAAAGATAAGGGCAAAATGAACTGCCTGGCATTTAGTTGAAAAGCAGTGTGGGGCTTTGTTGAAAGACACATCTGAGCATTTCAGGGTAGCCGATGTCCTTTCTGATAATTTTGCCGCTTCATGGGAACGTTTTTGCTTTGCTGTCAGAAAACTATTCACTCAGAGGGGAGACAGAGATTGGGAAAGGACATCGAAAGCAGAGTTGCGTACAAATGTTTATAGAGTTGGAAACGTGAGCGAACATACATGTTTAAGGCCACGATACACTATGACATTTCCAGGAAATCCGAATGCGCGGAATCCCAACGTGTTCGATTTCGTCAGATTTCATGAAATTCGAATGCGTGGATCGCACGACGTCATGGGGTGAAATCAGATGAAATCGTGACGTAATCGCACGCCGTTTGGGAGAGACCACGTGGAGAAGTTAGCAGTTTTGAAAGAGAAAAGCAAGAAAGAAGATCGAGAGTGTAAATACTATCTGTACAGGCATATTTAGTTATGGCAGCGTCAGCCATGCTGTACATTGTGGCTTCACTAAAGACGTCTATGCAAGTGTACACTCAGTATTTGTTGCAGAAATTAATGAAAGCAATACTAGTTTCAGTGTTGTACTTTGCAAAAATGTATTTGTCCAACATATGTGCATATTTGTTCAAAACTTTTATTTTGATATTTTTGCGATATATAACTCTGATAGTCTTACATTGTTTCATGTGTGCATGTATTTATACAAAACGACAACAAACAAAATAAACAACATTGTACACTTTTTTTTGCTAAAACTATTTTTGTTACATTGAATCAGGGGTATGCGTAAATGTGGAAGTCATCACAGAATATTTCTTAAAAGAGAATTAATCCAGCACATTTAAACAAATACAATTGTCCATTATAATGACTGGCAATTATACAGTTAAAACTCAAAGTGTCGACATTACATTAAGAGCCAAAACTATAGAATAATAATGATAGGCAAACAATCAAATAAAACTAGCACAAATTGAGTCATGTATTTAAATGGAAATATGAACAGATTACATCAAAGCGCTTTTTTTTTCTAAACTAGTATAGAAAAACATAGAGGAAACAAGTGTTTATTGGCGGGGTAATCATGTGACTACAGTTGGAAGAAGACACTATAATGCTATACAATGCATGCATGAAAGACTGTAGGTGAGGTAGAGATTCCGTTTATGAAGCTAAAATATATTTTATACATATATTTAGGAAAACTCACGAACGAGTATCCACAGTGTATTCAGGAACACAGAGTAATTCAAATAAAATCGTTCAAACGGAGCAAAACACCCATTTGCTGTAGTGATTATAATTTAGTTTGCTGATTATAATGATTTTTATGATGTTTTTTGTTTTATATACATTCCTACTTCATTTTTATTTTTTACCATTAACGTTAACAGCGTTGTTATACTGTAATATCAATGCCTAGTATTTATTATATTGTGCCAGCACTTAGTCTGTGGCACTTATTTTAATCTGATTGGATACTTGTCAAGGGCGATTTCGTGCGATTTCATGAAAATAGGACTCTGCTCTATTGCTTGAAATCGGATTAAATCTATGAAATTTCGAGGAAATCCTGGGCTGCATTCGGATTTCATGGAAATGTCATAGTGTATCGTGGCCTTGAGATTGGAGATCCTGAGTTAGGTTGCTGTTGGGAATATTGTCTGAAACAGCAACCAGCTGGAGCCAGACAGGGAAGACTTCAGAGTAGAGTTCTCTTGCCTGGCCTTGCTGTTCAATCCCCTCTGCTGTTGACTATGTGAACTTACCTATACACACATACATACACACACTCACATACACATATTGTAATGTAACTTTGCCCTAAGATGTATTTTCTATGCTGATTTAATTGTATTGCCTTGTATGGCTTCACTGTATCTTAAAGCTTGTATTTTAGTCTATTGTATTTTAGATTACTATTTATTATAGAAATAATAGGGTTGTTTAGTAATTGTCCATTTTTACTATTTATTATTAGGCATTAGCTTAGGTGTGTAAAAAAGGGTGCTTCATTTACTTCATTTGCTTCATCTGGGGGGTTGGGTGAGAGTGTTGGTCAGTGGTGTTTCTTTATATTGCTTTATTGGATGGTTCTTCTACATTGCTTTGTGAATTTATTGGTTGCCTTATGAGTGAGTGATTTGGTTTAAGTTTAATGTTAAGTTCTCTTAAACTTTGAGGAAACACTTTGGAACACTTTGAGGAACTCCTCAACCCGGTGGACATGCCCTCCTTGCAGGATAACTCCGGCGGGATCGGATCTATCGCTGTAGCTGAGATTGCTGTGGTGGTCAAGGGCTTCCGCGGCAGTAAAGCTGCAGGGGTAGACGAGATTGGTCCGGAGATGTTGAAAGCGCTGGACAATGTTGGAGTGGCGTGGCTAATGCACCTCTTCAATGCTGCGTGGAAGGCAGGTACAGTTCCTTTGGATTGGCAAACTGGGGTGGTGGTCCCCATCTTTAAGAAAGGGGACCAGAGGGTGTGTTCCAACTACAGAGGGATCACACTCCTCAGCTTCCCTGGTAAAGCCTATGCCAGAGTGCTGGAGAGGAGACTTCGTCCGATAGTTGAACCTCGGATTCAGGAGGAACAATGTGGATTCCGTCCGGGCTGTGGTGCAACGGACCTGCTGTTTGCCCTTTCACAGATATGTGTTTTGTGGACTTGGAGAAGGCATATGACCGTGTTCCCCGGGATGTCTTGTGGGAGGTGTTGAGGGAGTATGGGGTGCCGGGGCCGCTTATGCATGCCATCCGGTATTTTTATTCCCAAAGCGAGAGCTGTGTCCGTATTCTCAGTGTTAAGTCGAAAACGTTCAAGGTGGGTGTTGGACTCCGCCAAGGGTACGTCTTGTCCCCACCCCTGTTTGTGATTTTCATGGACAGGATATCAAGGTGCAACCGAAGTAGAGAGAGTATCCAGTTTTGGGGCTTGGAGGTGGCACCGCTGCTGTTTGCAGATGATGTTGTGCTTCTTGCCCCATCCGACTGTGATCTCCGACACAAACTTGAGCATTTCGCTGCCGAAGAGAGCGAATAAGCACCTCCAAATCTGTGGCCATGGCTCTCTCTTGGAAAAGAGTGGATTGCTCGCTCCAGGTTAGGGGGGAGCAGCTGCCTTTAGTGGAGGAGTTTAAGTACCTTGTGGTTTTGTTCACGAGTGTGGGGGAGTGTGGGGAGCGTGAGATTGACATGTGGACCGCTGCAGCATCTGCAGTATTGTGGGCACAGTATCGGCCCGTGGTGGTGAAGCGGGAGCTGAGTCCTCGGACAAGGCTCGCGGTTTACATGTCGATCTACCTCCCCATCCTCACCTATGGTCATGAACGTTGGGTAATGACTGAAAGGATGAGATTGCGGGTGCAAGCGGCGGAAATGAGGTTTCTCCGCAGGTTTGCTGGACTCACCCTTTGGGATAGGGTGAGGAGCTCAGTAATCCGGGAGAGCCTCGGAGTAGAGTTGCTACTTCTCCGGATAGAGAGGAGCCAGTTGAGGTGGTTCGGGCATCTGGTAAGGATGACCCCCGGGCACGTCCCACTGGGTAGAGACCCAGAGGCCGACCCAGGACATGCTGGAGGGATTATATCTCCCGGCTGTCCTGGGAACGCCTGGGAATCCCCCAGGGGGAGCTGGAATCTGTTGCTGCGGGAGGGCTGGTCTGCCTTGCTTAGTATGCTGCCACCGCGACCCTCACCAGGACAAGCGGTGTAGAAAATGGATGGATGGGAAGTTCTCTTGTGAAGTGTGGGGCGGTTTTCTTATGATTTGGTGTGTATTGTGAATTATGTTGAGTGAGGGTTAGAGACTGCCTCTGACCTTGCGGTTTTCCCCATAACCCAAGTATCCCTTTCTATTTTCATATGGTGTACAAATAAATGTCTGTTCTCTGGCATTCTGTACTTTTTACCTGAATTCATATAGTACAATTGGTCTCCTTCTGACTGTAGTCTGGACCTTACCGGGTATAAAAAGGTGGTGGCAGTGAACCCAATGGTTAACACACATTACATTATTTGTCATTTAGCAGACACTCTTATCCAGGGCAACTTACATTTGTACCCATTTATACAGCTGGGCATTTTACTGGAGCAATCTAAGTGAAGTACCTTTCTCCACCCAGGATTTGAACCCACAACCTTCCATGTATGAGCACAGAGTCTAGAGCCCTAACCACTACTCCACAGTGCTGCCGCACACCCACTAGGGGGGATGTTACAGGAGATTCACAGCTGTGGAATCTTTAATCTATCTGACAGAATTTAATGTGTTTGTCAGATGTGCAAAAGGCTTGCTCTAAATTTAGTTTTGCCTGCTTTCACGAAGATGAAAACTGTCCAGTTTGGAGAGGCACCAGCTAATGCAGTTATTTTTTTCTGGTTTCAGAATGAAGAATTTAAAGTGGCCCTGAACCTTACTAACTCCCAGCAGCAAATACACTAAGCTCTATTTAATTTTTCTTCCACTGTAAAAAAAACACGAGCTTCTCATATTTGTGAAAGAAGCGATGAAGGCATACCGAGTTGAATATTTACTCACATGCAAACATCTAGGTGTAAGTGTGACTTGTAGGTATTTCTTTGAAGGTAAACAGAAATATAAGCCTATACAATGGAACATGAATGCCCCTAGATTATGTACTTATCTTTTATTAAATTCAGTTTGATTTGACTATGTCATATAGACTTTGTAAGTTTTGAACAGGGATGGTAAATTAAAAACATGTCAACAATTTGTTTACCTATTTCTAAACATATACTTGACAAAGTGTTCAGAATAATTCACTGCTTTTCTTAACTTATTAGGGAGAGAAAAACATAAATTGAATGAATAACATACTGTTTCTCTCTGTGTGTAGGAAACAGGGTTAAAATCATATCAGTTGGAATGTGTCCCTTCAGTGCCTGAGCATTAAAAGCCAGTGGTTCACACAGGATAATATTGCAAAGAAATCTGCCCCCTGGATGGAAGAATTTTCTTCCAGGTAAGAAGTTAGATCGAGTCATCAGAAACAACCAGATTTCATTTGATTATTTTTCACCGTAGTGTTTTGCATTCTCATTATATATATTTTGCTTAAAGTGAACTACTATATTCTTTGACCTCAAATATGATAGTCTTGAACTGCAAAGTACCATCATGTGCCTATCTAGTATCCTGGAGTTTATTCACCACAGCAGAGTTTATTGCACTGTGTTGTGGTGTTCTCTTTCAGCATAATACCTGGTTGTAACACAACAAGCAACCACTGCATCTTTTAAAAATATTCAGTAGGCTGACAGGACCACTATTAACCATGGTTACCTAATAAGATTGAATACAAACATTGAAATACACAGAACTTTCAGATGCAAAACTTTAATATTCCTGTAGCCTCTTAAACGTTTCACGTGCATTCGTTTCCTGTGCTTTTGTTTGTTCAGCGGTTTTATTTTTGCAAGTTAGGGAGACCCTGTTCAATTAGTTTCAGGACCTATTAGGATACCCTCCAACACTAAAGCAGAACAAACGTGAACAACCTGCTGGGGGCATTCCTGTCTTCAATTATTCAGGTGCTGACTCTAGATCTTTCAGTTATCTTTCCCTTCAATGTTCATTTTGAATAAATAATACATTTCACTCCAGTGCCCAAGACCATTTAATAGGAAACAAAATGGACAAAGTACCCTAAATAAGGTGGGTTGAGAAGAGCTTTCAACTTCTTAAGAATTCCTGTGAATGTTTGCTGCTTTAAAACTATACAGCATACAAGAATGAACCATTAACTTGGGCTGTGTTACCCAATATTTTTTAATTAGTATTACAAAAAATATATATACTCTGCCTTCAAGTCACCAAGCACATGACACTCAAAAGATGCTCAAACATGTTGCAGCAAGTAAGAGTCTCAATGAGTCAATTCAAGTTGAGGATGAAACCCCACAAATCCTTTCAGCTCACCAGCTCTAATAACATTCATGATGTCTATCTGTCTGTAACTCCAGGTATGCCTTTTTAATGCCAGCATTTATTTTTAAATCTGGTCTTATGTCAGAGGGTGTCAGGATACAGTGGCAGTCATTTTTAATGTGTTGGAATCCTCCACTGCTGTTGGTGGCCCTGTGTTATCAAACCACATGTTGATTGCATTCCAATTGCAGAAAAACAAATCAAAGCCTTTATCTCTCTGACTCGTTTTTATATAATAATCCCAATCGAGTCCTTCTCTTTTCTATGAGGCAATGCAATAATGTCCTCACGTGATAGAATGGAAGATCATATTGTATGGAAACTCTCACTGTATGGTACATCACAGTAAACCTGTTGAAAGAACTGCTTCAGAGAATATTGCGGCTGTGCTTTAGAAAAATAGGTATAGCAGAAGAAACACATAATTGTATGTATATAAAAATAAGTTGACCAATGCCATAATACAATTTTTTACAAACATCCTGGAATTCCACATTCCACAATTATTGGAGAATTTTAGAAACAAGATACATTCTTTAAAAAAACTAAATGAATGCATCACTTAGAGTTCTTTTCAAATGTTGCTCCATGTTCTCTCATTTGATTCACTTCAATCTGTCTCTGTAGGTGTGATAGGTAGAGGGTTGCCCCTGGTTAGCTGTGGGCAAGCCAGGCTGGCATTGATGCTAGCATCGTATTCAGTCAGCCATCGTGAATGTCTTTGCTGAATCACTGGGTCTCTCTCTTACTCTGTAATCGGCTCAGTTCTGCTGCAGTTGTCTCACTGCAGTCTTTGCTTTTCTTCCTCTGCTACCGCATTGCTGTATTACAGGGGTTGCCTGCATTGCGCAGAGGAGGCCAATTCTACAACCCCCTCCCAGGGACATAAAACTGCCTGGGCTGGAGCTCCTAGTCCCTGCTGTCTGAGATCGCAGCTACAGGTAAGAGGCAATATGTATCTGCTATACTGTAACCTCTTCTACAGCAATAGGGAGGATAAGAATCTGTGTGGTGCTGGAATATTTTCATGAAGCACTGAGACTCTGAGACTGAGACCATGCTGTCCGATTGTACCTGCCAGGGGGGATGTGTGCTTACTAGCAGACGCATAGATCATGGTGTTAAAAATAGTTAACTACCTTGAAAACAAAGGGTAGACACACACACACACACACACACACACATACACAGAAATTAATGTGAAACACAAGCTGCACCTGTCTTTCAGTTGTCTCCTTCTCAGGATGAGAGCTTTCAATTTACAGCCGTGGGGGGCTCAAACTTTTCAGCTCAGATAACCATGTTCGTGTGAATTTGTATACATTAAAAGGTGAAAGCAGGTGTTAATTTGCAGGCGACACAGGAGAGTCCCCAGTGGATGGCAGACGAGACCATTGTTTTGATTTGTCTTTGCGTTAAGACAAGGGTAATTTTCAATTAAGTCGATTATGATATTTCAATTAATAATCTTAATCTCTTAAGATATCATGTAGATATTAACACCGAGAACAGCATGTATCACTCATGCTGTGTTTGTTTAGCATACAGTGAATGCCTACTTGGATTTCAGTGTACATGCTATTAACACTTTGATGATCAGGGGCTTGTAATGGGTCTGATAACATTACGATGAGTACTGGGGGGCTTGGTAAATATTACATTTGATTTATTATTTTTATTCCACATCTCTAAAGCAGCTATTACTGGATCAAAATTTGTAATATTTAATTGCCTGCATTCATTCCAAAAAGGCTGTTCAGAGTTTGCATTTTACATTTGTGAATTACATTATCACAATTTGAATGATACATAATTTCCTATGAAATACAAGTTTTAAAAACAGTGGGGTGTGCTATCTAGTGAAATGCGAGACAATACCAATATAATCAATTCAGTGACACATAGTTTGTATATCTTGATAAGTTATTTTCTGAAACATGTGTCTGTCTGTCTGTAAGCCTTTTATGCTGTCTGGCTAAATGATTAAAGACCAAACTGCGACATCTAGAATGTTCTTCTCTGTCTAGTCTTTGCAATGTGAATAGCATGAACAAAAACAGGCTTATGTTTTTATCTTGCAGTTTGATTATTTGATTAAACTCCATCAAATATGCTTGGTTTTATTTGTTTAGAATACATAATATGTATGTATATTCATGTGTGGAATATGTATATGTACAACAAACTAATGTGCATTTAAAAAAGATAAAAAAACATAGAACTGATTTTAAATTTGGTTTAGTCCACTATTTTCAAAATGGTTTGGGCATTAATTAGCTAAGAACTGTATTTCTAGGTAAATCTTCATCTTAAATGTCATTCTTGTTTGGAAACTGTAGGGAATTAATTCTGGTAACGTCAGACAATGAAAAAATGTTAAAAAAATTAAAAGAGTTGTGCATTTCAGTCAGTTAACTTATCATTTAAAAAGAGAAATCCCCAGAAAGGAAGAATGACGCAGATTTAGTTGAAGGCCTATGCTGTTTAAACAATAGTTTGGCTTTTCTTGTGATGCGCTGGATAATGGGTTGGTATATGTTATACAGCATCCAAACCTTTGGCTTCATTGTGGGATTCTGAGAAATTATAGAGAACATACTCTTTATTGGCTTTGGCCAAGTTTTTACACACAAAAAAGCCTGTGTCTGTATGGGGCATGCATCTGTTGGTTCCCTTGATTTTGTTTTTGTTTTGTCCTAATCACAGTGATGCATGCAAAATTGTATCAACAGCATTAGGGTGCAGTGTGGTAGACTGTGAGAGAGTGAAAGTATATAGAGAGAACACAATAAAGTGATCATACTGGCCTTTATAAATAGTACCCAGGAAGCGCTACCCTTTAGGGATGATTTACAGTAAAATTAAAGTTTTGCAGTTCAAGGCAATTGAGGAGACACTCCAACCAGTGAATGGGAATGATCTTGTCCTTCCTGGGTCAGATTTCTAGTCAGCACTGAGTTAAAAGTATTATTTGTAATGTGTGCATTATTGAAATATTCCCTCCTGCTTCATCTCCAGCCCTCACTCTGTGTTGACGTGCTTTGATTCCCGAATCCTCTGCCTTTGTTCGGCCCCTGTCCCAAAAGACCAGCTCTGCAGAATGGGGAAGGAGAAGGTGCACATCAACATTGTGGTCATTGGCCATGTGGACTCCGGGAAGTCCACCACCACCGGCCACCTCATCTACAAATGCGGAGGGATTGACAAGAGAACAATTGAGAAATTCGAGAAGGAGGCTGCTGAGGTAGGACCTGCGTGAGTCAAAATCCTAAGAGCACGTCAAAAGTGTCACACGGTTACACACATGCTACACACTGGGAGGATAACACAGCAATGACAGTGTATCTTTAATATCATGTCAGTTTTCCATTGGTGTAAATGTGTTTCTCTTATCCTAATGGACGCCATTTAGGGCTAATAGGATTCTAGAGACCTTTTAGAGGGAACATGAAACTCACAAGTATGCAGACTCCCTCACAGCTATCATTAAGCAAAGTCCTGCCAAGAGATGTGGAAAGTTTCCATTATTAGAGTCCGAACATAGTAACAGACTCCATTTTCTCATGCGATGATGTGGTGGCCCTCAAACGGATAGCATTAGAAGCAAGATGGAGTACTAAACTGATTATGTAATCAGAGGGAAAGTGATTCCTTGGGGCAAATTGTTCTCTCTAGATTACAAGCCATATTACTATCAACATAGCCTGTAGTTCACTGTAGTTCAGTCAATAGTATGTTGTCTTTTTCTAAAAAATAAATGTACAGGGGATTCAAATTTTGGTAAGTGTATTTCATGGCTGTTGTGGTGGCAGGACTATCTTTTTATCCTCCACATAATGTGAAGGTCTTTGCCTTCCGTTCATATTTCAAATCTCTGTTTGATCTTTTGGTTTTAATACAACCTACTGTGTGATTCCCTTCGAAAGCTCAGTTGGTGCCCTTGCTTTTTCAAAATTACTTCTGCCTCCAGTTTGTCCTACATGGTGATGCAGGGCCTGCAGCTTATTGGCTCATTCAAGTCCATTTACACCATATTATAAGTGAAGAAAGGCAGTTTCTTTTGTTGCTGAGTTCAGCCAACTTAAATTGTTAGAAGGGGCTTCCAGTTTGTTTGTTTTTATCCTCACGATGATGGGGCGAAAGGCCCAACCTGTTGCTTGAAAACTTCTTACTGCTTTAGTGCTTATCTGAGCATTGCCATTTTTAACACTTTATGATAGAACCAACACTGGTCTGTGATTTTTTTATGTTTTAAATAGTTCATACCTATATTATGATCACTTTATTATGATGGCTCAATAACTTGGTTGGAACTCTACCTTTTGCTTTCTGATGGCACTTTTTAATTTAATCTGATATTGAGATACAAAAAAAAAAATTTCCACATGGAAATCCAATGCTTTATAATATTGACCATTGAGATTTTATAACTTAAACTAGAAGTAGTTTGAAAGGCTAGGTGTATGGGAACATGCAATGTCTATTGATGTCTACAGAATAGACATAATGTTGATGAAGTAGGAGGAGGAGGTTAGAACTCAGTGAATCCAAAGGCTCATAGACTACTGAAATATTCTCGTGATGTATAAAGTTTGATTCCAGGACCAGCTGTCACTATGGCAGTTCACTATTGATTTCTTAATTATACACAGCATGTATGCATGCATGTATCTTTGCTAAGGATCACTAACTTCAACACTTTTCTTAAGAGAGAATGGGCATCCTTTATGGAACTAAACAGCTCTCCAGACATTTCAACAACACTACTGTGGGAAACGGCTAAAGTAGTGCTGAGAGGGAACATAATATCATTTTCATCAAACAAAAGATCGAGACAGAATGTAATTTGGGACAAAATATAATATCTGAGTACATTACAAGCAGAAAATCATTACAAAATCTTACTGGAAAAATACATCTCCTCGTATAAAATTGGTAACATTACAAAAACACAAATGCTGTGGAGGACCTGACGACCAAACAGTTTTTATTACTAAAACTACAGTTCATTATCAAATTGATAAACCACAACCACCATCACAATTCATGGATAGACATTGAACAATCAGAATGTTCTGACATTTTTATTAGTGACCTCCCATTTATGACCAAATCCATTAAAAAGCATCCTTGCTTTAAACATATGACTATCTCTACAACTCTCACAGCTTGGTGGAAAATAAATAAACTTACCAATTATACCTTGACACCCTGTAGATTTACACCTATATTTTCAAATCCAGAATTCTTGATAAATAAAACACCAATTACTTCTACAATATGGAAACAAAAAGGCTTCACTCACTTACGTCACATTTGTGAAAATAACAATTTTCTTACATCTGAAGAGTTGATCCAGAAATATGGTATCAGTAAAGAGCAGTACTTAACATATTTACAAATAAGAAGAAAATGCTATTACCAACAATAACCCATTACCACCACCATTACTAGAAGCAATAAACCTAATATTGAATTCAAAGAAACACATATATATATATATATATATATATATATATATATATATCACACACACATACACACACACACACTTCTAATAAATATAGATCCCACAATTTATCTTCCATTCACAGTGGGAATCTGTTCTTACAATTACAACTGATAACTTCTGGACACACATTTGCTCTAACACCTTTTTCAACCACATAATACCAATCTCGTTCCTGTCTCTCTAACTATCGCCAAAAATCAATCCTCTTGAACTACATTATTAAAAGGAAGATAACACACAGACACACACATGACAAATACCCTGTGTTTCTGTCATGTGTCTGTGTGTTATCTTGCTTTTGGTGAGTATATGTGGAATCTGAAGGTCAGATTGCCCCTTGGGGACTCATACAGGTGTATTGTATTGTATTGTATCGTATCTGCGCTCCACAAATGTCAAATAGACGTTTTCCATAAAACCTGGACACCTGCAATTTTATACCTGAATGTATCCCAAGTATACACAACATAACACACAAACACGATACATATACAATATAAACTGTACACAAAATAATACAAACAATCACCCCCTTTCAAGTTTGAAATGTACTTTATCCCCCCCCAACATTCCCTCAGATGTATTGAAATATATTGTTATCATAAGCTGCAAATGTTACATGTTTATCTGTATGTGATGCAATAGTCTTCTATGACATCACCGGATTCCACATGCGATACGGGACAGTGCACCATCTCCATGGTTACGTCAAGGTGGCATCTCTAGTAACGGGTCTCCTTATAACAACAATCACTTGCTGAGCAAACCTCATAGAGACTAGACCTCCTGGATCCAAGATGGCACTAAGATCGGTCTTGTCCTTCCTGTTGCCTGGAGCGCTGGCTGTCATAACATGGGGCTGGTATGTGTCACGCAAGAAAGAGGATGGTGATGCCTGCCACGCCACGGAGGGGGAAGCGGGACAGGAGCTGCCTGAACAGCACAGCCTCACGGCCCCCTCCCGCAAAGGCAGCCACGGCAGCACGGCGAATAGCAATGGCCCTGACGGCGCCCCCCTCGGGAATGGCAGTCCTGGCCCGAGTCAGAGAGGGCTCGATCCTTCTGAAGGCTCCGATGTGAAGGACTCCGTGGCCAGCGGCTACATGCTGCGAGAGATCGCCCGCTGTGCCGACAAAGTCACACAGACGGACAACCTGAATGAGGTTCCTGAGGCCGAGGGCTCTGTATGGGACCTGTCCCGAGCAGACATCGGACAGGCCAGGGGTGTGGACGTAGGAGTAGGCCAGTCTGAAGAGGACCTCACCACGGAACCTCCTGAGAAGCCCTCTGCAGAGGTGACCAGTGCTTTGATCCTGCAGCAGCTGGAGACAGAGAAGGAGGAAAGGAGATGCCTGGAGGCTCAAGTCTCTGATCTGCAGAGCCAGCTGGAGAAGCAGAGCAATTCAGTGGTGACTGAACTGCAGAAGAGGTGCGATACAGCCCTGCATACAGTGCGCGCCCTGGAGCGTCAGCGGGACACACTGCAGTATGAAGTGGATAATCTGCGGGACACCCTGATGGAGGCGGAAGAGATGCAGGCCGAGGCACACCGAGAAGGTGTTGACTTGAGAAGGGAGCTGCGCAGGGAGTAGACAGAACGGAGACGCCTGGAGGCTCGTTTCTCTGATCTGCAGAGGCAGTTGAAGATGATGAGCAATGTGCAGTAGGAGAGCAGGAAGTGAGCGAAGATCAGTGTCCCAGTCTGGGCTATGTTGGGAAGCGTGATCGCCTGTCAGCAGTGCTGACGCTGTGGCCTCTTCCTCGTTTACACCTCTTAACTGCCATTACCTCCTGACAGCTTGCCTCGCCCTATTTAACCCTCTCTCCTTCCTGCTGTGCTGCCTCCTGCCTGAACCCCGACAGCCACCATATCGTCCTGCCTGAACCCCGACAGCAAACTCTGAAAATCCATCCTGAACACCGAGGGGCCGTGGCCATGTGGCTGGTAATGAAAATGAGCTGTGCCACCCCACTTGCCACCCCTGCTAAGTTCCATGAAAAATAAAAACCTTGAAATGAACTCATTGCTATTGATGCGAGTATTAGTAGAAGTATATTTAAATGATGATTTTGTATACGGAAACCATGCAAAATATCCCGGTGAGCAATCCGATTCAGAAACTGCAATTCACTCACACACTTGCTCAGTCAACACCTTCAGTAAACATGTACCGTAATGTCTTTATTTTAGTTACTATTGTTACAACAACTGAAACCATGGATACTCAAATGCAGCACAGCTTTCAAAAATACTTTCTATTGGTTTAGATGGGTTTCGTACAACATATTTGTATTGGTTTATAAGCTCTACGTGTGTCAGTGGTATTCTGTTCCCTTTCAAATCGAAAGACAGCCATTACCTAATGGGAAGAGCCTTCTGACCTGCCAATCATTGAAAGCATGTACCAAAGCTGCCCAATAGGGGCCCTGCTGGCAGGAGGAGACCCGCCCCTGGCATCTGTGAAAAGTCTCCTCCTGACTGCAGCTCCCTGCCATTTCTTCTTTCACCTGCCTGTGAATGTACTTTACTGCTCTTCGCTTGCGATTGCTTTAAAGCTTTGAGAAGTGTGCTCACCTGCTCTTCGGAGTGCGGTCTGAATCTTTGCTATCCTGTTCGGAGTATATTATCCAAATTTTTGTCTCTTCGGAGCTTGGACTACGGACTTTTTCTTTGTTATTACTGCTTCTCTTCGGAGGTAGGAATCTCAATCGGAGCTGGCCTTGGTCCCTCCACTAATATCTGCTTCACAGTTTTACCTCCTGTACCACCGACAGAGACGGAGACTACTCCACTGCCACTGGAGCAGCCTCCCTGTGGCTGGTCGGTGACCGCCCCGCTCTATCCTCCGGATTCTCTCGACCTCTGTCGGATTTTAAACCGCTCGATACATCCAGAGCAATGCTTGACAAAAACATCTCTGTCGACCTCGACCACATCGACTTCAACCAACTGTCGATCCCTCGACTTTTCTGTCGATATCGACCGTGGAATTCCTCCCTGTGTCCATCCCACTCTCGCTCCAGATCTGCTAGATGCTCCACTCCACGAACTCCTCCATGTCGCAGGAGACAGGAAACGGACGGGATTGTGACACTGATTAAGACAGTTGGGGAGCTGTTGCACAGGTTAGACTCCCAGCAACAGATGCTCTGTGGTTGTGCGAATTCCAGTGGAAGAGGACTTCACCTTCTCCCTCAGCTGCCACCACCGCTACCACCGCCAGAAGCGCTGTCCCATGTGGCGTTGCGCTTGGATATATCGGATCCTCCATCTTTCACAAGGAGACCGAGATGGTGAGTTCAGTGTCGGAGCACTTTCAAGGGCCGAGCATGGAGTTTAAAGCCCTGATGAGACGTGCAGCTATGGCAGTGGACATTCCCTGGGACCCCCAGGAAGAGGTTCTGAAAAACGGGCTTGTGAGGGAGAAGACTGCTAAGCCTGCGGAGATCATTCCCCTCCTTGATGATTACGTGGACATTGTGCAATCCACTTGGAACCAACCGGCATCTGCTCCTGCGACTTCTAGGCAGGCGGATGCCATGTACGCAATGGCGGGGGCGGAAATTAAGGCACTGGGATCTTTCCCAATGATAGGGGACTCGGTGTCCAGGCTGGTTCAGTGAACGCCATATTAGGCAAAGAACTGCTTTGCCCTAATAAACAGTGCAGAACAACGGACACTATGCTGAAGAAAGTGTATTCTGCAGAGACTTCAGCAGTACGGGCCAATAACACACAGGCCATCTTAATCCTGTACATGGGTTACCTGATGGGACACCTGAGGGAGCGCCAGTCTATGGTGGATGTGGAGGAGATGGAGCTAGTCAATGCTTATATGACTGACTTGCTGTGAGAAGGGGCGAAGGCCATGGGGAGATCTCTCACAGCTATGGTTGCAGCCAGACGCCATCTGTGTTTGATGCAGGCGAAGCTCCAGGACCAGGAGAAGTCCGTCCTCCTCGATGCTCCCATCACCCCGGGTCAGACATTCGGAGAGATGGTGGACCTCTGTATCGATCAGTCAGAGAAGGCAAAGGAGACAGCGTCCAAGTATGCTGATCTCCAACAGGCTAGACGGCAGCCACAGCAGCGCCTATGGGGATCCCAGCAACCCAACAGGCCATGGCCGAGGCAGGGGAAGCCTCAGCCCAGGCAACAACAGTCTAGTGGCTCGCAGCCTGAACAACACTGCAGAAGCCAGCCCCAGGCAAGAGGGAGGAACAGGCTCTCCAGATGGAAGACAGACTCCCGACAGCCCCCTGCGAAGCCTAAAGGGACGCGGCCGCCATCGCCACCCCATCCCCCCAACAGACCGACCGGATTCGACCAATGTTAAGCCTGCACCCAGGACTCCTAGGTGCGAACGACGATGACCCATGGATACGCCCTCCAATTCCACTCTGCCCCCCCACCCCCCCCCACTAACCACTACTGCTGGATGTCCCGAAAGGGCTCAAGCTCTTTCTCAGGAGATCGCTGTGATGCGGGAGAAACAGGCGATACGACTAGTGGCCGACAAAGACTCTCAAGCAGGCTTCTACTCAGGGTACTTCCTGGTGCCAAAGAAGGCTGGGGCGCTATCTGGAATGGGATGGGAGTCAAAGCAGTGTGGAGCAGCCTCTGGTGAGCCTGGAGATGGGAAGCGGCCCCCTGGGTGTTGATGCCTTTGCTCAGCCATGGCTGCAGTAACTGCTGTATGCCTTGTATGCCTTGGATTGACAGACTAATATAAGATGAAGAGGAAGGGGGTATATAAGTTTTGTTTATGAAGACAAAATCTAATTCTGGACAAATAGAATACAGGGGAGTTGGAGGGAGAGAGAAAAAGAGAGAGAGAGCAGGAGAGATTTCAGTCAGTAAGGAGGGAGCTAAGAAAAGAATACACTCCCACATTTCTGAACCATATCAGAGAATTCACACTCCTCCCAGATACTGAAAAGGTCCCCATCCTTCTGGGAGAGGAGGAGAACATTGCCGGTATAGCAGCCAAATATGTGTTTGCCTGCCACAGCCGGAGGGACAATGTGGGGTCAATAAAGGGACAGTGTATGGACAGTGTTTGGACAATGTGGTCAGTGGGCGGACAGCCTGCAACCACACGGGCCCACAGCTACAGGGAGAGGGGGGCAGCCATAATCTGATATAGGATCAGCACATCAGAGGGGGGGGGGCAGTGTTAGAGCTGCTTTCTAAGGTGGGGGTGGGGGGACTTTACTGGGAATGAGGAGTGTTTTATCAATGTCTAGTTTTTATTTAATAAATATTATTACTATTATTTACTGTGATATATATATGTATATACTTTTTGTATTTGTATTACTTTTATGTATTGAAATGTACATAATCATACTATTATCAATTACTTTCTTTTTACTTATTTATTTAATCATTTTAATGATGTTTAATCTATGCAATAATTTCAAGCATTCTCTAAATCTTTTTTGTTTGTTTGTTATTTCACTTGTTATTTTGGACCCCTTCACAGGTTTGAGGCTCCTCCAGGATACATTTTCCTTTTCTCACCGCAAACAATAAAGAGAGCTACAGCTTGCAAAATAATTTTTAATTCAAAAAATAAACATAGCAATTTGGGGTATTGATGAATAAGAAATATGGTCATCTTCCTGATAACTAATCTGTCAAATTATGCCAATTTTATTAGTTAAAAAAAAATAATAATAATAATAAAAAGGAACACCTGTTCAATTTCTCATTAATGCAATTATCTAACCAACCAATCACATGGCAGTTGCTTCAATGCATTTAGGGGTGTGGTCCTGGTCAAGACAATCTCCTGAACTCCAAACTGAATGTCTGAATGGGAAAGAAAGGTGATTTAAGCAATTTTGAGCGTGGCATGGTTGTTGGTGCCAGACGGGCCGGTCTGAGTATTTCACAATCTGCTCAGTTACTGGGATTTTCACGCACAACCATTTCTAGGGTTTACAAAGAATGGTGTGAAAAGGGAAAAACATCCAGTATGCGGCAGTCCTGTGGGCGAAAATGCCTTGTTGATGCTAGAGGTCAGAGGAGAATGGGCCGACTGATTCAAGCTGATAGAAGAGCAACTTTGACTGAAATAACCACTCGTTACAACCGAGGTATGCAGCAAAGCATTTGTGAAGCCACAACACGTACAACCTTGAGGCGGATGGGCTACAACAGCAGAAGACCCCACCGGGTACCACTCATCTCCACTACAGATAGGAAAAAGAGGCTACAATTTGCACAAGCTCACCAAAATTGGACAGTTGAAGACTGGAAAAATGTTGCCTGGTCTGATGAGTCTCGATTTCTGTTGAGACATTCAGATGGTAGAGTCAGAATTTGGCGTAAACAGAATGAGAACATGGATCCATCATGCCTTGTTACCACTGAGCAGGCTGGTGGTGGTGGTGTAATGGTGTGGGGGATGTTTTCTTGGCACACTTTAGGCCCCTTAGTGCCAATTGGGCATCGTTTAAAAGCCACGGCCTACCTGAGCATTGTTTCTGACCATGTCCATCCCTTTATGACCACCATGTACCCATCCTCTGGTGGCTACTTCCAGCAGGATAATGCACCATGTCACAAAGGTCGAATCATTTCAAATTGGTTTCTTGAACATGACAATGAGTTCACTGTACTAAACTGGCCCCCACAGTCACCAGATCTCAACCCAATAGAGCATCTTTGGGATGTGGTGGAACGGGAGCTTCGTGCCCTGGATGTGCATCCCACAAATCTCCATCAACTGCAAGATGCTATCCTATCAATATGGGCCAACATTTCTAAAGAATGCTTTCAGCACCTTGTTGAATCAATGCCACGTAGAATTAAGGCAGTTCTGAAGGCGAAAGGGGGTCAAACACAGTATTAGTATGGTGTTCCTAATAATCCTTTAGGTGAGTGTATATATATATATATATACACTCACCTAAAGGATTATTAGGAACACTATACTAATACTGTTAATTAATTAATTGCATTAATGAGAAATTGAACAGGTGTTCCTAATAATCCTTTAGGTGAGTGTATATTACTAGAATAATAGTAATATAGTAATAATAATTGACTTTTTTCTTTTTTTTTACTTTGAATGGAAATTCCATGTCCTGTTTTTGCATATAGTTGCGTTTTTCTGTGTGTTGTTGTTTAATCTTTGAATTTCGTGTGTCCATGCCTTAGATGGGCAAGGGCTCCTTCAAGTACGCCTGGGTGCTGGACAAATTGAAAGCAGAACGTGAGCGCGGCATCACCATTGACATCTCCCTCTGGAAGTTTGAGACGACCAAATATTATATAACCATCATCGATGCGCCTGGACACAGAGATTTCATCAAGAACATGATCACAGGAACCTCACAGGTACAGACCAGCATCATCATGTCTGCTGTAGGTATGGGAAGTCAGCAGCTGCAGCAGGCTTTTGTGCTGTGTGGTTAAAACAATACATATCGAAAGGGTCTGAATGCTATTGATCTGGATGTTGTCAGTACATTGGATGACCCATTATTCAAACAAATAAAGATATGTTCGAACAGTCTAGTTGTATCATTTAGCACATTAGCTTTTTTAGCTAGTTGCTGCTAGTGGATAGTTTCCTGGTTTTGTAATTTGGATTTGATTGTCCTCCAAACCAGATTAGCTACTTTTTGGGCCATCTGAGGCCTTGGCATGAAGGATGATGGCATGTTAAATCCCTTTGTGTGTCAGCAATAAAAGAGTTTATGAAGGGAAGGGAGGTCCCAGCCCAGCTTGATCGTGTTGTTGTTTTCCTGGTCGGCGGGTGCAGGCGGACTGTGCTGTGCTGATCGTGGCCGCCGGGGTTGGGGAGTTTGAGGCCGGCATTTCGAAGAATGGGCAGACGCGGGAGCACGCCCTGCTGGCCTACACACTGGGGGTGAAGCAGCTGATCGTGGGCGTCAACAAAATGGACTCCACCGAGCCGCCCTACAGCGAGAAGAGGTACGACGAGATCGTCAAGGAGGTCAGCGCCTACATCAAGAAGATTGGCTACAACCCCGCCACCGTGCCCTTCGTGCCCATCTCCGGCTGGCACGGTGATAATATGCTGGAGCCTTCTCCCAACGTGAGTCTCCCGCTGCTTTAGTTTTTCTGTTCCTCATCCCCCTTCGGAAGCAATAGCCCTAATACTACTGGAAATAAATGATTGCTTATTATTGTTTGATAGTTTTACAAGCAAACAGCAAAATAGATCATTGCAGAATTGTAATCCATGTCAGAATGCCCTCTTCACAGAGAGACTGCAGGTAGGAGGGAGCTATGTGGGGCACAGTGAGTGGCCGCAATTCTGTGAGCAGCATGGCCCCACCTGGTTAATTGTCATCTTGTGGCACTTACAGGCTGTGTGCGGCGAATGTTATGAATGTACAAATGTTATGTAACTAACCACCCCCCTTTAAAGAAAATGATATATCTTCGATGCATTCAATATTACACTGCCATACTGTTTAAGTAGTTTTAATTTTTAACACATTCCTGTTTTAATGGAACTCAGTCAAAAAAGATGACTACTAGTGATGTGTGTGGCATGTCATGTGGAGGTGCTGTGTGTCTGAAGCTGCTGTTGATCTTTGCCCCCTCAGATGCCCTGGTTTAAAGGCTGGAAGCTGGAGAGGAAGGAGCACCATTCCAGTGGGGTGTGCCTGCTGGAGGCCCTCGACACCATCCTGCCCCCATCTCGCCCAACAGATAAGCCACTGCGCCTGCCCCTGCAAGACGTCTACAAGATCGGAGGTCAGTGACAGCATGAAGAAACCGAACACAAACACCTTTTGAGTACTTCAGAAAAACTTTAACTTTGATCCTCATTATAGGACCAAAGGGATTATCTCAAATTTCACATTGCAATTAGTTGAATATATTTTGCTTTAGTACTCTGTATGGGATTAGATAGGAAAGTACAAAGCAGGCTGAAAGTTTGAACCTTTTCAATACAAGTTAATGTGCAAATGAATTATTTATTTTCAATGAAGTTTGTGTCTGGATAAATATAATTTCATGCATTCTCTAAATCTTTTTTGTTTGTTCCCGTATGGGATTAGATATAAAAGTACAATGTATTGGGAGCTGACACGATTTGACAATGTTTTGTTCTTCTGACAGGCATTGGGACAGTCCCGGTGGGCCGAGTGGAGACTGGGGTCCTGCGACCTGGCATGGTGGTGACCTTTGCCCCCGTTAACATCACTACAGAGGTGAAGTCAGTGGAGATGCACCACGAAGCCCTGAGCGAGGCCCTGCCGGGGGACAACGTGGGCTTCAATGTCAAGAACGTCTCCGTCAAGGACATCCGCAGAGGAAACGTGTGCGGAGACAGCAAGGCAGACCCCCCCCAGGAGGCGGCCAGCTTCACAGCCCAGGTCAGTGCCCCCTGTAGTAAGAAAGGACCAAAGCAGGTCTGATGAGACATTTCTCTAGTCCCACTACCACTCCATCCTGGCCCACAGTGATGGCGTCAGGGTGTTTAAGGCTGGGATCAAGGGATCCTTAGATTAAATGAATCAATGATTTTGGATGACAGACCCTGATGGGATGCTTTAATCTTAATACTTGTGATGAGTATAAAATCAAGACTGAAATCTATGAAACAGGTTTAGCAAAATTCACATCTTACTTTCACTTGTTTTTCTTGAAGCGGTTAACAATATCCAATTTGTCTTTAGTCTTCAGTAAGAGAAAAAACATTTCATGAGGGAAAACTAATGGCGTGAAATTGGGAGGAACTAACCTGAGGAGAATTGTCTCGCCATGTTTTTGTCCAGGTCATCATCTTGAACCACCCTGGGCAGATCAGTGCTGGCTACTCCCCTGTCATTGACTGCCACACTGCACACATCGCCTGCAAGTTCGCCGAGCTCAAGGAGAAGATCGACCGCCGCTCTGGGAAGAAGCTGGAGGACAACCCCAAAGCTCTCAAGTCTGGAGATGCAGCCATCGTGGAGATGGTTCCTGGCAAGCCCATGTGTGTGGAGAGCTTCTCTCAGTACCCACCCCTGGGTAAGTGGTTACATCCAGGTCAAGCCTTAAATACACTTCCTCATTCCACACAGAACTGAAATAAAAGTCTTTAGAAGCTTTCACACCGGATGCGGTGTGGCAACGCGGCATGGCTGATCCCATTGGTTTCAATGGAGACGAGAGCGCACTGGGGCGCTGGGATGAGTTAAGAAGCACCGTGACGTAAACAGCCATCAGCCAATCGAAGAAGAGCAGGAGTCTCAGTGGCGATATCTAAATACTTAAAATGGAGGATAAACGTAGCGATTAATTTAATATTTATACGATAACTGCTATTGAGCAGCATGTTGATAATTAAGCTTTTCAGGATCGCAGTTTGCCTCAATAATGAAAGAGTTCATGAAACTTTAGCTTGATATTACAGGCTAATGTAAGCAATATATTAAAATAGTAACAAAAAAGTAGTATGTACCCGCTTATGTTTTGGTATAAAAGAGACAGAGCTGTGATGAAATTGTACACATCCTTAACTTCAATACCTCCTGGTTGTAATTCGTAGCACATCGCTCTGTGGATTGTGCAACAGCACTGCTACGATACAATTAAACTGTGTGTGATATTCAAGGAATGGTGAATGGGCAGATTAAAGCTCAATTAAAATAAATAGCATAATCTTTAATATTAATGTACCATGCACGATGATGCCTGCTCTGACCATACCCAGCAAATAACAACATATATAGCATATTAATAGTGTATAAAAATAACTTTAATATAAACAAACACACAATAGCATATTTTTTATAACCACTCCTGATCTGTGCCAGTGAGAACCCAGGCATGAATCTGGGCGGGTGGCCATAGTGGTTTGAGAGAGGTTGAGGTCAGAGGCATGGGTGTCAGGATTACATCATAGTGACATCACCACAGTATCAGCATGCATGGGTTCAACACATGCTGTGTGCATTCTTGGACCTCAGGAGGTGGCTGTTGATTTCCACCAGCATGCTTCCTTCTGAGCCCTGATGTGCCTGGTCATATGTCTCTGACCAAGCCAATCACAGCTGTCTGTCCCTGTGTGTGTGGCAGGGCGCTTCGCCGTGAGGGACATGAGGCAGACAGTGGCAGTGGGTGTCATCAAGAACGTGGAGAAGAAGGTTGGTGGCGTGGGCAAGGTCACCAAATCGGCCCAGAAGGTCCAGAAGAGCAGCAAATGAATCGAGCGGCATCTGCACTCGGTGGCCGGGCCGCCCCAGCCTCCCACCGACCCCCTGTACCACCTCCCCACTGGGCATGCCCACACATCAGCTTGTAAAACACTCTACGTCAACGACTGGATGTTAACTATCAAAGTCCAATGGAAATTCTTTAAAAGGAAAAGCATGCTGCACAATTTGTAAGGCTTCTTGTGAATTTTACCATTAAACTGATCCAACCATGTCTTGGCTGTCAGTACTATTATTTCAGCAAAAGCAAGCAAGATGGAGTACTAAACTGATTATGTTATCAGAGGGAAAGTGATTCCTTGGGGCAAATTGTTCACTCTATATTACAAGCCATCTTACTATCACCATAGCCTGTAGTTCACTGTAGTTCAGTCAATAGTATGTTGTCTTTTTCTAAAAAATAAATTTACAGGGGATTACAATTTTGGTAAGTGTATTTCATGGCTTGAAGGTCTTTGCCCTCCGTTCATATTTCAAATCTGTCTGATCTTTTGGTTTTAATACAACTTACTGCATGATTCCCTTCGAAAGCTCAGTTGGTGCCCATGCTTTTTCAAACTTACTCATCCCTAGATGAATGCCACATACCCAAATTACTGCATCTTAAATTGTTAGAAGGGGCTCCCAGTTTGTTTGTTTTTATCCTCACAATGATGAGGTGAAAGGCCCAACTTGTTGCTTGAGAACTTCTTACTGTTTTTAGTGCTTATCTGAGCATTGCCACATTTAACAGTTAATAGACTACCTTAATAAGAAACTATGATAGAACCAACACTGGTCTGTTATTTTTTATGTTTCATACCTATATTATGATCACTCAATAACTCGGTTGGAACTCAACCTTTTGCATTCTGATGGCACTTGAATTTCATCTGATATTGAGAAACAATAAAACATTTTTCACATGGAAATCCCATGCTTTATAATATTGACCATTGAGATTTTAGAACTTAAACTAGAAGTAGTTTGAAAGGCTAGGTGTATGGGAACATGCAATGTCTATTGATGTCTACAGAATAAACATAATGTTGATGAAGTAGGAGGAGGAGGTTAGAACTCAGTGAATCCAAAGGCTCATAGACTACTGAAATATTCTCGTGATGTATAAAGTTTGATTCCAGGACCAGCTGTCACTATGGCAGTTCACTATTGATTTCTTAATTATACACAGCATGTATGCATGCATGTATCTTTGCTAAGGATCACTAACTTCAACACTTTTCTTAAGAGAGAATGGGCATCCTTTATGGAACTAAACAGCTCTCCAGACATTTCAACAACACTACTATGGGAAACGGCTAAAGTAGTGCTGAGAGGGAACATAATATCATTTTCATCAAACAAAAGATCGAGACAGAATGTAATTTGGGACAAAATATAATATCTGAGTACATTACAAGCAGAAAATCATTACAAAATCTTACTGGAAAAATACATCTCCTCGTATAAAATTGGTAACATTACAAAAACACAAATCCTGTGGAGGACCTGACGACCAAACAGTTTTTATTACTAAAACTACAGTTCATTATAAAATTGATAAACCACAACCACCATCACAATTCATGGATTAGTGACCTCCCATTTATGACCAAATCCATTAAAAAGCATCCTTGCTTTAAACATATGACTATCTCTACAACTCTCACAGCTTGGTGGAAAATAAATAAACTTACCAATTATACCATGACACCCTATATTTACACCTATATTTTCAAATCCAGAATTCTTGATAAATAAAACACCAATTACTTCTACAATATGGAAACAAAAAGGCTTCACTCACTTACGTCACATTTGTGAAAATAACAATTATCTTACATCTGAAGAGTTGATCCAGAAATATGGTATCAGTAAAGAGCAGTACTTAACATATTTACAAATAAGAAGAAAATGCTATTACCAACAATAACCCATTACCACCACCATTACTAGAAGCAATAAACCTAATATTGAATTCAAAGAAACACACATATATATATATATATATATATATATATATATATATATATATATAGATATATATATATATCACACACACATACACACACACACTTCTAATAAATATAGATCCCACAATTTATCTTCCATTCACAGTGGGAATCTGTTCTTACAATTACAACCAACAGTGCCATCAGCTCAGAATTGGCAGAAAACAGTGGGACCCTGGTAAACCATCTACTGTCCAGAGAAGTGCGGCCAAAAAGCCATACCTTCGATGTGGCAACAAGGCCAAGTGACTCAACTATGCATGAAAACACAGGAACTGGGCTGCAGAAAAATGGCAGCAGGTGCTCTGAACTGATGAGTCAAAATTTGAAGTATCTGGCTGTAGCAGAGGACAGTTTGTTCACTGAAGGGCTGGAGAGCGGTACACGAATGAGTGTCTGCAGGCAACAGTGAAGCATGGTGGAGTTTCCTTGGAAGTCTGGGACTGCATTTCTGCAAATGGAGTTGGGAATTTTGTCAGAATGAATGGTCTCCTCAATGCTGAGAAGTATAGGCAGATACTTATCCATCATGCAAAACCATCAGGGAAGCATCTGATTGGCCACAGATTTATTCTGCAGCATGACAATGACCCCCAACCAAAAGCGAAAGTCATTAAGAACTATCTTCAGCATAGAGAAGAACAAGGAGTCCTGGAAGTGATGGTATGGCCCCCACAGAGCCCTGATCTCAACATCATCGAGTCTGTCTGG
Organism: Amia ocellicauda; assembly: GCF_036373705.1. Taxonomy (NCBI): domain Eukaryota; kingdom Metazoa; phylum Chordata; class Actinopteri; order Amiiformes; family Amiidae; genus Amia; species Amia ocellicauda. The sequence goes on from NC_089853.1 coordinate 44,478,214, forward strand.
GATTACATGGAGAGAGAAGCAACTGAGGCTACCTAAATCCACAGAAGACCTGTGGTTAGTTCTCCAAGATGTTTGGGCCAACCTACCTACCTTCCTTCAAAACCTGTGTGCAAGTGTACCTAGAAGAATTGATGCTGTTTTGAAAGCAAAGGGTGGTCACACCAAATATGGATTTGATGTAGATTTTTCTTCTGTTCACTCACTTTGCATTTAGTTAATTGATGAATATAATCTATTAATCTATTTTTGAAAGCATTCTTACTTTAGAGCATTTTTTCACACCTGCCTAAAACTTTTGCACAGTACTGTATCTCACATTCATTCATTAAGAAAAAGTTATATAGATACACTCACCTAAAGGATTATTAGGAACACCTGTTCAATTTCTCATTATTGCAATTATCTAGCCAACCAATCACATGGCAGTTGCTTCAATGCATTTAGGGGTGTGGTCCTGGTCAAGACAATCTCCTGAACTCCAAACTGAATGTCTGAATGGGAAAGAAAGATGATTTAAGCGATTTTGAGCGTGGCATGGTTGTTGGTGCCAGGCGGGCCGGTCTGAGTATTTCACAATCTGCTCAGTTACTGGGATTTTCACGCACAACCATTTCTAGGGTTTACATAGAATGGTGTGAAAAGGGAAAAACATCTAGTAAACAGAATGAGAACATGATCCATCATGCCTTGTTACCACTGTGCAGGCTGGTGGTGGTGGTGTAATGGTGTGGGGGATGTTTTCTTGGCACATTTTAGGCCCCTTAGTGCCAATTGGGCATCGTTTAAATGCCACGGCCTACTTGAGCATTGTTTCTGACCATGTCCATCCCTTTATGACCACTATGTACCCATCCTCTGATGGCTACTTCCAGCAGGATAATGCACCATGTCACAAAGGTCGAATCATTTCAAATTGGTTTCTTGAACATGACAATGAGTTCACTGTACTAAACTGGCCCCCACAGTCACCAGATCTCAACCCAATAGAGCATCTTTGGGATGTGGTGGCACGGGAGCTTCGTGCCCTGGATGTGCATCCCACAAATCTCCATCAACTGCAAGATGCTATCCTATCAATATGGGCCAACATTTCTAAAGAATGCTTTCAGCACCTTGTTGAATCAATGCCACGTAGAATTAAGGCAGTTCTGAAGGCGAAAGGGGGTCAAACACAATATTAGTATGGTGTTCCTAATAATCCTTTAGGTGAGTGTATGTTGGAAAAAGAAAACAAGCTTATGATACAGCTTAAAGTTTGATAGTAAACTTTCAGGTTTTTACATGCAAGAGCCAAGGTTATGGACAAGCTCAGTTGTATTATTGTGTAACCTATTGTATGCAGTTGCAGGGTCATTCTATTGTGTTGGTGTAATATGAGGTCACTGACGTGATCATATATATTTATTTTGTTCATCTTATATTTTGTGGATATAGGATATGTTTGTTTGCCATTTTCCCATTGGTTTATCATGCTCAGATTATATGATTTTAAAGCAGGCTGACATTTGAACCTTTTCAATACAAGTTAATGTGCAAATGAATTATATATTTTCAATGAAGTTTGTGTCTGGATAAATATAATTTCATGCATTTTCTAAATCTTTTTTGTTTGTTCCTGTATGGGATTAGATAGGAAAGTACAATGTATTGGGAGCTGACACGATTTGACAATGTTTTGTTCTTCAGACAGGTATTGGGACAGTCCCGGTGGGCCGAGTGGAGACTGGGGTCCTGTGACCTGGCATGGTGGTGACCTTTGCCCCTGTTAACATCACCACAGAGGTGAAGTCAGTGGAGATGCACCATGAAGCCGTGAGTGAGGCCCTGCCCAGGGACAACATGGGGTTCAGCGTCAAGAACGTTGAAGGAACTAACCTGAGGAGAATTGTCTTGCTGTGTTTTTGTCCAGGCCATCATCTTGAACTACCCTGAACAGATCAGTGCTGGCTACTCCCCCGTCATCGACTGCCACACCGCACACATCGCCTGCAAGTTCGCCGAGCTCAAGAAGAAGTTCGACCGCCGCTCTGGGAAGAAGCTGGAGGAAAACCCCAAAGCTCTCAAGTCTGGAGATGCAGCTATCGTGGAGATGGTTCCTGGTAAGCCCATGTGTGTGGAGAGCTTCTCTCAGTACCCACCCCAGGGTAAGTGGTTACATCCAGGTCAAGCCTTAAATACACTTCCTCATTCCACACAGAACTGAAATGAGTCTTATTCTCCTACACCTAGCTCTTCCTGGTCCTGGAGGAAGAACAAAACAAAGACGACAGGCAGACAGATAGATTAAGTTATATAGAAGCACACGTTGATTTGATGTGAAGCTCAGGGGGCTGTGAAATTTTGACTGGGTCAATCTTGCTCTCAATTGCTTTTATGACTCCTGGTAATGCGTTATACATATGCTGAAAAAGTAATAGCTGTGCATTTGTGGAGCTGTAACTTGGTATTCTCTTCTGTTGCACATTAACACTAGATTTAAGAGACCAGTCCTGCTCAGGGACTCATTGTGCAACCAATGGCTAAGAGAAATCCTGATCTCTGTCATATCTGAGCAGTGTCTTACAGCAGACTCAATGGCGCTCCGTGGGGTCATATGCATTGTTACTGACTGATGGTGCCGACAGACAACATGCTGTAAAGACATCTTGCATGAGCAATAAATCTGCTTTCCTAACCACACAAGCCTGATCACCACAGCAGTCACACACTTCTGTGCAGGGAGGGGTTAGTATGTTAATCACTTGCAACAGAATCAATAGGTTAGCTGTTCAGATGCTTGATGAATGACTTGTGTTCAGTGGGTTTTTATTTTAAAAATTTTATAACCACTCGTGATCTGTGCCAGTGAGAACCCAGGCATGAATCTGGGCGGGTGGCCATAGTGATTTGAGAGAGGTTGAGGTCAGAGGCATGGGTGTCATGATTACATCATAGTGACCACAGTATCAGCATGCATGGGTTCAACACACGCTGTCTGCATTCTTGGACCTCAGGAGGTGGCTGTTGATTTCCACCAGTATGCTTCCTTCTGAGCCCTGATGTGCCTGGTCATGTGTCTCTGAACGAGCCAATCACAGCTGTCCCTGTGTATGTGGCAGGGCGCTTCGCTGTGAGGGACATGAGGCAGATAGTGGCAGTGGGTGTCATCAAGAACGTGGAGAAGAAGGTTGGTGGCGTGGGCAAGGTCACCAAATCGGCCCAGAAGGTCCAGAAGAGCAGCAAATGAATTGTGCGGCATCGGTGGCCGGGCCGCCCCAGCCTCCCGCCGACCCCCTGTACCACCTCCCCACTGGGCATGCCCACACATCAGCTTGTAAAACACTCTACGTCAACGACTGGATGTTAACTATCAAAGTCCAATGGAAATTCTTTAAAAGGAAAAGCATGCTGCACAATTTGTAAGGCTTCTTGTGAATTTTACCATTAAACTGATCCAACCATGCCTTTGCTGTCAGTACTATTATATCAAAACAATCAGAAAAATAATTCTCTCTCTCTCTGTATACATATATATAATACAGTACGCCTGACACAAAATGATGGGAAACAGAAAGGATTTGTATAACGATCTACGTTAACCAGTATACATAATTTATTTGGCTGCTTTTAGTGCTTAGAATGCTGTATTTTGTTTTATGAATTTAAAAGCAGCACAATTCACGCAATACAAAAACTACACCTCGGGGCAGTGTATTTAAAACCCTTCTCCCTTTTCCTCCCTAGCTGGAGTGGTGTGTGTTCCTACCACTGGAGGGCGGTCTTCATCCTCACTCTAAAATGAAATACTTTGGTTCCAAATGGCATTTTTCAGCATGATTGACAAATACACGTCTCCGACACGTTTTACTGTCTGAGACTGTTACACATTTTAAATGCAATAAGTCCCACTCATTTCAGAGTTTGAACATAAATTCTCAGCAGCAGAACTAATAACTGCATTGCACATCTTATATAATTTATTTCTGGCTCTGGTTAGTCACCTAATCAATTCAGTATGGAGAAATGTTTTCCCTTGTTTTCATTTCTGTAGTTAATTATCAAGAATGAGTTCTAAACCTTCAGGCTACATTCAAACAACTTTTTCTAAGGATTGTAAATAATAATTTTTTGTTATTGATTTACATTATCAATAAGGGCCTGTAAAATCATCTATAATGATTGTTTTGCATTATTGTAGACAACACAGTATATCCAATGCTCAAAACAATGCAGGAGAAAATACAAAGTCTGTCTCTTCAGATTATTTTACTAACCCATATATTTTCATACAAACTCCACAGGTCATGTATTTGCATTGTTCTTTGCATGGGAAAAATCATGGGCCAACCAAATAGACCACAAGGCACTTAACTGCCGAAAGTCAGACCATGTTTATTTTGGCTCACCAGGTAAGGGATGTGGTGGGGTTGGTGTTTTAAGAGGATTTTCTAAGCTGGCTATCATTATTTCTGCCTTATGCATTTTCAGATTTCTCAGCAGAACAAAGCGCAAGTCATTTGCAGTTCATGGAGTTTGCAAAGTGCAGAATGCTCCGATAAATTGTAGGAGCTTAACGTATTTTGTTGATGTTGTTGTTTGTTTTTCCACGGTTAGTGCATTTTGTTCTTCCTGAAATCCTTTCTGAATCTCGAGCCTTGCTTTAGAGATTTACATTGAAAGCCTCACGTGGAGAACAGCTGTTTGGGGTAAGACTCCATTCAGGCCTTGTTGCCCAAACGAGAGGATTTCTGATGAGCTTTAAAAACAATAAAGCAGGAATGTTCAGGGATTATAACTGTATATGTATGTGCTTATGTACAAGGAAATATTTGTATTATTATTTTTTAAATGCATTTACTTATATGCTGGAGAATTAAAATAGCAGATGTTTTCAAGTATATTTATTACCACGCAACTTAAAAGCAAAGCAAAATATGACTTTTACAGTGCAAATTATATGGTCAGGAAATAGTCTGTTTAAAATATCTTGGTGTTGATGTAACTGAAGAGCAATTCAAATTCCATGTACTATATAAATTTGATTACTAGCAGCTGTATTTTAATGGCTTGTGATTTATGTAAATTTGAAGCATGTTCCAAGAAACAGATTCCATATAACTGTGAATTATTTTGTCTATGATACAAGATAACAATGACACAAGTTATGGTTGTAAACGAAATAAAAACATTGTTTATTAAACAATTTGATTCTGCTTCTTATCTTGGGTCAAGTGGTGTTTGTAAAGTGCAGCAGTGTCATACTTAACACAAGTCTGAATGTGTACAGTGTATTACCCTTATTGTGTCACTGATATCTACATTTGATCAAATTTGATAACCTGATAAGACCAAGACAGTATCCAGTCACTGTATATGGAAAATACAGACCTTTAAAATCTTCATTTAGTCTTTCCAAGACAGGAATGTACAGTATTCTTATCAATCACAAAGTATAAGTGCGAATACTATTATTTTGACCATCATGCGTGTCTATCCAGCTACCAATCCATAAATCTGTCTGTTTTATGTCTAATAAATTAAACTGAACCTTCATACCAAGGCACTATAATGCTTTTGATGGTTTCAAGCAGTTGCACAGTCAGGGGGTTGCATGGCTGTAGGGTTGAACACAATTACTGTGATACAAAATATAGATTCTAAATATCAGTTTTGCTTGTGATATTTCTGAAGCAGATTATTTTGTTCAGGCATGTTTATTCTTCCTTCAGCTATGGTGTCATCAACAATTACACAAGCACTGTTCTTTCTAGGGTGGCAGTAAGGCAAAAGGTGAAAAAAAACTACATTTTTTTTGTTATTGCATGGAGTATTGTGATGTCTCTTCTGGCCTGTTGCAACAGTAATTGCTTTTAACACCACATATTCTGGCTCTGATTCTGCTTTGAGCCTGCTCATAAGCCACCCAGTCATGAGGCAAATTAGTTTTCATGGCAATTTTACACAGGCATACTCCTTGGCATGTTTCCTGAGGGGTCTTTCTGACAGTTTATGCCATCTGATGTTACAGAAACAGTGGGGGTTCACTGGCATGTAGCTCACAAATAGGCACTAGTTTTGGTCTGAGTGATTATCTCTGCTCAGTGGATATGGCTACTGGAGGGCCTGCCACCCTGAATTGTGAATTATTTGACATTTTGTCTATCGTACATCAAAACTAACATATAAAATGTCATTACAGTGGGGTTTGAGCAGTGGTGACAAAATATTGCTACTTCCTGTTTTCTTTTTAAGGTAAAAGAGTACAGACTATGGTGTCAAAAACTGCATTGCATAGGAAGTGCAGAGAGTACAAACTACGAGCAGGGACACAGAGAGAGGGCTTACACAGAGCTGGAGTAGAAATAAGTCATTAGAAATACATTACAATCTTCTCAGTACTCAAGGAGAAACAGCCAGTGGTGAATGGGTAATTGCCTGGGATTAGGGTGTTATTGCTATCTATTAAGGAGTTAGCTCTAGTTTACAAAACTTCAGCCCTTGCGCCTTCTAACTTCTTGCACAATCTGTGCGCAAGAGACCTGCAGAGTCTTGTCTGTTTTTTGCAAATAGTGCAATACCAGTGACATTTGTATCGACTATCCTAGCTTAATTTATCTGAAACAACCCTAGGCTTTGACTGACTAATAAATACAGTCCAGTCTGGGTCTGTCAAGATCCAAAGGATTCCTGTGAGGCAAGCCTTTCGGAGAGATAGGTCGAGACAGATTTTTTATGCAAAACAGGAAGCAGCATTGCGAAAGACAAAAATCTGATTTTGCATGAATCTTACAGGAAATAAAATAAGGAGCTGTTCAAGTTCATTTACTTTCCGCCCCCGATGATTAATGCAAACGAAGGGCCCCGAAGCAGTGTGATCTTATTCACCGGCCCACTTATCACCTTGCAACAGCGATTAGCGATTTTCCTAATCTATGTAAGCAGTGATTGATCTTTCTGCTCTGTGTCTGGTAGCTAACCGTCACTCTTGCCAGACCTGCGCCTTTCTCTCCCATGTTTATGCACATTTTATTTTACTTCAACCCTGTTCACAGTAATGAAAGCTTCCAGACTGAATAAGAGGTGTATCCTTTCTCTTTCACCTGGCTATTATTCAGAATTTTGATGTTGATGTTTTATTCTTAATATGAATACAAATGGTCAAGAATTCTGGGGACCTGACAACAAAAATAGCTGTGCCCATTTTCAAGTACTGATGTCTTCAAAATATAAGGCCTGTCTGTGGCCTAGGCCGTGTTTCTACCAGCAGAGGGAGCTATGGTCCTTGGAAGTGGCACAGGTGCAAAGCATCCAGGTCTGTTTTCAATCAGTCTGTCTCCTCCCTTAGTTTAAGCAAGTTAAAGCTACTTTTGGAGATTAAACACGAACGGCTGACACATGGATTGCAGGTAAACTGTATTTAAAAAACACATTCTAATAAGCACAGCGTTATTTGGTTTTGTTAATGACGCCTCATGTTTTTAATGTTTAATACTGTAATTAACACGTGTGTTAATCTTGCTGCTGTTCTTACTGTTTACTTTATACTATCCATATTACCAATATTGCAACACTACAACATCGACAGTGATATTTGTATGAAAAAGGAGCATCTATTTGAAATCTTACCTTAGTAAAATAAAAGGCAACTCTCTAATTAAAAGGGAATTCTAATTGAATAAAGGCAATTAACTGGACATCATTATGATGATGATGACTATTATTATTATTATTATTATTATTATTATTATTATTATTAGTAGTAGTAGTAGTAGTAGCAGTAGTGTTATCTTGTTGATATTATTCCCAATATCAGCAAATACACATCCAGATTTAAAACAAAACAAATCTTGTCTCTTGTAGTTCAGTCTCAGTTTGTGGTCCCAGTGAGGCAGAGAGCAGCCAGCACTGTTTTGAGGGAGGCCCACCACATGAGCACACAGCCTCACACCAGCCTCCCCGAAGAGCAGTGATGGTTATGGGGCAATGATGGTAATTCCAACACCCCTCTCTGTGGCTAGGTACAAGGAGCGGTGTATTTTCTAATACTATGAAAAGCTGTCCTCCACAACTCTGGGCTGCATTTGAGCCGTTCATAAACCAGTGAGGAAAACAAGGTCTTGCCCTGGATTCATCAGCCTTACCAGAAAAGGTTGTCCAACAGCTGCTCGGTGAGCTCAAGTGCAGAGAGGCGTGCTGGGGCGAGCACAGCCTGGCCTGTGAGATGCTGAGGCACCGGCAGTGGCTCTTCATAGTGCGCTGACAGACACAGTGACACAGAAGACTGGTCTCATTGCTCCAGTGCTGTGCTGAGGGTGTCGACTAATCTTGAGGTTGAGCCTTGGCTAAGGTTGAAGGTGGTGTGAATTAGGCAGTGGTCAATGTTGGGTCAGTATCACTGTCCTAGTGCAAATAAAAGCAGGCAACGTGCCTCTCCCCAAATTATTCGCATGTTTTTAATTTTGATCTCAAACCTATGTAGAAACATTTCAGTAAATATGATTTCTCTTAGACCATCCCTCGACATGTGTGCTACCGTATGCAGTTTAGTGGCAGCCCCTTAATCAGCGCATGCGTGTCATCGAGTGTGTAACTGGTGATTTAGTTGCACGTGGTTTGCAACGTACAGTACACACACTGAACACTTTAATACAAAATGATCTTCAGATTTCCCTGTTTAGCCATGCTAGTTTATCTTGGTTATTCAGTGGCAGTTAGAAAAAAAATATTTTACCATTTTTTAAAGCGCCATTTCATGTTTTTGTTGTAATCTGTTTTTAATCGGTATGGAAACAGGTTGAACCAATATTTAAAGGAAATATAAAACAATAACGCCTATATTTTATCTCTCGTACAATTGTTTTACAAGGCAGGGACAGCAACACGTGTGCCTATTAACGTGTTTTTACAAAAATGCAAAAATATTAAAAAAAAAAATCTTATTCAGTGTTGTACTACAGGTGTACAGCATACATTGATGTCAATCATTTTACGTTTGGTACTTTATTATTATTGAAGTGTTCATGTGCTTTCCTGCGTTTCAATTCCTAAACTGAAGTTAGCAGAGAAGAAAAAGTTAGATCTAGTATAGGCCTACTACTAACTACAGGGATTTGGCTCCATAGTTATTCACACCCTTCATAGACTAAAGTGCGGTTTAGTGACATCAATGCAAATGCACATGCAGTATTATTCAGTATTGGACTTAGCAAAAATATGTTTGTCCAATATATTTGTTACAAAACATACCCTAAACATTCAACTCCAATAAACTTTGCAATGAAATGTTTTTGTCGATATCTAACACTGATGGTCTTAGTGTTTTATATTTGCATGCATTCATCCCAAAAATCTAAACTTACTACACTTTTTATTAAAACAACTTTTTGTTACATTGAATCGAGTATTAATAAATCAGGAGGGCACTGTACCATTACAGTTAGTACAATGTGATCTGCTACTGTGTGGAAATACATGTACAGTGAGGGAAGAAAGTATTTGATCCCCTGCTGATTTTGTACGTTTGCCCACTGACAAAGAAATGATCAGTCTATAATTTTAATGGTAGGTGTATTTTAACAGTGAGAGACAGAATAACAGCAAAAAAAGGGAGTGCTCCTAATCTCAGCTCGTTACCTGTATAAAAGACACCTGTCCACAGAAGCAATCAATCAATCAGATTCCAAACTCTCCACCATGGCCAAGACCAAAGAGCTGTCCAAGGATGTCAGGGACAAGATTGTAGACCTACACAAGGCTGGAATGGGCTACAAGACCATCGCCAAGCAGCTTGGTGAGAAGGTGACAACAGTTGGTGCGATTATTCGCAAATGGAAGAAACACAAAATAACTGTCAGTCTCCCTTGGTCTGGGGCTCCATGCAAGATCTCACCTCGTGGAGTTTCAATGATCATGAGAACGGTGAGGAATCAGCCCAGAACTACACGGGAGGATCTTGTTAATGATCTCAAGGCAGCTGGGACCATAGTCACCAAGAAAACAATTGGTAACACACTACGCCATGAAGGACTGAAATCCTGCAGCGCCCGCAAGGTCCCCCTGCTCAAGAAAGCACATGTACAGGCCCGTCTGAAGTTTGCCAATGAACATCTGAATGATTCAGAGGAGAACTGGGTGAAAGTGTTGTGGTCAGATGAGACCAAAATCGAGCTCTTTGGCATCAACTCAGCTCGCCGTGTTTGGAGGAGGAGGAATGAACCCAAGAACACCATCCCCACCGTCAAACATGGAAGTGGAAACATTATGCTTTGGGGGTGTTTTTCTGCTAAGGGGACAGGACAACTGCAGCGCATCAAAGGGACGATGGACGGGGCCATGTACCGTCAAATCTTGGGTGAGAACCTCCTTCCCTCAGCCAGGGCATTGAAAATGGGTCGTGGATGGGTATTCCAGCATGACAATGACCCAAAACACACAGCCAAGGCAACAAAGGAGTGGCTCAAGAAGAAGCACAATCCCATAGAAAATCTGTGGAGGGAGCTGAAGGTTCGAGTTGCCAAACGTCAGCCTCGAAACCTTAATGACTTGGAGAGGATCTGCAAAGAGGAGTGGGACAAAATCCCTCGCGAGATGTGTGCAAACCTGGTGGCCAACTACAAGAAACGTCTGACCTCTGTGATTGCCAACAAGGGTTTTGCCACCAAGTACTAAGTCAAAGGGGTTAAATACTTATTTCCCTCATTAACATGCAAATCAATGTATAACTTTTTTGAAATGCGTTTTTCTGGATTTTTTTGTTGTTATTCTGTCTCTCACTGTTAAAATACACCTACCATTAAAATTATAGACTGATAATTTCTTTGTCAGTGGGCAAACGTACAGAATCAGCAGGGGATCAAATACTTTTTTCCCTCACTGTACATGTGACTCTAAACTTAAGGAAAGTATGTTGAGCAAGGATGCAGAGCAGCATATTTTTTTAAAGCTCCTGTGGCTGAAGTCTCCCCTGAAGCCAGCTGTAGTATGAGCAGGACCAGCACCAGTGAGGTTCAGAAAGGTAGGAGGTGGTGATAAGAGTCATTACTGTTTATTGGGACAAACAAATCTCAGTTACAGTCATATTTATTTACCCAATTGTTCATATAGTTTGTACAAAAATGTATGCACACCATAAATGTAATTTTTTCTTCATCAGAAACAGACCATTTTAACCATGCCAGAAGATTGACTGGCAAGAGATGAATATACACTCACCTAAAGGATTATTAGGAACACCATACTAATACTGTGTTTGACCCCCTTTCGCCTTCAGAACTGCCTTAATTCTACGTGGCATTGATTCAACAAGGTGCTGAAAGCATTCTTTAGAAATGTTGGCCCATATTGATAGGATAGCATCTTGCAGTTGATGGAGATTTGTGGGATGCACATCCAGGGCACGAAGCTCCCGTTCCACCACATCCCAAAGATGCTCTATTGGGTTGAGATCTGGTGACTGTGGGGGCCAGTTTAGTACAGTGAACTCATTGTCATGTTCAAGAAACCAATTTGAAATGATTTGACCTTTGTGACATGGTGCATTATCCTGCTGGAAGTAGCCATCAGAGGATGGGTACATGGTGGTCATAAAGGGATGGACATGGTCAGAAACAATGCTCAGGTAGGCTGTGGCATTTAAACGATGCCCAATTGGCACTAAGGGGCCTAAAGTGTGCCAAGAAAACATCCCCCACACCATTACACCACCACCACCAGCCTGCACAGTGGTAACAAGGCATGATGGATCAATGTTCTCATTCTGTTTACGCCAATTTCTGACTCTACCATCTGAATGTCTCAACAGAAATCGAGACTCATCAGACCAGGCAACATTTTTCCAGTCTTCAACTGTCCAATTTTGGTGAGCTTGTGCAAATTGTAGCCTCTTTTTCCTATTTGTAGTGGAGATGAGTGGTACCCGGTGGGGTCTTCTGCTGTTGTAGCCCATCTGCCTCAAGGTTGTACGTGTTGTGGCTTCACAAATGCTTTGCTGCATACCTCGGTTGTAACGAGTGGTTATTTCAGTCAAAGTTGCTCTTCTATCAGCTTGAATCAGTCGGCCCATTCTCCTCTGACCTCTAGCATCAACAAGGCATTTTCGCCCACAGGACTGCCGCATACTGGATGTTTTTCCCTTTTCACACCATTCTTTGTAAACCCTAGAAATGGTTGTGCGTGAAAATCCCAGCAACTGAGCAGATTGTGAAATACTCAGACCGGCCCGTCTGGCACCAACAACCATGCCACGCTCAAAATTGCTTAAATCACCTTTCTTTCCCATTCAGACATTCAGTTTGGAGTTCAGGAGATTGTCTTGACCAGGACCACACCCCTAAATGCATTGAAGCAACTGCCATGTGATTGGTTGGTTAGATAATTGCATTAATGAGAAATTGAACAGGTGTTCCTAATAATCCTTTAGGTGAGTGTATAAGAATAGTGTTAGATGCCAACCCTTACACTTTGTTTGGAACCAAGTGAAGATGTTTTAACAGTTTGCATTTCTTAATCACTCTATAAATGAGCAGAGTTACACATACACAAATCAGAAGACATCACACAAGTCAGATGCAGATCCTGATGTTGTTTTTTGTAAACGGCAAAATGTGCAACAATTTGTGAGTGATTTGTTTTAGGCCAGTGCTTTTTGGATTGGTTTTGTTTTCTCACGGTCATTACATGCCCTGCTGCTGTAAGCATCCATCCACAGCCAGAGACGTTCAGATGTGCTGGATGGGCTTGATGTTTGTGGCAGATTGAGGACTCCTCCCGTGGTTACACTAAGCTGTGTTTTGCTCTTGATGCAGTATCTGTTTATTTGCTGCTGACTACGGGAGACCTCTTCTTACAAGCCCAGACTGCTTCTTGGGGTGACAGACTGGGCGTGAGACAATGGAGCCACTGCGGAGGTGTCTGATCAAATTCACTCAATAGAAAATATGCAGAAAGAGAAGGAAACATTCATAAATGGAGCTTCTGTTTAAAACAAACCATCTTTCATGTGTAGCCAGAGTGGTAAACAAGCACCCTTTCTCTGTGTTTAAAACCATATGTAAGAAAAACATCAACAACAAAATGTACACCACAAACTACTGTGGGTTGTAGACAATTTGTGAATATTTAATCTACCAGTTAACCAGGGAATTTCAAAATGCAGGGCACTCGCAGCTGTACGTGGCCTGGGAGACAAACTGCAACTGTTGGGACACGGTTTTCTAAATATCATGTCTTTTAGAGTGAAAACACAAAAGGAAGTACCAAAGACAATTTGGGAGTAGTATTTGGTGAGTGTGTTATTTCAGATAACAGCAGCGCACATGGCAAATTGACTTATTGAGTTCCCCTCGGCCAACTGACAAATGGTTTACTTCTCTCCTCAGCCTGAATGCTTTCTTTTGGAAAAGTCTGTTCTTTATCTGTTACATATTGGCTTTTCCACTCTTTTTAAGAACTTTACCGTCAATTACATGGCGTTTGCGAAGACAGTTATTGTTTTCCTCTGAATTTCACTTGAGAGAAGACTATTGTTTTTCAAGTTTAGACAAGAACCTGTATAAATTCTTGCAGCCAGCCAGGAATGAATGTCTTCGTGCAGCCAAGTATCCTTTCTAAGGCAGTGCACTGACACTAATGATGTTTAAGTGAATTTTCCGTTGCATCACATTTTAATGCTATGCAGTCTTTGGCTGTTCCGACTGTGTAAATAACTGAAAGGCCTAGAGCCGTCATTAAATGATAAGTGAAATAATCACTGCCGGTGTGTTATAATGCCAAACACAGTCCCTTGGAGCAGGGTGTGCTTTGTTCAGTAAATTAAACCGTTAAGTCTATTGTCAGTCTGAATCATTGTTAAACATTAATTCTTATTTTTTTATGGTTTTGTTTTAGAAAATAGCTTTTAGCGGAATTAAAAGAGGGGGAGCTCAGCATGATTTGAACAGGTTCCCACACATAAACCTTGGTAAGATTGTAAGAAATGATCTTACATTAACAGTCATACTAACATGCTATAAGTATAGGGTCATTCCATGTCAAATCATCCAAAATCCAGAAAATGTTTCTACATACATTTGGACACACGCATACCATTCTTTATTTATGAGTGAGCAAACAAGTGTTCCTAACAGCTAAGGGAATTAACGATTGAGGATATAGCAGTTGTGGGATGTCTAAAATTATACCTAACACTAAACATAAGTTTGTCTTCCAATGGCAAAGCTCGTAATGTTCTGTTCCTATTTATTAAAATGTGAACCCTGGAACCAAAAAATAAATAAAAATCTTCAAAATGTCAAATTCATTCATTAAAGTGTTGGAAGTGAGGTATATCTGAACTTATTGGAGCCTCATCTCTCTCTGCCTGTTTGGCATTTTACAGGAAGTAATTGCCTCTTACGGAGAAAATCTGTCAAGCTCGAATGCTTGTGCATCCGATGTCTGTGGTAGAACGAATTATGAAAACATGAAATACAAATGTGCTGCATTCTGTAAATCGGCTTCCTGTTTCCCCTCTCACAGTTTGTTACTGCCTGAGATTTGTCTGAGACCGCTATAGTGGTCCCTGAGCTTGATGGCACCACTCACGAAACCTGCCTGGAAATCCCTGTCACTGTGTCTGAGATGAGATCACCCCACAGAAGGAGGCAGGTGAGTGATTTTTCAAAAGGACTGGCTGGGAGGAGAGTGTCACGGGAATTAATTTAATTAGGGAGCTCTCGGAAGATATAATATGCTAGAAAGGGCATTTATTAGAGAAATCAATTCATTAAAAACAGTCATGTCTTTTGTCATTTCCCCCAAGCCATGAAAATTGCAGTGTAACATTTAAAGTTTTTCTGGGAAGTTTTCAGAGAGTTCATTCAATGCAATAGTGCTAAAAAAGGAAGGAACAATCTTAAATCTATAGACCCTCAACACAGGAGGTTCTTTTCAAGTCAATAGGGTGTTTTTCTTTTCTTAAATCCTGAAGAGTTATACGGGTATACTGTTTCAATAAGCCATACTATTGGCACTTGAAAAACTTTTATGTTGTAGGAGCTGTAATTTTTTCTTGCAGCAAACTAGTATCCCTGGTCATTACTCATTCCAGCTACACCGAACAATCCAAATATAACTTCCGTGGATAAATAATTTAACCTGAAACATGCATAATTCAGCACACATATTAAAGTCTGGTAGCTTCTAACATTAGGTTCACTGGATGTAAAGAAGTAAAATGCTTTCAGCTTTGAAGATATTGCCTTAATTTGTCAAGATGTGCAAGGATGGCACAGTCGAGCAGAGTGTTGGGCCGCATTTTATGTTTAGTCTTGCAGAAAATATTTAGAGCACAAAAACTAGGCATTTTTCAGAAAGTCCCTTTCTCCAAAGAAAAATACTAACTCTATTGGAATCTAGGCAAGTTTATTTGTTGTTTTGGTTGTTACAATACCTTTTAACTGTGTCCAGAGTCCTCACTAGCTCATGGAAAGATTGAGGCAGAAAAGAATTAGCCTGGTTTGTAGTTCAGTTCAACCATTATAGCAATGAGCGTTCTCCACAGTAAGACGTCCCACTTGTCTTGTACGAGTCGGTCAGCAAGTCTCATTGCGGCTCTCCCCAGAAGTTCACATTTCCCATTTTAAACAAAGTAATAGTCTCCCCCAAGGCACGCCTTTAGCACTGTTCTGGAAAAGTGTAATAAAAAAGCCCAGTTACGGAAACCAAACGAAGGTAATGTCAAAAGAAATGGAATACATCTTCATTGTTTTAGCTATAATAATGTAGGAATTTGAGAGGTCCTTCATATAAATTGGCCCAGATTCTGTTGTACTGAACCAGTGTAGCGCTTAACATGGCTAAACAAAATAAAGATTATCATGACAGGGCCATCTTTTAACCACAGAGGGAGGAAAATGATTTAAATTGTATTTTATATTTTAGTTCTTGCACTGACTGCAGTGAATGTATTGAACCAGACACCTCTCTTCTTTCTATGCATTATTGATAAAAGTAGCACTGGTGTACACACATATATATATATATATATACTTTTTACAAGTATACTGAATATAACCAACAAAGAATAGTCATGCAAGTAAGATGTATGCTGCCTCTGCTACAGCACACAAGAAGCTTCTTAGTATTCAGAAGTTACAGCACTCTCTAAGAAAATAAAACCTTAATACTAAATCTTGACAGTTCTCTACTCAGGTACCTGTCTGTACCTATCTGCTGTTCATCTTTTTTTTTTTCTTTCTGACAGATAACAGGCCTAGACTTGGGGGTACATAGTACAGTCATCTTCTAGTTATGAGGTGTAACGTTGCTTGGTGGTGGATATTCTTCACAAGCATTCCAGTTGTCAGACAATGAAATCCTAACATTATAAGAACAGTAATTCCATGTTCTTTGTATCCACACAGCGCAAATATCGATAATAACGGATGGAACTAACCTTCGGTTTAAATTATAACGCTAAACATAAGCCCGAACTGAGACTGAACAGAAACAGTGGGGGGAAAACAGCAAACATACCTCTATCCTTACATATAATTCACACCCATGGCCATATGATGTGAATTGTGAGCTGGAATGACCTTGGGAGCTCAGCGTTTGATGAGTGTCAAGGTTAGATTTAGGGTTCCAAAATAATTCCCAATACATTCAACCTGTTTTTAGGGTTTTATGGTTGAGGTTTTACTAGGCTGCTGGAGATTGCTTGACTTCTAGATGAAGCTTTGGATGTTGGTATTTTCAAGGGTGGAAGCTTTGGTTTACGGTTCGGTCTAACTATTGGGGTCTAACTCCCCTTTCCCAGCAGGGCTCCAACTCAAGCCTGAAACCAAGCAAGGACATTAGAAAACCTACTGCATTTAGAGAACTAAAACTTCCTCTGTACCAGTACGAAACCCATGCCTAATTCTTCACGAATCATAACCCTTATGACCCTGAACAGTGCCCTATACACCAACACCAGGCCTTTATATAAAATTAAATAAAAACATTTAAGTGCCAAACCAAAGCAGCACCTGCACTTTAAAATGTAACCCTAAAGTCAATATTAGTGTATCGGTGCATTCGACTGGAAAGTGTTGGGGAAAACTGCTTTAAACCACAGCAGCCTATCCAAGTAATGCATTTGGAAGACATCCTCATAAAATTAGGTGTAGGAGGAAAATTATTTCAGCTTGTCTATTTTTCAGTATAACTTGGCATCTGCCTTAGTGTGGCAAGGATGGCTCTTTTTTTCCACAGCTCTCTGCAGTGCTTCATTATATATTTTCCAGTCCCAGTGCAAAATAAAGAAAAATCTCAAATAAATATCAAGGAATTCATTAATGCATATGCCAGGCACACTGAATACCAGATTGCTATTCTACCCTCCTATGAGCAATAACTTCAATATTGATTGCGTCAATAGAGAGGGAGAGTTTTTAGTCTGAAAGGCAAATATTCCTCACTTACAAGACACTGTACCTCTAAGTGTATTGCATTTCCCTTTAAAAAGCAGTCGCTCTGTCCCGAGGTTAAAGCAGACAAACTGTATCTTTCCCAATCTGTAGTCAGTTGATCAATTTTTTTTTTCCTAATGCTATAGTTTTCCGTCCAGACGACCTGTTTCCCAGAAGCAGGATGGCACATTGTGTATTTTGCCGATAAGGTTGTTTCCTTGCCTTCTTTTACGATACAGGTTTGAGTCATTTTCTTACTGCTATATTGAACTTTACAGGAACACAAATAGCAAAGCAGGCAAGTAATTTAGTGATTTTGGGTTACCTCATGCAGCTGTACTGCATAAACATTTAAGTCTTTGTTAACAGTGAAATGCAACAAACTCATTGTAAAGAGCCACTTCACAGCAACACAACAGCATGATGGTGGTGTCATTTTACTAGGTCCTTAGTAATAGTAAACTTGTCTATCTAAACCTATTAGGACAACAGACAAAACATGTTTTTGTTTGTGATATTTGTGTGTGAGTGTGTGTATCTATTTATCTCTCTATCTATATCATCATCAGCCTTTATCAATCTACTGCTGGATGGAGGCCTCCCCAAGATATTTCCATGTAATATATAATTTTGGAAGATTTTGAATACTGACATTGACCTTTAAACTATTTTATATCTTCCAAAGTATCCTGAAATTACTTTAGAATTGCCCTAATTATAGACTTTGTGGACTATTCATCACATCGTTTTTCTCATGCATCTCTGTAAATCTCTATTATTTGCCACTCTTCCCAGATTATTTGCTATGGCAACAGAGTGTTTCTGTAATAGCAAGGCAGAACGATCCTGTTGTTTGCATTAAAGACAAAATAAAGGTTAATGACTAAGACAAAACCCATGATAGAATGGAAACTATTAAAAAAAAGTATAATGTTGAAAAGTTATGGATGACTACTGTCAATGTATCCTACTTGTATTTTCCTGAAAAAACAAAACAAAAAAAAACAGCGATGTATTTTCAGCTTATATTAATGTTTCTCCAACTAAACCTTTTACTCATTGTATCCAAGTTCTGTAACCGCCACAAAGGATAATTGTGCTCGACTGTATTTGGCTTGGGCTTGCCATGTATTTTTATTGCCCTTTAAGCAACATTTGTTTTTCCACCTATAACTATTTAGGATTCAATGAGAAGAAAATCCATTCCTAGCAACAAACAGGGTTTGCAGAAGTCATCTTTTATGAGGTAGTTTCTCTCACTATCGATTTATGCTCAAAAATGTGCTCCCCAGGCATTCTAGTTAGCGAGCAGCACACAGTGTCTAAATTATATTGTGTAAATGAGTTTAAGAAGCTGTTTAAGGCCCTCAATATCTTATAAGGGCATTTTTTTGAAAAGTATCAGAATAACAAATGTATACATTTTAAATTTCTTTACCAATTAACTAACTGTCAGTCCTTGAAATAGCAACATTTTTTTGAATTCGCACTTACTAATAGAATAAGAATGGAAATGTACTACCTTCTAGAGAATGAAGCCAGCGCTTTGCTCCCTCTCTGTTTATCTAACATAGTTCTTAAGGAACATGGTGGGGTTAACCTCATCGTTAGATCTCGATTGTCTTCCTGCTCGGGTCATGCCAGTTCAAACAGCACTTCCAGCTCAGCCAGCTCCATTTTTAATTGAGTTGGACAAGAATATCTGTCCGCTTCATGTGAAACATGTGTGCAAATTGTTAAGACTTTAAGCTTCTCAGGAGTCCAGAAATGTGGTTCTTATTTAGGCGGGTATTTTCTGGAAGTGATGTTTGGCACTTACTGTGTGAACCTGAGGAGGGTGTGTTTTATAATGATTTGTGCACAGTGTCATGTAGGACTACCCTTGGGCTGCTTCTAAGGGACCTTTCACATCTGCGGTTTGATGCGGATTGCAGTGCGGTTCAGTTTGTTTGGAGGTAGATGTGAAACCTCAGACAGTGACGTAATCACACCAGGATGCGGATCAAACCAAAAACACGGAGACCACTAGAAAGGTGTGGTCTCGGTTTGTTTGGATGTGACCTTGGTCAATTAACATTGATATTGCTCTATAGATTTTGGGGCAATGTGAAAACAAACACATTCTGGTTCATTTCGAAACAAACTGCTTCAAATAGTGAACCAAACTGTGGAAATGATGGACTCAAACGCAATGGAACTGCCTTGTCACTTTTTTGAAGCCCTATAAACTACTACCCAACAACTGCAGTATATGCAAAATGTCTTCTCCATTTTTGGCTGATTGATTTTAAAGACAGAACTTCCACTCAAGTAAACTGCAAAGAGAGCCCAGTAAGTTTGGAAAAGTCCAGTGTGAAACCAGTAGAATTGTGACATGAAGCTGCAAGTGCACTACACAAATTTAATTGAAATCACCTTCAAAGGAATACAAGTTCAATTTAATTTTGCTGTTGTGAAACAAACTCAACTCATTTTGTTTCAGTATACGTTGGAAGTGAAGCACAATTTGAATTATTTGAAAGTGCCCTTTCTCAAGAGCTCCCAACTCCTCAGAGATAATCTGACACTTCTGTTTAAAAGGAGACTTATTCTAGAATTAATCTAATCATCCATGATCTTTAGTTTGCTTGCTGAACTAGGGTGATGCAGCTGAGCTGTACAGATGTCCCTGGTACCTGCTTTGTTATTCTGTCTGTGGCAATGCAAAAGACCAATGTCAGATTTCCTCCCAATAGATAAAATGAGGATTCAAACTTAAAAAGACACAGCCAGCCATGCAACTTCACATGACTGTGAAAATTGCTTATGCTAAGTCTTGCTGAGATCAGGGAGTGGATTGCTAAAACTGCATTAATCACTCTACTTTATATGTTTATTTAATAAAATTGGATGCATAAAGTGTAGCAGTCAAGCTGAGATTGCACATGCACCCTGTGTGTCAGTCCCATGCTTTTTTAAGAAACCCAGCCATATTAGTATTATGTATCTCTAATTTCCATCATATTAATATCAAAGTCTCCTAAGTTGTTAAAGGCACCATTTATATGAAATTACCTTGACATTTATAAAACCTACATTTTTTTATTTGTTTTTCCATTTTGGCTCATTTACTTGTCTGGGGAACTTAGGTCTGGGATAATTCTGCCTTAAGCATTTGATTTACACAGTTGCTTTGGTACATATTTCATGACAAGATTAACAAGAAAAAAAAAAGGAGAGATGCTGAAAAACAATCCTTAAAAAATGGTTGGAGATATGTAAACTACTGAAATTGAACTGTCAACACTTGCATAATGACAACATTCATGTGACAGTCAAAGCAGTGATCTTAGAATGATTTCCATAATTAAAGCAAAACAGATTATAATCTACATGTAATACTGTTTTTACTTTTTATATTGTGTTAAAAAATGTCAGTTTTATTATCTATAGAATCGGTAGCTCAAGCCCAGGAGCATTTATTTAAGGGGATTTGGGCGTCTTCCAGTTCTGTTAAATAAACTGTCTGATTGGCAGCTATAAAAACAAGGAATGCTCTTTAATAGAAATTAAAGAAACATGCCTTTATATAGTGCAGTTCAGTGATCTTTAAATTCTACCATTGGGTTTATCATGCAGTATTGTCTTTAAAATGTATTTTCTGTATCTCTTGGTTTTCTAGATGGGTAAACAAAACTGGTCATTTGATTCCTGTAGACAGTAATATCAAAAACAGTGATGGAGACTTTTAAAAACAAAACAGATTCTGCACAGGAAAACCTCTGATCATTTTTTTCCAATCTATCATCCAGGAGTAGCTCTTTCTATTTTGAGGATTAAGTCATACCTGGATTGGCTGCACGAGGTACTGCGCTCATTTTGCCACCCATGCAAAGCTTTTTCTCTGTGTGTTTTTTCTAGCTTGTCAAGTAGATCTAATGACAAAAGAGGCTTTCAGACACTTTTAAATTCCAGCAGCTTCCTGTGCCTTCATTTCCATTACCTTTGTATAAATATTGAAGAACAATAAGATTCCAGCCACATTCATTTCCCTCCCTGATTGTGGAGAACATGGCGCTTCACTTGACAGTCGCGAAGAGGTAGACGCTCGTGGGTGACAGAGTGTTCTGACAGCCCCATCCCTATGAGTGTCGGAGAACACGAGGCAGGGCTGTGATGAAGCACAGAGATGAATAACGAGCTGTAATTAAAAAAATGGAGGAACCTCATTGAACTGTGGCACTTGATGTCCTCCACATCTCCCAGATGATGCCATCCCACAAGTATTCCTGGGACAGGGAAATTAGTGATCTGCTCATTACTGTCTTACCTGCTTTTAGGCATTTTTCCCCCTTTACATTGTCAGGTGAAACTTAATTTGTTGCCTCTGTGCTGCCGAGCTGGCTTTTCCACTGTCACAGTGAAATGCTTCAGGAAGATCACTTGGGTTTACTAACAGGCCTGTAATGGATGTGTAAGAAACTTTTTGATATAGGCCTTCTTTTCCCCCCTCTATTATTTCACTTCAGCTATCATGGCTCTCTCTGGTGACAATTTAATTGCAAGAACCACTTTTCTATGATGTGCTTTGAAATTCTTGATGTGAGAGATGAAATGAAAACATAAAGGTATTTTTAGACTACAGTTTGACATCAGTCCTGGAAAACAGTACTTTGTCTATTTCTTTTAAAGTCCCTTGTATGTATTTTTAAAGCACCCTTTTTTTACTTCTCCAATTTTCTTGAATAATAAAATCTCTGTCCTTCACAGAATGACCTAATGATTACTGATATTACAATACTTTCTTTTGTGTATGAAAAACTGGAACAGTAAATGCTCAGTATATATTCCAAATAATGCAGGGCCCAGTTGAAATATACATGAGCACGGTGAGTGGAAATGAATATTTATGTCTTCCCAAAAGGTGCATGAAGTGCAGTTTGAGGCTACTCAGCAATGTTTATTCATTACAGGATTATGTAAATGTGTAGAGAGGTATGTATGCGCATGCATTGAAGACCTGGTGGCCAAGGCATAAGAGTTGAGTTTGTTTCTGGATCACGACTATTGACACAGTGTATCGGCAATCAATGTGAATTACTGATATTCCCCCATTAAGTCACAGCTGTTGGTGACCCCCCAGCCCCCACCCTCTTCAGCACCCATTCTCACTTTAAAAGATGCTGTTGGCTGTTGGCCAGTGTGTCTGATTTTTTTCCCTCTCTCTTTCTCTCTCTCTCTCTCTTTGCACATATGTGTGAAGAAGTAAGGAGACAGGACAGATGGGTGCAAACCAGACTGTAATCCGAATTTAGAAACCCGCACGCCATATACCCAAACACGAGGGCCTGCCAGCACACCCTTCTGCTGATTTCTTAACCTTCAGCGACCTCTTCTCAAAGGCACAGAACGAGCTTCTCCCAGGCTGCCTCTGTCACTGGTGCTTTGCAGACCTCTTTGCCAAACAGCCTGTCCCCAAACAGATGGCCGGTGTTTAGTGACTGTGTCTGTGGCCAGAAGGTCTTTGTCAAACAGCCGCACACACGTTTGAGGCTTCAGGAGTATAACATTTTCTTATTGGTGATGCAGACACTGAAGCCTTTCCCAAGCTTCCTGCTTATCCAATCACTTCATGGCAGACATCACTATGTTTAGCTCATGAACTTGTAACCATGATGTGCCTCTGAGCTGTGTTTATTGTTTTCAGAGTTGAGTGAAACAAACATCCCATTTTATTAGGATTGAAGCAGTGTTTCTCTGCAAGAGAGCTGAAACTGGGAAGGAGGTTCACCTTTCAGCATGACAATGACCCGAAGCACACAGCCAAAGCTACACTGGCACAAAAACAAAAAGGTAAATGACATTGTGTGGCCCAGGGAGAGCCCCGACCTAAATCCAATCGGAAAAATTGTGGCATGACTTGAAGACTGCTTTCCACCAACCGTCTCCAAGGAACTTGAGAGAGCTTGAACAGTTTTGTAAAGAAGAATGGTCAAATATATGTGCAAATTTGGTAGAGACCTATCCCAACAGACTGGCAGCTGTACATGCTAGCAAAGGTGCTTCCGGGGGTGGAGACATATCAAATTATTGCATTTCAGTTTTATATTTTTAACACACATTTAAATTTTTCCTTAACAGTGTGCAGTATGGTGTGTAGATAAATGAAAACAAATCTCTGAGACACTGACACAATAAGAGGTTTAAGGGGGTGTAGACTTTCTATAGGCACTGTGTGTGTGTGTGTGTGTGTATACACCGATCAGCAATAACATGACCACTGACAGGTGAAGTGAATAACATTGATAATCTCGTTATCATGGCACCTGCCAGTGAGTGGGATATATTAGGCAGCAAGTGAACATTTTGTCCTCAAAGTTGATGTGTTAGAAGCAGGAAAAATTGGCAAGTATAAGGATCTGAGCGACTTTGACAAGGGCCAAATTGTGATGGCTAGACGACTGGGTCTCCAAAACTGCAGCTCTTGTGGGGTGTTCCCGCAATGGTCAATACGTATCAAAAGTGGTCCAAGGAAGGAAAAGCGGTGAACCGGCGACAGGGTCATAGGTGGCCAGGGCTCATTGATGCACGTGGGGAGCGAAGGCTGGCCTGTGTGGAAAGGTGCCAGAACACACAGTGCATCGCAGTTTGTTACGTATGGGGCTGCGTAGCCGCAGACCAGTCAGGGTGCCCATGCTGACCCCTGTCCACTGCGGAAATCGTGAGCATCAGAACCGGACCACGGAGCAATGGAAGAAGGTGGCCTGGTCTGATGAATCATGAGTTCAAGGTGTTGACTTGGCCTCCATATTCCCCAGATCTCAATCCAATTGAGCATCTGTGGGATGTGCTGGACAAACAAGTCCGATCCATGGAGGCCCCACCTCCATCTTGGTGCCAGATACCACAGCACACCTTCAGAGGTCTAGTGGAGTCCATGCCTCGACTTGTCAGGGCTGTTTTGGCGGCAGAAGGGGGACCTACACAATATTAGGCAGGTAGTCATAATGTTATGACTGATCGGTGTGTATATATATATATATATATATATATATATAATTATTTTGCATGTATAACATTTTATATAATCTACATATATGCACATATATTAATATGGTGGGTCAGGCTTTTTTTTCAGTTGTACCTTCTGTACAGAACTTCAAGATGGTATGGCTCCAGGTTACATACTTTATTGAGACCAATACTTACTAAGTACAGGAGAAAACGTGCCTAGACTGTGTGTCTCAAGAAGGAGGAATAAAACAGATGCTGGTTCATAATTTCCCTTCAGCTTGTCAGAAATTAAAAAAAAAGGTTTTGGCAGATATCTATCTATAAAAAAAAAAACATACCTGAGTTTGTTATGCACTGTACTCGGCTTACAGCAAATATTTATTACTTTTGTTTTGCACGCTATCAGTAACCTTAGACCTTTGCGCTGAAGGCAAAATGCCAGACCCCCTTTATTTGTTCCTCTCAGCTCTCTGTCACATGCATCACAGATGAGGAGATGGAAATGTCAGGTCTAGAAAAAAAATAGTCAAGGAAAGAGGAGTTTTCATAGCAGTGATGGGGGCAGCTAAAGTTTATGACATTTGGTTAAGAGATAGTCAGGATCTGTCAGTCAAAAAATGTAGCTAATTGGCTATCCTCTAAGAGGCATTGAAAAACTAACAGAAGCAACATGGACCACGGTTACAAATGGTTATTTTGGGACCATGCTTTACACAGTATAAAATGCTTGCAATCATTGGTCAACTGAATCGTGTGATTATTTTAAGTAAGGCATTTCAATAGTGTAATTACCATAGAAAATAATTTAATAATCTGAACAGATATTGGGAAAGCTTACAAAACGTGATAATAAATGTTTCTGTACTGTACAGATTATATTATTTATTTATTTATTTCTCTCTCTCTCTCTCTCTCTCTCTCTCTCTCTCTCTCTCTCTATATATATATATATATATATATATATATATATATATATGTTGGTAAGGACTGCTGGAAAGTTAAAGTAAGTGAAGTAAAACCTTTGTAGACATCTAAATATATTTGTGTGCGTATTCAATCATTTGTCTTGGGTTTATATTAGGAGAACGAAGGTTAGTTGTTCTGTGAGTTGAGTAATTGCATTTTGTGTGCGCTCTCTACACTCCGGTTCACACTTTTTTTCTCTCTCTCTCGCTCTCATCTCTTCAAATATGGCATGGAATATTGATGGCTGTTATTACTTTGATGTGGACTGATTTGCACCCAGATCTCTCGTCTCTGACAATTCTCCTCCACCGCTCTCTGAAGCACTGTCTCTGATGTCGGCCTCCTAAAAAGAGAAAAACAGTAAGATAAGAGCGCTGAAGAAATTAAACAGATGTGGCCGGCATTCAAATACAGAGGCTGATCACTCCTTTTATTGCTAAACCAGTGAATTTAGTGTCTCTGGCTGTGATCCCTACGTGAGAACTATAGACGTGGCTGTTTAAAGTTCACAAACAATATGCTTCTGAGCGATTTGGCTTCAGTGAAGAGTGACAGCGTGCGCAGTAGAAACCTGCATGTTTTCAGGGTACTTAATTGTTCTTGTCCCAGCAGTTGCTATTCTATAAGACAGCATGGTTGCAGATCAATGCAAAAAGTGTCTCTGTTGCCATGCTGATATTTCATGTCAGGGTTGAAGGGCATTGAGAAGTGAATCCTGTCGTTTTAACAAAATCCTGCAGCCAGCAGTTTAGGCCCAGATTACATGAGCTGAGTTTGCTGTTTTTTTTTTTTTTTTTTCTTTCCCCAGAAACCAGTGTGACTTCAGTTTTTACAGAGTTGTTAAACCTCGCGGCACCACCACACTTCTTGTTCTGTTTTATTGCTGCCCACTCCAGGGATCAGTGACCACTCTAAACCAAAGCAAAGCCACAGAAATTTTACTAGTCTGTCGATAGAGTTAATTCTTACACAGCAAGGGGGAAACCGGTACACATCCGTGCTATTTACTGATTTATTATTAAACCATGATAGATGGAACACAGAAAACATTGTGGTTGCAGCTTTTGCCCTGAACGCGCTTAAGGAATGTGGAATGTATTTAAGGAATGCTTAATGGAAGAAGTCTGAGGTTTTGTCACAATAGGGTGCTGCTTGTGTTTTTTGAAGGGATGTGGTCAGATTTGTCACATAGACACTGAATAACATCAACGGAAATGTTTTTTATTAATGCACTCTGGTTAGGAATATTGTAATGAAAACATGTCCCACTGTGCCGAGTCTGTACGATTGTTTTTCTTAAATGGAAAAAGAAAAAAAAAGGTACTTCAGATTTTTTTTTTTTTTGTGGAGAGACCATTATTCACATTATACATCCTTTAAAAAATAAAAATAAAAACTGTACATTTTATTTTATCTTTAACAAGATAAATCAAACATCATGGCAACTGGATTTTTCTTATCAGCCCGAGTTTGTCTTAGGGACCACTTTGTGCAATGTATTATTTACAGATTTTAAGAACATTTACGGTGCAAGTTGAAAAAGCTGAGAATTGGGATTTCTCTGTTCGGGTGGCATGCCAGTTGTGACTTCAGCCAATAAGATAAAAGCTGTCCTTTGCAACCCCTGTAAGTGTGAAATCTTGTCTGTCTGCTGCATAATGTTTATACCATTTACCATGACCAATTTAAACGAATGTTAATACTGAACATAAAGTTAGTGTGTGATGGTGTTTATATCCTGTGTGCTGACAGCAGTGACAGCAGGTCAGAATCTTTGTCAGATGAGGAACTCCGAATTTGTCTACAGTTTAACATTCACTGTGCATTGGATATTAAAAGCCTGTGCACTCAGGTAGAGATTTATATGTGCAGTGAGGTAGTAATTTATGGTACATTTCACAACCTTTTTTAAGTTAGTCAGTTGTTGTCATTCTAAAGTGACTGAAAATGCAATGAATCCAGAGGAAACTGGCAGAAAATGTATACAGTAGTGGGCTGGTTAGCTTCCTTTCTATAGAGCCTGTTGTCAAAGTGGAGAACCACACAAACATGCAAAGAGCTGAAATTTTCATACTTTGACACGTCATGACACCTCCTATTCTAAAAATGTTTTATAATAGAATCAAAGTCACGACTCTTTGATGGGGAAAAGTTTCATGTATTAAAATCTCAGAGATGCTTTTATGCCACGAAAAACATTTTAAATCTGCCTTTGTGCGGAGTCTATGAAACAGCTGTGGGTGAACTAAGACACCTTATTGAAATCTTGGTCCATCTTGAGGGGAGACTAGTTTTACTCTGGCATCACTTTCCTGGATAACTGGGTAATTTTATCGCTTTGCTCTTTGTTGGAGTTGAGAGCATCACAGAAGCTTGCCACGTGTATTAAATAGTTCTGAGAGTTGCCCTAATAAAACACCTTTATCGAGAGACACTGGAGCTCAGGTGGTAGATGAACACTATTACACTGTCACAAATTATATCTGCAGCTCCCAAGACAGGTTTAAAAACCAGATTGTGAAAACTTTATAAACTGTGGGGCTCACCCGGCAGCCTAATTACGTTCTGGGTAATTAGAAAAGTCTGTGGCTGCCTTCCAGGCATATACTTGTAAAACTCTTGTTTAATGTGAAAAGGAAAAACACTATAATGTATTTACAATCACGGAAAGTTGTTCTGGTTTAATCCCACAGATAGGAGCAGGATTTATTAGACCTGAAGTGCCATTCACTGCTTTGAAGGTAAAACCATCCCATCTATAAACATGAGCGGCTTCAGATTTCTTAATAGCAAATGGATTTTGTGGTAAGGGTTTACTGGGGTTTGCCAAAGATCCGTTTGAAATTATTGTTTGCTTGGCTTTTCTCATTCACTCCTTATAATCAAATGTGGAGCCAGGTGGTCTTTTGTTTACCTTCAGCATTTGGTAATATCACGGCCAATAAATGTAACAATAATTCATAAAGTCTTGGTGTCATTTTACTGCACTCTACATCGTAGCAAGCATTGCTCTAGAATGAGAAACTAAAATGCTGGGGTGACCTGTCTTTCTAAACGTTTGCATGTATTTTATTATATTTACTCTTAAACAAACAACGTGGCCTTGAAGATTTACTATAGATTACATTTCCCTTTCCTGTATTCACCATCTTTTACCAAAAATAAAAATGTATAGTCTCAGTGGGAAGATTCCATGGAAACATGAGATATCCTGCAATACTGTTATAATGCAGACATGAACAGTACAACCAACCTTCCTCCATCTTTCCAATTATCATCCGTGGCAGAAAACCATATGTCACATATTCTTAATGCTTTTTAGCTTGTCTCGTGATGTTGTCAAAATAGATGCCAATTGGTACCAGTTGTTGTGATCATGTTTGATGTGAATATAGGGTAT
The DNA here is from genome assembly GCF_036373705.1 of Amia ocellicauda. Classification (NCBI taxonomy): domain Eukaryota; kingdom Metazoa; phylum Chordata; class Actinopteri; order Amiiformes; family Amiidae; genus Amia; species Amia ocellicauda. The sequence continues at coordinate 44,506,981 of NC_089853.1, forward strand.
TCCTGTGTAGGGCAGAGGTCTAGGAGCCTCAAGCTAATCAAAGCATGCATCCCAATCAAGGATAAATTACGTTTGCTGCTCCCTTGGACATGGAGCTAATTAAACTCAGAAGACTTTTGTTTTCCTCATTATTTTATGGTACTGCCAGAGTGAATTCCAATATTACAGTTTAAATCTCATGATTGTTTTGATTTAATTTCCCTTTTGTGCTTGCTTATTGTGGGGTTAGCTGTCTTTCTGGGTGGCCTATGGTGCCATTTTGTTTCTTATTTTTTCCATTAGGCCCACCCCCACAAAAAAGCCTTTTTTAGCTCTTTTGCTAATTACATATGTTAGGAATTAGAAGATGGGTCTAATTAAAGACATTATTGTTAATCTACGAGGAAAAGTTAATCATTGTCCACACTTCACAAAGCTTTGGCTGACTTTGGCTGTCCATCATGGCCCCTGTTTACTGTTGTTATAGCAAAGCAAATACTCTCGGCGCAATGCACAGACTGTTTTAAGGAGTTGTCCTTGTGACTAGACAGATCCCGTTAAATGGAAATTTAAAGACAAGATCGTTTTGGAAAGCCTGTTTCAACACAGTAAAATATAGGGTATTATTGAGTGGGTCAGTTTTTAAAGCAGAAAATAATTTAAATACTTTCAGGTCTAGAAAGTGTGATCTACACAGCAACTAAGCATAGAGTTATTCAAGTTAATAAATTGCTTGATATTTCTTAAAAATATCTTGCCTTGGTACATGGTAAAATCAAAACACCCCCAAGATTAACAATGGAACTGAACATTGCCCTGGAATAAAAGGTAGGCCTTCATACTCATGCCTTACTGATGGCCTGTATTCTGCAGCAGTTCACTGTTTTCCGCCCATCTCTGTGGGACACCCAGGTGCCCTTTCATTGGTATTTGGCCCCTGCTCTCCCCGTTTCCCTTTGTGTCGGCCTCTCATTCCTCATTCAGCTGCCCCTGGCATTCCCACAGGACCCAGCTGATGTGCCTTTCATACTGTTGTCAGTGTGCAGTCTGCACCCAATGGGAATTTCAATGAGGGGCCTCTCACAGCAGGGGCTGTTTGAAGAGGTTTCCCAAAGTGCTTGGGAAGGTTTGCGGCAAAGGAAGACCTGCAGATAGCAAGGCCCCAAGAACAAAACTTGCAAAAAATCCCCCTGGGAATTCAAGACTAAGAACCTTCTCTTCCTGGTGACTAGGAAACCTGCACCATTGTAAATGTGAAGGGGCTATATGGTAGTGGACACATAAAGAGGAATACCTGGGAATGAATCAGGCTACAAGAAAATACAAGAAATACAAGAAAAACAGAATCAAGAGGTAGATTTATTCTCATGCTACACTGTTCATTAGTAGGCTAGGTTCACTTGTCCTTCACACATTTCCCGTGTGGAAGCTTCAGGACAAATCCCATTGACTTGACATATGCATTGAGATTGATTACCCCAGATACCTCTGCGTTGGTACATTCAACACCACATGTCTCCCTGTGCACGGACAGCCAGTGATAATACGCTATAACAATGGGTGGTCACAGTTGACGGTGGGCAGTGTGGTCTTGCCACAGCGTGCGGAGAATCAGATTGCAGATTTGCAGACAGCGCTGTGGATACACAGAGACCTTGGCTTTCCACATTCTGTCCCTCCGCAGTTTGAAATATGGGCCAAATATAACACTTATTGGTTTTGCCTGGCCTGACTGTGGGGAGGAATTTTTGATTTCGCTGATGTGAAAATAAGGTATCGAAAACCATTAGTCAGTATTTTGCCTTTTTCAGGTGGTCGATTAATGATAGGTATTTCATGGGTGATACGATTTTTGTAGATTATCTGTACAACTGGGAAATGCATGCAAACCTGAATTGAACTTCAGCTGCTGTTCCCACAAACAACTCATTCTCTGAACCGTCCTCTCTGATGAGGTCTTTTCCCAACTGAGAAAGAGGTGCCTTATCCAGCTGCCAAATACTGTTAATGGTGTTTTTCTTGATTCCCCCCCCTTTTTTAAATGGAATTTCCAATATTTCTATGAAGGAGAAATGGGGGGGGGGGAAATCTTAATTTTTAGACACCCCCCAAGGGCCTGAGGTTGCCCCTGGGGCTTCTCAAGTGTCGTCTAGCAGAGGTTTTTCCAGCTGTTTCATGTTTTCCATCCTGTCTCAAAGTTCAAAGTCTGACGTTAGTAGGGGGTTGTAGGACATGTTTGTTTCTGCTCGGCCCCCCTGCTGTAAAGCTATCTGTGGCAGTGTTGGTTTTGGGAGAGGAATTAGGAACGCGGATCTCGCTGGCTCTGTCATCATGCTGGGCCTGTCACATGGCTCAACGCTTCTCCTTTCTGGCTGATAAATCATCGGATCCCTCTTCACCCATCCATCACCCATTTCTCTATCACAGCACCTGTCATCGGATAACCTCAGACACGCATTGCAATGTGTGCTGGTTTATTTTCCTCAGTACAGTACCAAAAATTAAGTGAGCCGTTTCGTTTTTATTCAGCACCTAAACAAACTAGAAACAGACTCGGTAGTTGATTTTTATTTATTTATATTTATTTAATACTTTTTTTTATAGCAAACATCTAAGTGATTTTTTTTTCTTTCACTTTCTGTAGCAAAAGGAAGTGAAGGTTCTCAGAAATCCACTTCTGAAGATATTGTGGCCACATATTTGTATTTTTCCTGACATAAACTTGTTTCCTTTATGTAGTGCAACGAAGAGAGGATGAAAATCACTTTAATGCAGTTGTCCAAATTGGTTTTTGTGTCAAATTGTAACCTTAAAGCATCAGCAGAGAAATCAGTTAGGGACAGAGGCATCAGTTAAGATGTATGCATTTGTTGTGAGGAAAATGCATATTTATTTTTAGTCTACATTGCAAAAGCAGACTGGAGGAGTACTGTTTGACTGGTATTTACAACATAATGGGCACTTAGCTGTTAATTATACTGACATTTAGCAGAACTCCCAAGAAACACCAAAGATCTCACCATGGAGATTTCTAAGGAGAATTCTAATGGCAGTTTTAACATCTAGTCTTTTTTACCCCTGTTGGAAGATGATGTTTCAACATAAAAGTCATCTTTTACCATCACATTTAATTGGCAGAGGTTTATATATTGATACACTATCTTCCCTTTATTTGATGTGAATGACATGATATGAGCAGATTGTTGCTGTATAATTCATATATTACCAATTGTGAAAGGCTAACGAGCACTTTTTCAATGTATCTTCTACAGTGAAATATAACTTTAAACTTTACCCCCCACCCATAGAAAAGCTCTATTCTGAAAAGCACAATTACTATCAACAATTTGTACGACTTCTTCTTGAGTTTGTTGCCATACTATAAACAAATTCTTAGTGAGTGCCAGGTTATAACGCCTCCTGAAATGTACCTTTTTAGTGCTTTTAAATATCAGTCTGAAGATACACTATAAATCAAGGTCAACAGATTTTAAATGATATAGTCAGGAGCATCCAGTATTTTCTGTCTTGTCTGAGTGACTGATGAGATTTTCAAAAGCTTCCCTATGAACTATTACAAGGTTTGATACAATACTAAGCATTTGACTAAATAAGTGGAATCTCTGTCTCTTTCAGCCACTATTATTGGAATACAGATAGATTAAATAGTTATTCTCTGTAATGCTATTTTTACAGTTTTCTCCTTTTTCCGGGAAGAAAAACCAACTGTAGCAAAATTATTTCTGTCAGTTCGAGCAGTGGCATTTACATGTCTATTTCAATAATTTTCCACTGGTTCACATTAGTTTGTTTAATAACGTGATAGCCTGTGGCCGTATCACCTCTTATATCTCTGTCTTTTCCGTAATGGCATACTATCAAAATATTACAGTAGCACTGATTTAGGGTGACTCATTTTCTAGTGCTTTTCTTTGTACACAAATAAAAAAACAGCCTTCTTAAAATTACACTATTGCAAAATCAAATTAGTAGCTGCATTGCTTTGTTTAATGGATGAAAAATGTACTTTTACAAATAACTATTTTATTTATTTTAAAAATGTTGAGAGTGCTAATTAAATGGACTGATTATATTTCTGGCTTTCATAGTGCAGATTATAGTACAGTATTTTATAATAAATGTATGTTTGCTATCTTCTGTTATACATTTTTTTAAGAATTAAATGCCACCTAAACTATAATTAATTCTGGATTAATTTTCCATCATTGCAAATGCCTAGTTACGTGAAATATTTATCAAATACAATTTATATTTAAAACAAAAGCTCCTGAAGTAAATAACAAAATAAATACAAAAATAAATACTGCAGTGAGTTAGGAAATAATGTGAGTTTACTTTCAAAGATACATTTCAAACTCTCAAAGATGCATATATTAAAACTTTAGAGAACATTACTATAAACAAGGAATATTGCCTGCTTCTCTGGCTTATTTGGGCATTTTTAACTTTAGGAGTGCCATTGTAAATACCTGTCTTCAAATGTCCTGTTATTTCTTGCTGCATTACATGCAAGTCTACACAGAGCATCACAATACATTTTAAACTGCTCTTTATGCAACGTGCTTTGCTGTGCAAACAGTTACTTAGAAAAAAAAAAAAAAGTGGCTCCCCAAAACACAAGGTAAAATTGTTTTGTGACTTACAAACTTTCTTTCCACCCATCAATAGCAAATTCCAGATGCATTGCCTGATGCCTGATTCCATTACGTCGACAGAGCAGAGCCCCTGATAAACTGAGAGCTGGCATAAACTAAAGTATGTGAATATTTGGGGGAGAAGTTCTGATTTTATCCTGGCCTGGACTTCTATGTGAAAAGTCTGTTTGCAGCAAATGACTTTATACAGTTAGTGACTCTACTGATGCATGTGTGGTAAGAGATCTAACCTTTTCTTTAAAGCATTTCTTTAACTTTTTTTTTACTTATTATTGGCTTTACTTTTTGGCTACACTGTACTTTTACATCATCTTCTATCCCAGCTAGTGTTTTTTAAGAAACAAACACACTGCCATTGTCTCCCCCGCTATCTCATGCAACTTAAAGCTGAATTTTTCTGTAATTATGTTGTGGGAATCATTATTCTCCATTCTCTATCTGGCTTCTCTCTTAACATCTCGAGTATTTGACATGACAAAGCCGCGTCTGTATCCAGATACTAAAAGGCACCAAACCGATCCCTAATTACTGTAAGCATGGCCGTCTAGACTGATACAATTACAAATATTTATAGGTGCCACTGTACATTTCTATTTTATTGGTTTATTATTGCAATACTTTGCCTGCCTTAATGGTTTTTGAGGAACCGGCATAAATTTGCAAATGCCAAGTTCTCTTTACAGCATGCAGACAATAAAAAGGCATTGAGTTTTAGTTTACAGGAAAAGCATGAAGCTAAATCGCCCATTGGCATAAATGGTTGTGCTTTAAAATTGAGTGATTGTATTAGGGATGAGGGTGTAACTGGACAGAATAAAGACAAATCCTGCATTTCAGGGAAGGGGTGGATTCAGATAATTATGCCTTTTCGCAATCACAGTGACAAGCATTCACTATGGCTAATGGTTATGGTTATGGTTAATGTAAAACAAGAGTAATTCAACCTGAGATAATAACTTTTCTGGCCCCTTAAGCAAGATTATTGTGTGCATGGTAACATTTATAGTTAAGCTACCTTTGGGGAATAATCTGATATGCACTGTTGTGTATTGCATTCTTTCTTTAAATAACATAACAATCATATATATATATATATATATATATATATATATATATATGTGTATGTATATATAATGTGTGTTTGGTTTATTCAGAAACTTCCCGACACACACATTAGCCTGCTGTTCGGTAACCAGGTCACATTTATATTTTCACATTTGATTAGAGTGCAGTGGCTGTTTGGATGCTTGCTAAATAATTGCCCGCCCATTGTACCATTTTCCGGTGTAATCTAATGTGCCTGCCAGCTCTGACATTGCCTGGTGACTGAGCAAAGAAAAAAACAAAAAGTGCCTCTGTGTTGCTGAATTTTTCTCTCATTCCTCTTTGTGTCTTGAGAATAATTTCTGAAGTCGTTCTGAATGAAAATGTGAATACCTTACTAAAAAACATTCATTAGGATCACATTTAGCCTATTTTCTATCACATTGTGTTTTGTTGTTGTTGATCTTATTATTATTATATTAGTAGTAGTAGTTGTAGTAGTAGTAGTAAAATTACACATTTTTTAAACACACATTTAATAAAAGCTTTTCATTTAGTAAGCACTGTATTCAATTGAAATGTCATTTTATTGTTTTCGTATTCAATTATTTGTGGGGTGAGGAGGCAGCTAATATAATTTTGCAAATTCACCAACAAGATATCCAGCAAAACCTGTCCTGATATCCTTGTCAGAGATTAGGATTGCCGAGCTCCCAGTGGAAAAGTAGATTTGCAATGAAACTGGCAATCAATTTTTTGGGCGTGCAGAGATATGTAGAATGACACTTCATTAAAATTGGTCTTCCTAGCATTTTGAATATGTTACATCTTAAATGGTGTATTGATTTAATTTCCTTGCATTGGTCACAGGATTCACTGTACCTACAGTACCTTATTTTTGACACTATTGAGTCTAAAGAGTAAAGACTGTACTGCACTTTAAGATGTTTTTATGATTCTCTGTCATAGTGTCTGCAATTCCGACCTCTCCTGCCTTATCCGTGGATTTAAAAAATACATTGTAAAGGAGCTTGTGAAAAGGTCCCGTCTAATTCAGTTATTTAACAGCAGGGTGTCTTCATACCCTTACATAGTGTATTAATCCTACTAATGTTTTTCTCAATAGGGGATTAATTGCCTCTTTATTTAACATTACTAAACAGAATAAAAAACACAGTGGGTGGAAGTCTTTGTAAAAGTAGTTGTAAGATTAAGGGTGGCTGGGTTGTAAATCCGTTTAGATCATTAAAAGGGTTCTCTGCTGTATATTTTTTGACATAGTTCTATCATAAAAGGCTTAAAGCATTAAAAATGGTCATCGTGTATGAATTAATCCATTGAGTTTCTGATTGTTTATTCTGACGAGTGAGGCAGTTTAAAAGTTTGTGTTTGCGTTTGTTCTTGTGTTCCAAGAAATAAAGTAAAATAATGTAGAGATCAGAAGTAGTTCATTCTATAGGTTTTTCGGAAGTTGGGATGCTTTTAATATCTTAAAAGCAAATAAAATGTTATCTTGTAAACAGTACCAGACATCAATTGTTTACTTATTTGAAAATCGAGAAGTTCTTAGAAACAGAACATTATTTCTGTTTTGTTCTGTAAGCATTGTGGTAAAAGTTAAATAACTATAAAATACAAAAACAAAAGAACAAAACGAAAAACAGCGCAAGATATTGATTTCAGCCCCTTGCTGCCAAGAGAAGAACAGGAAAATTATTTGTTCTTTTCTGTAAGCATTTCTGTTTGTTCACCAATATTTGTAGTGCAAAGGTTATATTCTGCTTTTGACACATGTTAAGAAAAGCTAGAGATTAAAATAATCGAATGAGAAACTAGTTTAAGCCTATTTAGGTCAGTGTGTTCTGAGGGGAAAAAAGGTTTTACTTAAAGCAAGCAGTCATTAAATTGTTTTAAGATAATCTACAGCGTTTGCAGCAGCTGCAGTTGGCAGCTCTGAAGAAGATTACTTTGGAAGGATAGAAAGTTGATAGAAGCCAGAGGGGAGTTTTATTCGTACCATGCTAATGTTGTCCAGAGGGACCATATGGGAGGCATCTACATCTATAATACACTTCGAGCTTGCAGAAGGCATAAATCTATATTAAATCATTTCCATGAGAAAACTGCGTCAATGTAAGGCTAGTTTGACTGACACACAACTGGCACCGTGGATTGACAACAGTGGGAGCTGAGCACAAATGCTTTTGAGTTGCTTACGCAATCCTGACCAGCCTTCTTTCCTTTCAGAGCATCAGGTAAGACGAGCTGAGGTTTTCTGTTATGGTTACTCGTTTTTGTTGCAGTTCATTATTAAGCAAAAAGAGGAAAAGTATACACACTCTAATAAGTAGCACGTACATTTTGTGATTATATTTATCCAAGGCCCCATGTGCTGTGAGTCAGGGTACTCATGCAGTGAATATACGAGTTTGGAAAAGTAATCGGTCCTTTTTCTGTGGAACTTGACCTGACTGCTGTGAAGGTCCCTCTCATTGTGTTTTTGTAGGGGAATACGTTTGTATGATAAAGTGATGCAGCACTGACTTTACAATAGTCACTGCTTAGCATCCTCATAGAAGCCAAAGTTGACTGAAAAATGTAAGGCTTACACTAGCCAAAGCCTCACCCTATAGTTTAAATATCCCCAGGAAAGTCACAGAGGACAAGTGCAAGTTCATTTTACATTTCAAATACCAATACATGGATAATAATTAAGTATAGATTTCTTCTTCGTCTGCCTCTAGCATTGTTCTGGAAGGACACATTGTATTTCTGTGCAGCAGGGTTGTCTTAAGAGCTTGAGTCTGCATGCTGTTCAGGTTTTTTCTTCCCCCTTAATGCTGAGTAAATATTACACTAATTATTGTCAGGAACAGGTTAATTGAACATTACTATCAGGTCTTAAGCAGTTGATTAATTAAAGATTTCAAGGAAGCCTGCAGGAATGTAGATCTCCAGCACCACACTTTCAAACTCCTGCTATAAAGTACAGTTACAGGCCTGGAGCTGTTTCTCTCCCTAAACGTGATCAATCTCAGGAGGCGGAAGGCAGAAGACAGGCTGAATAACTTAACACTACTAAATAACTTAAGATAAAATCACTGAGATAATGTTTTATTTCCCAGAGAGCAGCAAATATCTGTAGAAAAGTGTTTTGTGTGTTTATTTTGTGGCTTTGCTGGTTCTACTTTTCTCCTTCTTCATTTGCACAGAGAGAGATGCCATAGGGCAACGAGGTTTTGAAAGTGTTTGGACTCTGTATTGATTGCAAGAGCTTATTGCACAATGGAGCCAAATTCAGTAAAAGGAGCCAATGAAAAGTAGAGTGATTACAGACAGGGAGACTTCTGTGATTTTAAGAAACATTACTCAATTTCATAACTTAAGGGAAAAAAAAGACTCCAAAGTAGCTTAAACTGATTAAATAATGTTGGAGAATCAACACCATACTTTTAATGGAATGGTGTTTAAAAATAAATAAATGAAAAGTCAGGGAGTACAAACCAAAAGGTTTAAAGGGTTAAATATAAAAGCTATCCAACACATAAAACAGGCTTCATTTACCCTACCCTTTTATAATGAATCAATTAATGTCACAAGAAACATTGAAAACTGATTACTCATAAACAGCTGCTGGCCTACAGACACAGATGATGGTAAAGAAAATGAACGGGCGACATTGTAATTTTAAAATAAACAAACAGATTCTGGCCTCCAGGGCAAGGAAAGAAAAAATAAATGAACAGCAAACAAAAAATGATAGTCAGTTCATTCAAACAGAGTGACTCCCGCCTTTGGAACAGAAAACGTATTAATGCATTTATTTTTCTGGTTAAGAGAAACATAATTCTCAGCAGGGAACATCTGGTTCTGATTAGTTCTGAATTAATGAACGCTTACTCCTGATAAGTAGTGTCTCATAATTGTAGGTTTAAGAGACTGTGGTGCACCGCCGGGGCTAAGTGGAGAAACAAGACTTGAGAGAGAGCCAGGTGAGATTTGTCAGAGATCCGATTGCTTACCCACTGTAACTTCCCACAGGCTCAACTTCTCTGCAAACCTCTAATTGCATCGCTGCTTGCTTCTAGGACAGTGTACAGGCCATATTTCAGTGAGATGTCTGTGGTTCAGCTGTGGCTATTGGTGCTGATGTGCTTCGAGGATCCTTTCTAAGGAAAAATTGCTACAAAAATGCATGGTTGATGTTTTCCTGCAAATGCCGGGCCGTGTAGTCTCATCAAATAAATTACACCCACTGTGTAAATATTTACAATGTCAAAAATAATACATCATTTTAAAAAGTGGTTTATGTTCTAAAACATGTTTATCTGGTTTAAATGTGTTTTGACATTCGTCCGAACAATTGCACATCCTTATTTTCAATGTGAAATACAGGTTACATTTTGTGTAATTAATAATCATGTTCAATAATCCCTGGAAGGGAAATCTTACATGTTGGTTGTTTTTATCCTATAGGGAGCAAAGTGTTATTTCCATCTTAAGGGAAGCAAACAGTAATGTTTCATGTTATATAGCAGTCACAAAAGATACTGGATTTTTTGAAATCATATATTTTAATACTATTGATCCGCTGACTTCACGTAAAAAATAAGACAAGATGAAGACAGTTAAATATTTGCATAAAAGCAAATAGAAGGGCTGGTAATTTCCTCGTTTTAATTTGCTAGCTGACAAATGTATTTTGCATCTGCTATTTATCATAATTTTCACAGAATTATGCCGTAAGTCAAATGTTGGCTCGCTGTCTGAATAGTTGTTTGGGTAGTTTTTTCACAACATACCCTGCATAAGTCTAATAAATAATATGTAGGTGTGTCTATATATATATATATATATACACACAGTGAGGGTCTCCCTTTAAAAGAACGCTCCTAATCTCAGCTCGTTACCTGTATAAAAGACACCTGGGAGCCAGAAATCTTGCTGATTGATAGGGGATCAAATACTTATTTCCCTCATTAACATGCAAATCAATTATAACTTTTTTGAAATGCGTTTTTCTGAATTTGTTGTTGTTATTCTGTCTCTGACTGTTAAAATACACCTACCATTACAATTATAGACTGATCATTTCTTTGTCAGTGGGCAAACGTACAAAATCAGCAGGGGATCAAATACTTTTTTCCCTCACTATATATATATATATATATATATATATATATATATATATATATATATATATATATATATATATATAAAGAGCTTTGTATTTGCATTTGCTTTGAACAGAAATATTCATTTTTCCCAGCACAGTCTCATACTCTTGCTGTGGTAAGTAATATCTCACTATTCATTAGATTGTTATCTGTTGGGTTTACTTAATTGAAAATGTACACCCCACAGAATGATCAGATCTAGGCATCACATAATTTACCCAACTGAAGCACTACTGAACCAAATAAACGTTTACTGTCATTGGCCAACATGTCTAACATCCTGTGCTGCTTAAAAAAATAAAATGAATGAGCAGTTTTTAATTTGCTGAAATTAATAACTTTGCTTGGCATTGTTTCTTGACATTATAGCGGCTCGAGCCTGCTGTGAAATGGAAATGACGCTGGCATATTTCTGCCGCTCTCTCAATTTAACAGCAGCTCTAACGCTGATAACTATAAAATCATTAATAAAGACGGACCAAAGCAGAAATTCTTAACTTGTTTCCGCTTGGCTTAAATTTTGGTTTGTATCCTGAGGAAAATATTATGTTCAGAGAGAATCTATCATATGTTTCTCCAGTTTGAATTTAGTACTATGAACATTTGTTATCCAGATTTACATTTTGTTGACGACGACTTAGTGTATGAAAATGTCATCCAATTCTTACTACTTAATATTAGTTTTACCTCTTAAAATAGAATAAATACATATAAATACAGCATTTTTAAAATTTATTTTTAATGAAGTGAATATTGGTTAATAGTTCAAGCTACTCATTATCAACCTATGATGTATTTGTATGTATCTAGTTTTAAGTATCAGTACCAGATTTAGTTTTTTTCCTATTTGTATTTTCTGACAGTAATATTGTCCAGAAAACTATATTCAGTGGAGTCTTAGGTTGTGCTGAAGAAGTAATTTCACAGTTCGCAGCATGGGATTGAAGTGATTCCGGGCCTGCTGGCTGTATGACAGCAAAATAAATGTATTTTTATTGATGTTCACTGTATCTTTATTCTTTGAAATACATGATGTTGAAACATGACGGGACATCACCACTCTTTTTCTTCCCCCTCTGCCTGAGACAAATTCGAGAAGTACTAGGCCTATATATATAACAAAATATTGAGAGGGAGACGTCAGGAAACATAACCGTTATTGGTCTGGAAACATGTAACCTGGCTATGATATGAAACTTCAATTCCATTACTGGGCAATTTTCAAATAACTATGTAGATTGGGCTGAAAAAACTAAACTTAAAAAAAGTTATTTTTTATTTTTAGAAACATTTTGATATTGACCATATACACTCACCTAAAGGATTATTAGGAACACCATACTAATACTGTGTTTGACCCCCTTTCGCCTTCAGAACTGCCTTAATTCTATGTGGCATTGATTCAACAAGGTGCTGAAAGCATTCTTTAGACATGTTGGCCCATATTGATAGGATAGCATCTTGCAGTTGGATATTTGTGGGATGCACATCCAGGGCACGAAGCTCCCGTTCCACCACATCCCAAAGATGCTCTATTGGGTTGAGATCTGGTGACTGTGGGGGCCAGTTTAGTACAGTGAACTCATTGTCATGTTCAAGAAACCAATTTGAAATGATTCGACCTTTGTGACATGGTGCATTATCCTGCTGGAAGTAGCCATCAGAGGATGGGTACATGGTGGTCATAAAGGGATGGACATGGTCAGAAACAATGCTCAGGTAGGCCGTGGCATTTAAACGATGCCCAATTGGCACTAAGGGGCCTAAAGTGTGCCAAGAAAACATCCCCCACACCATTACACCACCACCACCAGCCTGCACAGTGGTAACAAGGCATGATGGATCCATGTTCTCATTCTGTTTACGCCAAATTCTGACTCTACCATCTGAATGTCTCAACAGAAATCGAGACTCATCAGACCAGGCAACATTTTTCCAGTCTTCAACTGTCCAATTTTGGTGAGCTTGTGCAAATTGTAGCCTCTTTTTCCTATTTGTAGTGGAGATGAGTGGTACCCGGTGGGGTCTTCTGCTGTTGTAGCCCATCCGCCTCAAGGTTGTACGTGTTGTGGCTTCACAAATGCTTTGCTGCATACCTCGGTTGTAACGAGTGCTTATTTCAGTCAGTCAGTCAGTTGCGCTTCTATCAGCTTGAATCAGTCGGCCCATTCTCCTCTGACCTCTAGCATCAACAAGGCATTTTCGCCCACAGGACTGCCGCATACTGGATGTTTTTTCCTTTTCACACCATTCTTTGTAAACCCTAGAAATGGTTGTGCGTGAAAATCCCAGTAACTGAGCAGATTGTGAAATACTCAGACCGGCCCGTCTGGCACCAACAACCATGCCACGCTCAAAATTGCTTATATCACCTTTCTTTCCCATTCATACATTCAGTTTGGAGTTCAGGAGATTGTCTTGACCAGGACCACACCCCTAAATGCATTGAAGCAACTGCCAAGTGATTGGTTGGTTAGATAATTGCATTAATGAGAAATTGAACAGGTGTTCCTAATAATCCTTTAAGTGAGTGTATGTTATATGCACAAACTTTAGATAGATATAAAGTACTGTAGATGTAGAAAATAAGTAGAGCATTATATTTGAAATGTTCCTGTTATATTTTGCTGATCTTGTTCATACGAATGTCGGTTATGAATGCCTGGTGTCGGTTATGGCATCATGGTGTTGGTGATGACAGTGATGTTTTTTAGATAGGTCTTAGAAATAAAACACCAACATTTTACAAGATAAAAGTAAATAACTAATTCCTATAATGCATAGAAAGAAAGAAAACAATGTTTGCATAATAATTTGATCTACAAGAGGTTTATGAGCTGTAATATTAATCATACTGCAGGTATGTGCAAAAACCTGCAGCTGATTAATCCTGAAATGAATGAAACTGCTATGGAATGGGAGTCTTATATGTTTAGAACCAAAGATGGAAAGGGAAGTGCAAGAGACATCAGCCTTCTGGTTATGCTCTCCGATTGTTTCAGACCAACTGGGCAGAGGAAAAGACCATGTTGACCATTATCACTCAGTGGCAGATAATATGAAAAATAATATATCAGATTCAATGGTTCCAGGATATGCATCTCAATCCTAACACACAACACACCATTGGCCTACTAAGATCATCAGCCAGCTCTTCAATGGGTGTGATTGTCTGCTGCTTCTTCTCCATCTCTGTTCTCTATCTGACCACTGACTGGTACTTCCTTTTACTTCTTTCTCTTTGTTTTGCTAAGTATGCACTATGTTTCTCTGCATCATTTTCCAATGATTTAAAATAATAATAATAATCTACCTAAAACCAACTACCCTTTTTATTTTAAGTAATTAATTAATTTGTCATGGGCAATGCAGTATACATTGTTACAGGTTAAAAACACAGAACAGATGCACTGCATACATGGTTTCTAGCCAAAGCTAATTTTCAACCGCTGTCCATGGTCAGACTTCAGTTAAAGGCCTTAGAACCCGTTCACATTTGAGATTTAGTCCGCCTTAACTCAAATGTGAACGGTGTCAAAGATTTAAGGGGGTCAAAACTAGTCCCACTTTTAGCCCCGGCCTAAAGCGGCCTAAATGTAACTGTGACGCGCCGGGCCTGGGCCAGTGGAAAGCGTCAGCGTGTGACGCAACTCAAGCCCCGCCCCCAGAGACGCGCGTCTGAGTCAGACACAGAATAAACAGAATAAACACGGGCACCGAAAAAGCTTACCTGACTGTACAAGACAAACAGCATTGTCTCTATATTGATCTACAGCCTTAAATGTACTGATACATTTCGCAAGCTCACATCTTTATATATATTATAAAAGTCTAGGCTAAGTAATGAGTTATAATGATGTAAACAGTTCAAACTACTCGGTCGATTAAAATAAAAGTGTGTAGCTGGTAAACTTGCTATTGTTTGTTCTTGTACTAAGTATGATTGAAGTCTGGAATTTAACAGCATGCATTTTACACGTGGAAATTGCCTTGTGAAATTGCGAACGGGACCATAACTTTATTAATTATCCGAATTTTGCATTAAAACGATATAAATTTAACCGAAGCAGGTTTCCATTCAAATCAGTGCATTGTAATACGAGACCAGCTATTTACTATGCAATCCGAAATGCGATGATATTGAGCTGAGCAGGACAATCACAAATGCCGGCGTTAGAGGTAAAAACTGGGCCGATGCAGAAATGAAAGCCCTGTTTCCAATGTGGATGAAGATGAAGTTCAAACAGAAACCGCTGCTGTCTGAGGATATGATCACTACAGACGCGTCACAGAGGCGGCTTTCGATGCGGACGATTGCTCACCAATGCACACGATTTATTGTGATTTAATGCGGATGTCCTAATAAAGGTGCTTCGCTTTCGGGTGAATTGTATATAACAGCACTTAGACGTGCAGAACCGCAGATAGACATTTGAAAAGGGAAATATATGAATTAGATTCCCCATTGAACCAGCACATTTTTAATTGTTTTAGAAAGCTTCGGCTGCAAAGGGTTAAGATTACTTTCAAAGAAAATATAGAACCGTACAACATACTATATACATCGATATTAATAAATTGTGATTATAAATATATCGCATACACCTGTAAGCAGACCTAATACGTCCTGCGTCACTGGTTTGAGCAGATTTGTTTATTCCCGGCATGCATTTCGTTTAGGCCGGCTTTTCGCCCGCCTTTGTGACGCACTTAAGCCTCATAAAACCGCAAGTGTGAACAGGGTGTCTGTAAAAAGCCGGACTTGATTTGAGGCGCCCAGGGCCGGTGTTCTGACAAACTGCGCTTCCCTATCAGTATGGGCTGCAAATAAAGGACCTGTCTGAATGGGCTACCAGCTGTTTTTCAACACTATTACTGTATTTTAACACTTGAAATACGAGGCAGCTCATCCTGTTGGACAGAAGGCACCCGTCAGAATGGGCTTCCCTCTGTTTTTCAACACTATTACTGTATTAGAGCCTTTCAAACCCTATGTAGCTCATCCTGTCATCTATGTGTAAATAGCAAATTGGTCACTATGAAATAACACGGCCAAAATCATTTTAAATGTTCATAATTATTACCAACACATTTATGGGCGTGTTCACTGCGTACGCGTACTTTCGCTAGGCAGCTCATTCTGACGAAGTAGCTCAGTTTGTCAGAACATCAGCCTAATAAGTGTGAACGGGGTCGTAGACTTACCCTTAACCTCTACCATTCTATAATTCTAATTTTCACAGCTAAATTTAACTTGGCCCAGTATTATAATCAACATTAAAACTGGCTTTAGAAACCACACACAAACAAAAACCTAAAATACCAAACAACTGAACTAAGAATTTCAATAAAATACACTATAAAATAATAACCGACACCAACTTATCATTACCAACATGTTTTCAATGTCCTGAGAAGTGACGTCTATGAAATAAATTGCAAGGTGTCGGCTATGAGAAATTCCACATTCTTGTCCAATTAACACACGTGGCAGCCATTTTTGTTCTTGTAGTAAATAAAATTAGCATTGAGAAATTGGCGTTTTTTGGTCAAATATGTTAATACTCCTTTAATATTTCAGATTAATTTTTTACTTTGGGTGTTGGTTATGCGCTACAACAATGTGCCAAGAGGCACTTCTAAGTGTAACATGAATATTTCTAAGAAAAGATGAAACAGTCCTTACCTGTGTCTGGTGTTCACTGACAAAAGGCCTTGATCTTTCACCTCATTCAGAAACCTTTACTGAAATGCTATGTTTTCACACAAAAATTCCTTAGGATGGTGGTTATGAGATTTTAAGTGGAAAATGGGGGGACAGACATTAAAGGTTTAATAAAAATGAAATAAAACATGTTTAATCTTTACAAGTTTCAGATTACTAAAGCATTTTTTAAGTATTTTCTAGAATTAGAAGAAATATCCTGCATTACTAAGGTTTAAATATCTAAAATTTACCTCTGAAGATCTAAATTCTAGTTTGGGGACAGGAGTTGATAATGAGATCTGTGGTACAAAACTTAAAAAAGGTAAAATATAAATAAATATATGATAAATGTTTTACTGTGCAGAATAGACTAAAAACTTATGTTTACAAGAATATATAACTTGTAAATATCAAGACATCAGGACAGCAATCTACATAGGTATTTGAAAATTGCCCTATAATGCCAATTTTCTGTTTAAATTACCATATATATATATATATATATATATATATATATATGGTATATATATATATATATATTTGTTTTGCTTGTTCATATATTTGTTTACTGTCTGTTTGTTTTATCAAATCAAGTAATGTAAGTTCTCAAGCTGCTTTCATTGTGTTACTTGTACTGTAGTGTTTTTCCCAAGCGTGTGGCTAGACTGCCCTTGACTCGCTGAATATACAGATAAGCTGAACAAACCCCAGCCTGTCCTCACTCATACTTCTAACTGGATGTCAACGGCAATTGTAAATGTCCAAAGTCGGTGTCAGTTTCTTGATAAGAAAACCACAATCTACAAGAAAAAAGAAAAAAAAAAAGCTTTTTAATCACAACCCAATACTGTACTGCCAGTTTTGGAATCACGTTGCATTATGTAGTCCTGCACAAATAACACTTAATTTTCAACCACAGTCTGTCCCACATGGGGATAGCTAACAGAGTTTGATATCAGCTGTAGAAATGAGCTCCATGGCAGTTGAGTAGGCGCTTTTAGCTCCTCCTTAAGCCCATGTTCTCTGGTTTGCTTTTTTAAAGTTGCACAGTGGCTAGGAGCTGCTGGGAGGGACTCAGATTTCTTGTATTTGTATTGAAAATGGCGACCAGTCGCCATTTTCAATACAAATACAAGAAATCTGAGTCCCCTCCCAACAGCTCCTGGCCACTGTGTAACTTTGAAAAGCACACCATATTCAATTTTAATATTAAAGATTTTAATTTTAAAGGTTACCACAAAAAAAGGCACAGCTGACAGTATCCCTGAAATGAAATCACCAGTGGAGTTTCACAGAAGAGACAGCAACTGTCTCTCCGTTGGCAGCTGTGAAAGAGCATTCAATGGGGAAGCAGTTTTGTGACAGATGCGCACGGCGTCGTCTAAGCTCAGTAAATCCCCTGGTGATGAGTCCCGTCTATAGGCTGAACTTCCAGCGCTGGCAGACAGCATGGCAGAGTTGGAAATTGGAATGGACATGGACACTCTCCTCCTCTATTTGTTCTTTGCAGCATTTTCAATTTAGGAACTCAATAGGCCTGGCACGGCTGAAGCAGTCCCCTCCCACCATCGTACTGGAACATCGTCGGGAGCATCCCTCGTTTCGAACCCCAGCCTGGTGTGTGATAATTAGTGTACAGCGTGGAGAGGGAGGTTGTTTGTGAGGGAGTGTGGAGGCTGTGTGTGTGTGTATTGGGGCTGGGGGGGGGGTTGTGGGGGTCACCCTTGCTATAAACAACACATTAATTATTCAGAACCGAGAAATCAGTGCCAGCTAATCTACATAGCTTTAGAAGGCTCAACAATTATAATTCAGTCTTTTCTTTCCTGGCGTAGGAACACAGTTGGCCACAAATGCATTGTTCCCTGTGATTGACAGATGCACATTTCAGGAACCAGGTGTTTTCTCATATGCACTAAACCCTACAGTGTACCATAGTGCTAGAATAATTGCATTAGGGATGTGCTGAAGGACTGACATTAAATTCACTCAGAGAATGGATTAATTCTATATTTTTTCTATCATACATAAGTTAAAAAGAAATTAATAAAACTAAGAAAACTAATTCTGTAAGCAAACAGATCGTGGGTTGCATAGATTTCATAGTGTTATTAATATATTCTCTGGTAACTAATGCTTTTTTCTTTGTTGCTATAGACTATAGTCCATAAAAATAGAACATGCCGTTTGATTCTGAAGGACGTATTTGAACTAAAATGTTTAATACAAAAAATTGACGACCATTATCGTGTATTTAAGTATTTTCCTGACACAAACCTCAGTTTATGTTAATATTTGCTTATTAACCCTTTGACATTTTGAGAAGACATTTTTCCTAACGCGTACTGAATTATTGTCCTCAGTTGTCCTCCTCAGAAAGGAGTGCCACTAAAATTGAGTCCGGTGACTGATCTCTCTGGGACTGCTGCTTGAGCTAGCATACTAACCAAATGCTGTCGAGGTTCAGAGCAGGAATAATGGCAGGAGAAATACAGCCATTCTGTGTGTACCGGTAGAGGGCTGCACTACATCAGGCTGAATGCTGGGATCTCTCCTAATTTTGTATAGGGGTCCCAGTGTCCCTGTGTAGTGTACTGCATGCAACACTAGCCCGTACTATAGGAATGCTAGATCTTTAAATCATGTTCACTCAAACTCTCTTAACAGATTAATTCTTAGTGTTCTCAAGGGGAAATTATACCTGAATATTGATTCTGCCTGCCATATAGTTCAATATACTCATGTCCACTTTGCACAGCCTTAAAAAAGTAAAATATGCACGCAACGCTTCAGAGGTCTCGTATTGCGCTGTAACCATATATATACATATATGGGACTAAAAGCTAGTCTCTTGGTTATATACGATGTACGTCTGCTTGAATAATCAATTTTTTAGCGTTAGAATGTTTATTGCATGTTTAAAGGTGTTTTTACTTCTGCCCTAATGTACTTTAAACAATCAGTGTCATCTTGAGTAAAATCAATAGACCGGGACCTTTATTTTGTGTCGGGAGATTTACAACAAATACAATATGTGCTAATGAACTGTAGTTCAGGAGCCCTAGCTAATTAGGCTACCAGCTGAATTTCTATTTTTCTACAGGGAGTACTAAAAGAAACCCATCCGTGCTTTCAGCTTAGCAGACAACGATTCTGATAAGGTCTGGCTGGCTGCCTTCTGTAAACTCCAAACTTGCACAGAGGAGCTGGAATCAAACATCTCCCAAGTGGAGCACAAGGGTTTCATGCATATGTATGCTAGAGTTTTCTTTTTCTTTAGTGGAATGGAGTAGACAGCTTGGAGAAATAGATCTTCCTACTGAGCCATTTTGTCATTTATTTTTAATTTAAGAAGAGGTGGAGAAACATGCCCCAACTCTCAGTCAAAAGTTACAGTTGGGAGAACTGTGATAGAGAGAACACAGGAGAACAATGAAAGAGTTACTGGGAATTTTATTTATTGGTAATAGTCAACAGTCTAGCTTACTCCTAATTAGCTGGTGGAATACTGTTACCCGTTGTTGCCAATATCTGTATAGGTACGTGACTGAAGTGTATAACCTCTCTTTTTCAGTGACTATATCCAGGGAAATAGTTGTTATTTGGAGAATTCTTACTATTCAAGTGTCTGATGTTTTCTTCTCAAATACAAACCAATTACATCACTTAAAAGAAAGTCAAGTGGCCAGCAAGTCTTTAATCAGTTTTTAAACATTTTGAAATTTGAATGTATAATACTGTGGTCCAACAGTATGCATTTTGGATATTTAAAATGCGATTGGACACATAGCATCAATAATTGGTGAAGGTTTTCAAAAAAAGTTTTAAACCCCAGGGCTGCTCTATCATTTGAGATTACAGCCCCCAGGTATGGTACACAATTCTTTGATATATTCGTGCCATCAACTTGCCCACCAACCTATTTCCACAATGTAATTAATAAAGAATTTATTCCTGGTAGAGTTTTTTAAGTAACTTTACTGGAACATTTTTGCAGCCCTTACAAAGACTGCTACATTAATTTATAATGTAATGCAATGTACTTTATTTAATTAGTGCATGATCAATAAAAACTGTACGTTTTAGGACAATCAATCATCTTGGATTTCTAAATGTGCCATAGACATGCAGTGGTTCAGTGCTTTAAGTGTTTTCTTCAGAGTTCAGGGAGTTTCAGATCACTATAAACCCCCTCAAATTTATTCAGGTGAACTGCAATATGGTATAGAATGGAGGTATTCTATAAGAAAGCATATTATCAATTTTGATTACCTTTTTTTTTTCAACCCGTATGAATAAAATCCATTTAAGAAGGACGGAACAGTAACTTGACTTTATAATGAATGATTGAATGAATTTCCTCCTAATTTTATTACATTTTAGTTGAGGTGCTAGATCTTGATTTGCACAATGGCTCAGCTGGCGTTCTTGGTCAAGGGCAAAACATCAGCTCTCCCTTAATTATAGAAAGAAGGGCTGGAGTCTATTAGGCTGTTAATGCAGATTTCATCTCCACAGTTAATTTCACCTTAGCCTGATTGTGGTGCACTCCCCGTGTGTGCCGAGCAGTTTGAATGAAGAGTTTAATTGGTTTTCTGTCTACACCGCTGCACAGCTAGCTCAAACATTCCATCGGCGATCTGTCCCCGGTGGAATTATTTACTCTCTGGGTTTTGGAAATTAATTCACCACCCTTATCTGTGTACAGATAGGCTAATATTCCGGCACTTTAATCAAACAAGCGTGGGTTTGTGTTGCTAATGTCCGTTTATTTAAATATGCGCATTGCCTTGCTGTGTCAAACCACGCCATTGTTTGAACAGTGGCTTTTCTTTTTTCATAATTCTTACAACCACTGATAGCTTGGTTTCCTGTGTGTCATTGACTAATATTTGTCTTTGGTGATTCAGTCTTCCGGGACACTTTGAGAAGAACAATCTGAGGTCTGTCTGAGAGAGAAATGGGAATGTCCCGGAGAAGACTGTTTTAGCATGCATTCTGTGGCACACATTGACACTAGATTTAGTCCAATGTAAACAAGATTCATTTTTATTAAATGACATTAAGACGTCTCTGGTATCTTGTGGGTGAAACTCTAATGACATTTGCCTTTTGCCCTATTTAAGTGCTTTGGTCTGGTTTATGGTTTATGTCATTAAGTGTTTTGGTGAACTGTTTGGTTCCTTTTCCTTTTTTTCCTTTTATGCCTGGAGCGTAATTTTCTATGTTGTCTTATGGTGTGTGTAGAATATGAAAGAAGTTACTTGTAATCACTTGTTCATGTCGAATACATGCATTGTTCTCCCCAAAATCTATTCTGCATAGGTTAGCTGCAGCTAAAAGTAGATAATTTAGTCCACCAGCTCTAAAATGGAGAGTGCAGTGGTCCTTGGGGAGATGTTCATAACGTCAACTGTCTTTCTTCAGAATTAGGGCACAGAAACCTACACTGAAGGAAGAGAGAATGATATCGCACAGTGAAGTGGACCATAAGTACCTGTTATTTTTCATAACATACTGTATCTCAGTTTGTCAAATGGTTTATAATGCAAAACATGTTTAATTTATTATAATGGATACATTTCAATTGATGTATTGATTAAATCAGTTTATCTTCAGAGCCTTTATGATGCAAGGCATTTGAAAAGCCCTGTTCATCGTATGAAGGAGTTTAAGGTGCCTGACTTGCAGTTGAAAATATCAACGCAAACACTGACCTCAATTAGTTCATTTGAGCTGTGAAACACCACTCGGTTGAAAAACAAAGACTAGAATATACCTTAGTCTTAAAAATAATCCCTTCAAAGCACAGCATTCCATTGGCATATACTTTAAATTGACTAACACATCGTTTCACTAGACCTGTGTGTTAACCATGTGCATTTTTTAATCTTATCTGAGGGGTGTGTTTAAAACCTTAAAATCATTTTAGAAGTGGTAACAATGTGCTTAAATTGTAGCCAGTTTAACCTTAACTGCAGATTCATTATAACATTTGATTTGGGGGCTTTGTCATTAGGGTTTCTTGTTACGGTCACTTATGCCCCTTTCCAAGTTCAGTGCAAATAGACTGGAGTGCAACCACTGCCACAGTCCCTTGTGTTAGATTTCTGTAGACATGTCAAGGAGAAAGACACCTGTGACTTTGCAGACGGCCCCACACACAGTGAATTACATTGACCTGGTTGTATACAGCACATGGTTAGGATTGTTATTCCCTCCCACCAATCATATAGGGTTGCCAGATTTCGTGTAATGCACACACATTATATACAGAACCAGAGCTATATTCTGAAGTCCATCTAGCCCTTATTTGACTTGAATAGAAACTGTCGCTTTCAACCATAAATAGTTATTTGTAGATTGCGCTGAAAAACAAAACATATATTTTTAATTTTAATTTGTCTTCTAAAGTTAACCAAATCCCTCCCTAGAATTTCATAACTGACACTTATTATAAAATACAATTAAATCTTATGCTGCTGCATGAAACTGTTACAAAACTTATCTCTGGAATGGTTCTCTTTATTCTCTATAATGTACAATATATTTGTATATATGTAAACATATTTATTTACTTTTATTTCAGGTTTTATATCATAACTGAAACCCATCATTCATTTTATTGTATAATTGTTTTTTTAGGAAAACACCAATTATGTTCTATGCAAAAACTTTAAATAGATATCAAGTACTGTAGATGTAGACAATAAGTAGAGCATTATATTTGAAATGTTCCTGTTATATTTTGCTGATCTTGTTCATACGAATGTCGGTTATGAATGCCTGGTGTCGGTTATGGCATCATGGTGATGACAGTGATGTTTTTTAGATAGGTCTTAGAAATAAAACAACAACATTTTTAAAAGATAAAAGTAAATAACAAATTCCTATAATGCATAGAAAGAAAGAAAACAATGTTTGTATAGTAATTTGTAATAGTAATAGTAATCATACTGCAGGTATGTGCAAGAACCTGCAGCTGATTAATCCTGAAATGAATGAAACTGCTATGGAATGGGAGTCTTATATGTTTAGAACCAAAGATGGAAAGGGAAGTGCAAGAGACATCAGCCTTCTGGTTATGCTCTCCGATTGTTTCAGACCAACTGGGCAGAGGAAAAGACCATGTTGACCATTATCACTCAGTGGCAGATAATATGAAAAATAATATATCAGATTCAATGGTTCCAGGATATGCATCTCAATCCTAACACACAACACACCATTGGCCTACTAAGATCATCAGCCAGCTCTTCAATGGGTGTGATTGTCTGCTGCTTCTTCTCCATCTCTGTTCTCTATCTGACCACTGACTGGTACTTCCTTTTACTTCTTTCTCTTTGTTTTGCTAAGTATGCACTATGTTTCTCTGCATCATTTTCCAATGATTTAAAATAATAATAATAATCTACCTAAAACCAACTACCCTTTTTATTTTAAGTAATTAATTAATTTGTCATGGGCAATGCAGTATACATTGTTACAGGTTAAAAACACAGAACAGATGCACTGCATACATGGTTTCTAGCCAAAGCTAATTTTCAACTGCTGTCCATGGTCAGACTTCAGTTAAAGGCCTTAGACTTACACTTAACCTCTACCATTCTATAATTCTAATTTTCACAGCTAAATTTAAATTGGCCCAGTATTATAATCAGCATTAAAACTGGCTTTAGAAACCACACACAAACAGAAACATAAAATACCAAACAACTGAACTAAAATACACTATAAAATAATAACCGACACCAACTTACAATAAGCAACATGTTTTCAATGTCCTGAAAAGTGTTGGCTATGAAATAAATTGCAAGGTGTCGGCTATGAAAAATTCCACTTTCTTGTCCAATTTAACACGTGGCAGCCATTTTTGTTCTTGTAGTAAACAAAATTAGCATTGAGAAATTGGCGTTTTTTGGTCAAATATGTTAATACTCCTTTAATATTTCAGATTCATTTTTTACCTTGGGTGTTGGTTATGCGCTACAACAATGTGCCAAGAGGCACTTCTAAGTGTAACATTAATATTTCTAAGAAAAGATGAAGCAGTCCTTACCTGTGTCTGGTGTTCACTGACAAAAGGCCTTGATCTTTCACCTCATTCAGAAACCTTTATTGAAATTTTCACACAAAAATTCCTTAGGATGTCGGTTATGAGATGTGGAATGTGGAAAATGGGACGGGACGGGACGGGACGGGACACATTAAGGGTTATATAAAAATAAAATAAAACATGTTTTATATTTATTAACTTCAGATTAATAAAGTATTTTAAAATATATAAAGTATTTTCTAGAAATATAAATAAAATCCTGCATTACTAATGTTTAAATATCTAAAATTAACCATTGAAAATCTAAATTCTAGTTTGGGGGATAGGGGTCAGCTATGAGATCTGTGGTAGAAAACTTAAGAAAGAAAACTTAAATATATGATAAATGTTTTACTGTGCAGAACAGATTAAAAAACTTT
Source organism: Amia ocellicauda (assembly GCF_036373705.1). Taxonomy (NCBI): domain Eukaryota; kingdom Metazoa; phylum Chordata; class Actinopteri; order Amiiformes; family Amiidae; genus Amia; species Amia ocellicauda. The sequence goes on from NC_089853.1 coordinate 44,532,039, forward strand.
AAAAGTTTAAATGTGTTTCATGGTTATTAATGTAGCTAATAATACATGATGGTACTGAATTAACTCTATTATATACAGTGAGGGGAAAAAAGTATTTGATCCCCTGCTGATTTTGTACGTTTGCCCACTGACAAATAAATGATCAGTCTATAATTTTAATGGTAGGTGTATTTTAACAGTGAGAGACAGAATAACAGCAAAAAAATCTAGAAAAACACATTTCAAAAAAGTTATAAATTGATTTGCATGTTAATGAGGGAAATAAGTATTTGATCCCCTATCAATCAGCAAGATTTCTGGCTCCCAGGTGTCTTTTATACAGGTAACGAGCTGAGATTAGGAGCACTCTCTTAAAGGGAGTGCTCCTAATCTCAGCTCGTTACCTGTATAAAAGACACCTGTCCACAGAAGCAATCAATCAATCAGATTCCAAACTCTCCACCATGGCCAAGACCAAAGAGCTGTCCAAGGATGTCAGGGACAAGATTGTAGACCTACACAAGGCTGGAATGGGCTACAAGACCATCGCCAAGCAGCTTGGTGAGAAGGTGACAACAGTTGGTGCGATTATTCACAAATGGAAGAAACACAAAATAACTGTCAGTCTCCCTCGGTCTGGGGCTCCATGCAAGATCTCACCTCGTGGAGTTTCAATGATCATGAGAACGGTGAGGAATCAGCCCAGAACTACACGGGAGGATCTTGTTAATGATCTCAAGGCAGCTAGGCCCTTAGTCACCAAGAAAACAATTGGTAACACACTACGCCGTGAAGGACTGAAATCCTGCAGCGCCCGCAAGGTCCCCCTGCTCAAGAAAGCACATGTACAGGCCCGTCTGAAGTTTGCCAGTGAACATCTGAATGATTCAGAGGAGAACTGGGTGAAAGTGTTGTGGTCAGATGAGACCAAAATCGAGCTCTTTGGCATCAACTCAACTCACCATGTTTGGAGGAGGAGGAATGACCCCAAGAACACCATCCCCACCGTCAAACATGGAGGTGGAAACATTATGCTTTGGGGGTGTTTTTCTGCTAAGGGGACAGGACAACTGCACCGCATCAAAGGGACGATGGACGGGGCCATGTACCGTCAAATCTTGGGTGAGAACCTCCTTCCCTCAGCCAGGGCATTGAAAATGGGTCGTGGATGGGTATTCCAGCATGACAATGACCCAAAACAAACAGCCAAGGCAACAAAGGAGTGGCTCAAGAAGAAGCACATTAAGGTCCTGGAGTGGCCTAGCTGGTCTCCAGACCTTAATCCCATAGAAAATCTGTGGAAGGAGCTGAAGGTTCGAGTTGCCAAACGTCAGCCTCGAAACCTTAATGACTTGGAGAGGATCTGCAAAGAGGAGTGGGACACAATCCCTCCTGAGATGTGTGCAAACCTGGTGGCCAACTACAAGAAACGTCTGACCTCTGTGATTGCCAACAAGGGTTTTGCCACCAAGTACTAAATCGAAGGGATCAAATACTTATTTCCCTCATTAACATGCAAATCAATTTATAACTTTTTTGAAATGCGTTTTTCTGGATTTTTTTGTTGTTATTCTGTCTCTCACTGTTAAAACACACCTACTATTAAAATTATAGACTGATCATTTCTTTGTCAGTGGGAAAACGTACAAAATCAGCAGGGGATCAAATACTTTTTTCCCTCACTGTATATAAAAAAAAGGACATGAACTTCATATTAATATGAACTTTTTGAATCCTTAATTAGTGAAGCCTTCCACCTCCACCTACCTAATGAGCAATGTTTAATATTCTTTGGGCTTATTGTGTGACACAGAGTTTCCATTAATGTCAAAATGTTTTTTGCATTTTATTTCATATTATTCCCACATATGTTCATCTAGAACATTAAAGACTCCTTTTGTTCAGTTAAAATCCTTATTCTTTCTTATATCTCTATTCTGAACTCTATCCTAATATAGCTTTCGACTGCTGCTACTGGCAAAAGGTCCATTAAAACCGACTGATTGTATCTAATGTGGCCAATTATAGTTAATGCATTTTGTTGATAAGTGAAAATAAACACAGCGCATGAATATTCTGCTCTTAAATATTTAAAGGTGTTTACATTATCATCTATTACATGTCTATAAGATTTGATTACCTAGTAAGTTTACTTTTTTAAATCATTGAAGTGGGATTTGCAGACTGTTCATTAGAATCCTCTGAACTCCACAGATTTCATTAGCTTCTCTAGCTACTTCTCTGATTCCAATAGGTGTTTCTTGGCACACCCTGCAGTGCTAATAGTAGATGCATGTTTTTGTGAAGAATAAGGAATTACAGCTCAGTTTTTTTGGCTCTTGTTTGGGCTTGCCTACAGTATATTAATGGGCAGTTGTAGGGAAAAGCATGACTAATACTATTAAGCATGGTTAAGATTTTACATAAATTTCAATTTTTAAAAGGAATCTTCCTTTCAACCCTTAGGACAGTTCCCTTCATTGTGACCTGGGATCAGTTAAAGTTCAACTGGCAAACAAAGTTAATTTTTGGTCTCAGCCTGAAAGTGAGCACACAGTTCCTCAGACTTCCCTTTTGGTAAAAGAAATAACAAAATGAGGGGGAAAATCCATCTGTCTGGAGTTTGGAAACATTGAAACCGAAATCTTCCACCATACATATGGCTTTGATCAATGGTTTTGAAAAATGGCCATTTCCATAGGAAAGACTATTGAGATACCCTCTAAGATATTTTGTTCTTTTGCTTAAAAAGACCTAAAAGACTCCCGTAGCTGAACATTGCATGGTATATATGGATACACTGTGGCAACGGTGGTTAGAAATCGTTTTTTAACATCTGTTCAGCCCACAGGTGGTAGGTCCACCCTGTAGTGTTTGTTGAAAAGAAGAATCTGAGACCCAACCTTGGCTCTTTCAGTAGAAGTTTACTCCAGGATTCCTGCAATTGTAAAGTTAATATATATTCAATATGGTTTTAGTAAAGACATTTATAAGAGTTGGATTTATTTTTGTTTGGTGTGGGGGGGAGGGGTTGACTTCTTTATTTTACTGTCTTTGTCTTTATGGATGTTTTATGCAGCTGACTCAATGAATAGCAGGCTAGAGTCCAATAAAACCTATCCATATATCCCAGTGACTTCAATAAAACGTGGAACAACTAATCACATCTACATGGATCTGTTAGTGCTTTGCAGCCATGATTGGATATAACTGCACTGTGTATATCTGGACATTTACTGAGAGTTACAATGCACAACAAAGATTTGGACTCATTCACAATGAGATGGTAATCCACTTCAGTGCTTACAAAGCATGTAATGTGGTCCTAATAGTTTTACTGATTGCCATTCTACAAACCCTTACAATACCAAAACAAATACCGTACATATAAAAATAAAATCTGATTATTTCTTCAAGCCTGTGAAGAAGAGGCAATAGGCATTCATCGTACATCTCTAAGCAACAACACACTTGCTTGTAATTCTCCAGACTCACTTGAATATTTCACATTCAAATATTTTTAAATTGCAAGATATAATTGGATAGTTTCACAGTGCAATATGGGATATAATATCACATGGAAACTAGCATCTAAGTGTTGGTATTTAAACTCTTTCTTGTTTAAAGAAATTTGACCTTTACACAAAGACCCCTGTTTATGATCGTCTGTCTCTCTGAACACCAGTTCAGTCACAGTGTCATCAATCCACACTGTAGGGTTATCTTTCTCCTTAATTGAATTGCCCATTACTCCAACAATTTGTTACGACAGTATAACGCTGAGACAGGGAAACCAATTAAATGGAAGACTTCTCTCTTGTTTCTTTTTTGCACTTTTAGCATCTGGAGTCTTTGCACAAATTGCTCTGTTTAAACTCAGTGAACCAGCAACTGTCCAGCTGAGAAGGAAAAGAAAAGAGAGATGTTTTCTTGTGTCCTTGCAAGGCTCATTTGCACTGGAGAGACGCCAGTGACTTACACTGGAGCATGGTGGCCTGGAAGGGACTCAACTGTTTCTGAAGTAACAAAAGACACATGCCAGGAAAGAAACCGAACTGCCCTGAAAGAAGTACCTGGGACCCTGGGCAACGGCAGCCCTGATAAACCTGTTTTTAGATTTTGAAAAACAAAAAAAACAACCAGCAAGATTTGTTTGAAGTTCAGTATGTTTAAACTTGTGTCGGATAGTTCATGGACTAGCTGAGATGATGCGCTATCAAATGCTGCTCAGTGCTCAGCTGATGGGATTGGTAGCTTCATTGTAGGGCGATAATAGACCGGAATACACAGCTGGGAATTCAAAGTCCATTTTCAGGTCTGGGGTCAAAATGTAAGCATACCAGAGCAATTCTGCATCCTTTCTGTGGAACATATGTGTAGGAGGTGTAAATGTTCTTTCACAACAATGACTCCGTGAGAAGAAAATGACTTCAAGGAATGTTAAATTGTGCTAGTTTGAGGCAGTGATTCATAATTGTTTCAAGACAAGTGATATCTGCGAGTTGTGTACACTAACTATCAGCTGTGTGGGTTTTTTACCGGCAGTGATTGCTCCCCCCGCCAATCAGTAGTGCAGGAAGCCAAGGGCAATTAGCAGTGACATGCACAGTATCAGCAAAGTGAGACGTTGGTGGAGCCTAGTGAGATTTTGGTTTGTAAATGGCCTTCTGTCCTTGCCTACTAGATAGCTGCCCTTCTCGATCGACTTCCAGCTCATTCTGCATGTTTTCTGGAAGAGAAACACATCCCAGTGTCTGTTTTATGTGTCTGGAGGCACAGAAAGAGAAGCCACAGCACTCATCAATATCTGAGTGACATATAGGATTGCTAAAGAAATGTCTCCATATAATGGAATTTCCTCAGTGAATTTAATATCTGGTGCTGTACTGTTGTATCTCTTATCTGATATCATCATACCAGATTTCACACACACACTACCATATTATGTAAGTGTTGTCATGACAGACAAAATATCAACATTTCTGTGGTTCCAAGTGCTGTTGTCTTTCTATGCCGCTGAAATAACTTGTCATCGTTTTTAATAATTTCAACACTTTGTGTACATCAGAAATGTGTGTGTGTGTATATAGACACACTGTATCTATCTATGTGCTGGTAGCCTTAAATATATACACTGCTAACATTATGACCACCTGCCTAATATTGTGTAGGTCCCCCTTTTGCCGCCAAAACAGCCCTGACCCGTCGAGACATGGACGTAGACCTCTGAAGGTGTGCTGTGGTATCTGGTATCAAGACGTTAGCAGCACATCCTTTAAGTCCTGTAAGTTGCGAGGTGGGGCCTCCATGGATCGGACTTGTTTATCCAGCACATCCCACTCGATTGGATTGAGATCTGGGAAATATGGAGGCCAAGTCAACCATACCTTGAACTCGTGATTCATCAGACCAGGCCACCTTCTTCCATTGCTCCGTGGTCCAGTTCTGATGCTCACGTGCCCATTGTAGGCGCTTTCGGCAGTGGACAGGGGTCAGCATGGGCACCCTGACTGGTATGCAGCTACACAGCCCCATACGCAACAAACTGCGATGCACTGTGTGTTCTGACACCTTTCTATCAGAACCGGCATTCACTTTTTCAGCAATTTGAGCTACAGTAGCTCGTTTGTTAGATGGGACCACACGGGCCAGCCTTCGCTCCCCACGTGCATCAATGAGCCTTGGCCGCCAATGACCCTGTCGCCGATTCACCGCTTTTCCTTGCTTGGACCACTTTTGATCGGTACTGACCACTGCAGCCCGGGAACACCCCACAAGAGCTGCAGTTTTGGAGATGCTCTGACCCAGTCATCTAGCCATCACAATTTGGCCCTTGTCAGAGAATATTCGCTTGCTGCCTAATATATCCTACCCACTGACAGGTGCCATGATAACGAGATTATCAGTTTTATTCACTTCACCTGTCAGTGGTCATAATGTTATGGCTGATCGGTGTATATTCTGTGTGTAGCTGTATTTTCTGATTGTGTCTCTGTGTCAAAAGGGAAAATTTATATAAGTGACTCGGTGCCACATGAAATCCGAGGTTAGGTTACATAGAGTGCAGGAAGATGTGCATAGACACAGAGAAGTGGTGTAAAACAGCGTTGTTGTGACATGGGATACAGATACTCGAGGGATTCATTCAAGCGTCAGGATCGGGGGCATGGTTACTGAGTGTTGACATGTGAGGGTCACAGGTTGGGTAGAATAGGCATCGAGACTAAAGAAGAAAGGCCAATGGAAACAGTTTCATTGCCTAGACAGAAGCAGCTATGCAGGAAAGGGTGGGAGAAAGAAACGCACCATATTCAATTGGGGAATCTTTGGAGAAGACCTAGACAATGAGATAGAAACGGGACACAGAAAGGCTGGTGTCAGTGGGTACAGTGAATGTCCTGCTCCGTGCCAATCTCTGTGGATACTGTGCAAACACATCTGCCAGCCCACTTTTCGGCTCAGTGGGAAAACAAGCGGAGGCAGAATCTGCAATTACCGCTGATGAAAACATAAGTCAGGCCTTTGAGTGCGGAGGGGGAGCAGGAATCAGAAATGGCACAGATTCAGAGGCGACAATGGGAAGCCCAGGTTCAATGGAGCTCCCTTCCGTCTCTGGTGTCAACTGCACAAAGGGGGGGAGACTTGGAAGCGGACTTGGTTTGGGATGGAGGAAACATCTCTTTTCTGATCTTTGGAAAAGCTTTTTTCTCTCCTCTGCTAATGGATACATAAATTGTAGTTATTCATACTGAGGTTCCCTGCATAGATTATTAACAACTATCTGACAAGACCCTTGCAACACCTTGCTGTAGTAATTCCATTAACAAAAAAAAAAGAGACGTGCATGAGGGAGGATGGTATGAGAGATCTGTGCAGTTTACTAATTATGCATATTTGTTAAATATGCTTCTTTTTATATTGCATTTATTTTGTGTTATGCCCATATTACTATTATTATTATTCATAATAATAATAATACTAATAATAAAACATACTAAATGTAATTTACCCTCCATTTCTGATTCAGAATTAACACATGGGAAATAAGTGGATATTCAGATATATTCAGATATATTCAGGCTAGGTCTGCTTATATCAATCTCTCTCTCTCTTTAATGCTATGGGATATTATTTGTAATTTAAGCTGTAATACAACAACATTTATGCCATTCAATCAAATGCTAAAAAAAGAGATGTATTGAAAGAATAATGAAATGATGATGTACATTTTTTTTTATATCATTGCAAACTGGACGACAATAGAACTGAGACATTGAAGTTGATTGGTTTAATAAACTTCTTAATCTCCTAGGAGCTTGGCTTGATTTCCTGGTGGAAAACCAGGCATCCGTCTTGTTTCAGAGAATGACTTCTCTCATTTTTTTATGAATATTTTAATTGCACATCAAATTGGATTTTGTCCTCTCAAAGTTCTAATTCTCAAGTTGTCAGTAGGCTGTCTTGTCTAATAAAAAGTCAACAACATGCAAATTTAATGTGGAGGGACATCTCGGGTACCTCAGCAAAGATTGATTCCTAGGGAATATCATTTTGTTTGAATCCAATGATTTTGCCTTTCAGCTCAAAGTTCATTTTAAGAAAGCCAGGAGTGAATGTAAAATTTATTATTTTTCTATTGCAGTTTAACGTGATGGTTTCCTCTAAAGGAAGCACTTGAGGTTTTAGGGGTGAGGACTCTATTGTATGGGTACTGAGCACAGACCTTGAATCCAAATGACTCCTGTGGTGAGGGTGAAGAAGCCAACATGCAACCGCAGGGTCTTGAAAAGGGAATACAATGACCCAGAACAAAGCCAAAACCAGACTCTAGCTTTGGGTGATGTAATCAACTCAGCCCCAAGCTTCACTTGCAAAATCCACGTCAATGTCCCCACCTCAGTCATTGTCAATGTCTTCCCTCTTCTTGTTCCTGTTTTTCTTTTTCTGTTTCTTTTACCTCTCCTCCCATCAGGTTTATTCTGTAACCATTAAGTTACATAGCTCAGAGAGATAATGCAATCTTTCTCTTTTTTTGTTTGTTGGACCTTGAATTATGCTCATTAGTGCCGCAGATCCACAATCAAACTCCTTCTTCACTGTACAAAAGCAGACGTCCGCTTTTGCAATTGAAAGTAAAGGTTGTATTGTATTAAAGCGCAACATGTTCACACCTCTCAGTATCGGACAGACAAAAGACCAAGGCAGGCAATTGAAACACCAAGAATGGTAAATGTTGAATTGGAAGCTGGAATTACTGCTGGGTCTGTGATTGTTGAACACACTTACGGGGTAATTTTCATAGCTTTTTTTATTCCAGAGCAAAATTGGCCTTCTATTTTTCGTTATGTAATTGTACATTTTTAGAGGTGTGATATGAAGAACATATGCCAACAAATTGGTCATTTTTTTCCTCACTTAAATCTCTTTTTGGAAAATCAGTTACATTTTATTTGGTGTCAGGCAAATTTTGAAAGGGAGTAAACAGCCTTGGAATGATTTATTTACTAGTATAAAACCGCAACGAGACTCTAAAGCTGGCAGTACAATGTGTATGGTTTGCCTTTGCGGCCTTTAAATAAAGCTGTATTGGAAAACACAGTGTAAAGACATGGGAGGGAAAGCAGCCCTTTTGGAAGTGTGGCAGCGCACGTTTCTTCTATAAACAAGAGAGCGGGAGGCTGGGGTCCTGCTTCTTTTATTTTCTTAACGGTATTTATTAAGCGTGCATTTTTTCATCAGCCTCTTGGTACTTCATCGACAGGGAGTGGTAGGTTTCAGATGGTTGGACGGTGTCTGTGTTATTTGACTTTGGTTTCAGTGGGGCTGTGGAGGAAGCCGAGGCTCTTTGGAATAACAGAGTGGTATTGTCAGATTTACTGCATAGCAGATCTCCAGAGAAGCTCTGTTATATTATTGTATTTCACAGAGGACACAGAAGACTGTCTGGGCTCAAACGGCTTTGATTGTGTTCCAGAAAATGACGCTGTCCTCCCTTCATGCGACACACAGTTCTGCCGTTGCGATAATAAAGGCATATTTATAACTAGGTGGTGTTCACACAGATGTGCAGAACTGAAACTGCGGAGGAAAAGAAGCTCTTCAAAGCCTAGCTGGGTTACTTATCTGTATACGTTGTGTCCTTCAGGGTTTCAATGCACTTATGGAACTAAATATGAAACAATGCACTGACCTTTTCTTCTGTAAAAGTCAATGTGTTTGTGTGCTTAAGTGCCAGCGCTCCCATCCCATTGCTTCCCCGTCTTATTATTTTAAGAATAAGAGTCAATAACGAACCTTGTGCAATATAGCTCTTGTGGCAGCCAGCCCTGGAAGATGTCTTCACGCGGTCTGCCCATATTATATTGAAGATTGTGTAAATATTTAGCAAACACCCACTCTAGAAGACCTACACAAGAATGAAGAATTTCTCTGACGTGCGTTTGGTGGAAGTGCTGTGGTTTTATTTATACAGCACTCCTACAAGGATGCAGTGCAGACAGTGGATTGTTAGTGGAGGCGTTTTCCGGGAGGAGGTAAATAGTTGGGACTAGCCGATGTTTCTCCGGAGGGAATTGTTGGAGAACAATTTTTTTTCAGCCTCAAACATTTTAATTATCTTTCGTCATCAACTGCGCACTTCCCTAGACTTCTGTGTTGCGCTGTGGAGAACTGTGCGTGAATCACTGTCATGTGAGTGACAGTACAGAATTAATTAGAATTTAAGCATGTTAAGTTAAAAAGGCTGCCTTTGTTTGGTTTGCCTATGTTTGCTATCTGTCATCCCTCCTCAGTTAGTTTTTCTTCTCTGTACATTTTATGGGGTTTTTAGCTTGAAAGTCTTATTTGGTATTTAAGCATTTAATAGCAATGTTCTTTTGTAAGTAATTAATTTAGTAGAAACAAGTAAAAGGTCATATGCAATAGCCATAGTATATATTGTACACAAATAAAGAACACGAGAGGATTGTCATTCTCACTGTTCTCCATATAAAGGTGCTTGTTAGCACTTAAACTTCAAATAGATATTTTGATATCATTGTTGACTACAGAATTGCATGCTATAATAACATTTTGTGATGAAAACATTTATTGTAATCGGCAATCTTAAAATAATGATGAGAGTTTCAAAACATATCCGAAAAGATCTTATATGAGGTAATTAGATGAATGCACCAGGCAAATTATTAAGGGATTGAAATGGGAAAACAGACCCAGCTCTTTCCTGTGTTATTTGATTTTGTCAAATGAAGGAGAGTAAATGTCCCACTCTTTCTCATCACTGTGTTTCTCCTGAACAGGTCAATAACTTGTCCTTGTTGAGGAGGACAGGAGGGCCATGATAATTTTCAATCCTGCACTAACCGAGACTGCTCTTAAGATAAGCCCCCACCTCCTATTTTGCTCGTGATCCCTCCTAACCACATTGCTGTTTTTAGTTCCCTCCACGGCAGTGTATCAAATAGGTTTTTATTGACAAGGGAGCATGCTGATATGTGATACGCTGATGGGAAGCTTGAGACAGTTGACATTCTGGCCCGTGATTATTCTTTTGGAGCTTTGCCTAAGTTGATTGATTGACCTTGGATATGTAATACAAAAGAAAAGGAAAGAAATGAAAAGAAAATAATCCAAGAATACATCTCAAACCCATTAAGAAAGGGAACAAGAACACAGCCAGGGCTCCTGTCATGTACAACACTGCACCGCTGTTTTCCCAACATTGAGGGCTGTGTTACTTAAGTAACAGTGTGGGCATGGTAACATTATCGTTTTGTTTTGTAGTTGGAAAATCTTTCTTTAGCAAATTATCAATTGTTCCATTACCCCGCTTGAAATTACTTGCTGTCCTTGTATATATACACAAGTACTAAAGGTTAATGGGAACTCTGTGTTCTTCTCAATTAAATTAAGTCTATAGAGAGAGAGAGAGAATTGGAGTCAGTCAGAGATTGAAAGGGACTTGTTTGCTGTAGTAAGCAGGATGTGTTATGTCCATTGACAAACAGTTTTAATCAGGTGAAACACAGCCCGTGTCTGTTACTGGAGTTATTTTCTTCCTCACTGAAAATACTTGCAAATTCAGTGTCTTCTCTCTACCTTAGGCTTCTCCTTGACAGTCTAGATAAAAAGTCACTTCCTGCAAAATGATGTGAGGAGGCTTGCAGTAAGAGAATCTCATTCTTTTTTTTTTAACCATTTCCATTTTCCTCAAATGAAAGAAAAAGTAGCGAAGTTAAAAAGTCCTTGATTAAATATAGTGCCATTCTATGTTATAAACTGTTGAATGCATTTTTGTCTTAATTGAATTCCATATACAGTGCATGTGAACTGAAAACATACTTTTAATGTTTTCTGTGTATAGTGATGAATCCTCATTAAAATGACATGGTTAAGGCTTAATGTCTTTGAATTGGAAAGGCAGCTGAAACATCTTTACATTGATTTTCATATTGGTTTCTAGTGCACTTTGTTATTTAACGGGCTGTTGCTTAGTACAGTCATAAAAACAAAAAAAGTGTGCTTTATTTTACCCACCCTAATGATGAAAATGTGAAATTAGGAACCCGATACACGGACATTTAAACTCTATCCATACTGATTTCTTGAAAGTTGGATCTGCAGGACCAGCACTTGTATTTTATGCTCAGGCTGTCAATGTCAGCAGATAAATCCACTGAGAAGAAGGCTATTCTGTACTGATGCATTACCCCTTGACACAAAACAGAGGCCTGGCTTAGGTGATTGGTATCTTTCTCTCTGTGGTGTTAAACACAACGTCCATTTTACAGGTGTGCTTGTGCTACTCACTCTTCTTGAAGCAAGTTTATTTGAGAAGCAGTTCCCTGTATTTCCCCCCAAAGTTGTATTTTGACACAAATAAGTGATCACTGAGAATAAGGGACAAATGGATGAAATAGTTTGTTCTGTGTTAAAGAGCTCATTATACTTTGATTATACTTCGGGCATGGTTGGCTGTGCCTGTGATATCTCCTCTCTCTCCTACTACTTGAACAGCTTTGATGCAGATCAACATAGTAGTATTACCTGACATCTCTGAAGCAGGAAAAGTAAAGTGCTACAAAGGAGATACTCAACTTTCAACAATCCTTGGTTTCGGTAAAAAGCTAAGGATTAGTATCAGGTGGTAAGCATGATGGATATGACTTGGGTACAGTTGGATTATTACAATTAGAACAATGCATTACATTTGAGTTCAAGGTTAAACATGTTTTAGCTTTGGCACAGGAATGCATTTACGGTTAGCATTGTGCAACCTTTTAGAGTACTGCCTTTATATTGATTCGTCTTCAGAATCTCGTTCTTTACTTTTCATTCAAGAGCTGATAGTTAGAAAACAACTCCTGTTATCTAATTATCATTTTGTCAGTTTAATCTCTGCAACAATTCAAGCAAACCATCCCCACAAATAGATCAGGCATTAACATTATCAGTTTTGTTTTGTTTTGTTAATAGCACTTACAAAGAAGACACAGAATAAATTGATGCGAGTTTTGATCTTGACTAGTGCTGTTTGTTAACCTCTCCAATTAGTTGAATGGATATCAAGGAAAAAGCTTTCAAACATGCTGTTTTGTGCAGTATTTAGTTATAAATCTGTTTATTTATATATTTAAATTCCACAGTCCTGTAGCCTTTTATCATTCACCCTGACATAAATCCCAATTAAAATTTTACACAGCTTGGCTTTTAATTAGCACTACCCTGATCTCTGGAAGCTATCAATATTTAATGGGATAATTGTGTGAAATGACTTTTCAAAACTGAGCAGCAGGGGAAAGAGATCTGGGCAGTGGGGGGGAGGGTCATATTTAGGTACCCCCAGATTGCACTGTAGGGGGTGTGGTGGGAGGAGCTAATATCTCACAGAGGATCAAGATATTGTAATTATCCCCTTAGTTATCATTAGCAGCTGAATTACTCAAAAAACAGCCCAAATAAAATGCTGAATGATTTTTTAAAACCTCTCTGAAAAGCTATATCTATATTTTATTTTATCTGGATACCTCTTAAATAATTCATGCCCTCTTCCAGTTCAATCATGTGCATAAAGTCTTTGATGTTCTCTTTAATCATTTCTCGTGATCTTTGGTCCTGGTTGCTAAACTCTGCAAAATACACTGACTGTCTATATTATTGTACAGTCTTCCAGCCTGCTTCCACAAGCACATCCGCATCTGCTGATTTTCATTCAGACTGAGCTCTCTCTCCCCTAATCGAATTATGAATTATTCCGACCTTTCATGCCTCTTTACCAAAGGTCGATCATTCCATGTTTCAAATTTTGCAGGCATCTTGAAGTTTCCAGTGGAAAATCAAAAGTAAAAAAACGTGTAATTTAAGCAATTATTAAGTGCTTGATTCGGGAGCCCAGAACGCAAAGCCACCTGGCACAGGGGTAGCAATGAAACAGGACTGACAGACCCTGACGGAATATCTTTAGTGATGCTAGAATCCACAGGCCTTCTTCAATGTTGACTTCCGACATGCTGAGGGGCTGAATGATGATAGATCATGGGCCTTGAAATGAAGCTCATCATTAGGGCTCGACCAATTTATCTTCGTCCCGATCTCTGTGGTTGTCCTTGCTATTCAGACCAAGGCCTGTGTTCGTACAGCTCATTGTGTGAGTCTTTGCACACTCTGTTGTCTCTAAAGCCGCACGGAGACCTTTTTGCACGGTGTGTGGAAAAGTGTCTTGCACATCCGCAACTCAAAAAGGAAGCATAATACTTTGTTTCTCGTTTGGATGAAAACAAATTCCAGTTAAGATAAGTTGTCAGTCCTCTCAGCCTGAGTGCAGCTGCTTCCTCAAACTGTGGGAGCAGAAAATCCTTAAGAGGCTACTCCTGTAAAATATCTGACAGCCAGGCTGACTCGCATGGCATCTTACAAGAGGTAATATGATCAACTGTCTCATAGATCAATGCCTGCCAGGCTCGAACATTAATACTGTGGAGGGATCTAACAATAGGATTGTCTGTTCATGTTGCGATATCACTCCATCATATCGTATCATCTGCCCAGCAACGCTCACAGCCTGGGAAGGAAGCGTTGACACTTGTCCTAGAGATACACAATCTTCCCCAGCCTTCAGACAGGAATTTATATCATCAGAAATGACTGCGTGAACTTTGGCTGCCAATTTGCAAGAAGCCCGTCTCGTGGAAACCTTGTGAACTCAGCCAAGTGACGCTTGCTGTCCAGACAAGTCTCACTTCCTCTTTGCTCTGGTTGTTTTATTAAGCATGCAAATAATAATAAATGTGGGATATATACAATTTGCTGAAATGACCTATACATTTATACATGAAACTGTCTTCATGGTACAAATGATTTAACTGCCTAAATGAGTTGTAGATCATTTTGAAAGCAGTTGCTGGAACTTTTCTTTACATATGGTTAACCTCTTCTTCATGGTGCAGATGTTATCAGAGTCCCAGACTGGGAATGTCTTCTGAGTAGCTGTGAAATGAGACGTCCACTTGTATGAAAAATGGGGATGATAGTTGTCATAAATGTACAGATTTATTCATGGATTTGCATGATGATTTATGGTTTTATTTCCTGTCGGGTGTCGCTGTCACATTATTCTCACACTGCTGTTGTAGTTTTAACAGCTGTGTTGCTGCTGTTTTCTTCTCTTCTCCGATTCTATTTCAGTGCTTCTGGGTCAGTGTGAACTATTAAGGTACAAACCCAGAACTGTTCATGTGTAAAGTAGATTTTTCCAGGTTACAACGCTTAGTTCTCTCCTGCACCCTTTGGTACAGACATACCAATGTGGCCCACCGAGGGTAGCCAGCTCAGTTATGGTTGGCCAACCTAAATCATTGCCAGATTGGGTAACATATCACTAGATTATAACTGTGTGGTTGGATTTTATGTGGGTGTCATGAATGGTTTGATTTCAGTGGCAATTCTAAGTCAAAAATCTGTTCTGGAACACTGCCTCGGTATTCACTATGCTTCTGTGTCCCTCCTGTCTTTGGTTAATTTCACTAGTATACTCTTACAGCTGCATAATTGACTACACAGTTTGCCAACTGTCTGTCTCTGAAATATAGTTTTGTGTAGTGTAACATTTTTCTAGTGGGAACCCAAAAAAGACTAGGATCTAATAGTAAATGTTCGAGACTCAAACAACGAAAAACACACTGACATCGGCAGTGTTTGTCAGTGACTGGTCCAATTGAAATGGTTTTGGTAGCAGCAACAATAGAACGGACATTGTAGCAATACCATGCGACAACATTGGCTTCCATTCTGCAAAAGCAGTGACATACAGTGCATCCGGAAAGTATTCACAGCGCTTCACTTTTTCCACATTTTGTTATGTTACAGCCTTATTCCAAAATGGATTAAATTCATTATTTTCCTCAAAATTCTACAAAAAATACCCCATAATGACAACGTGAAAGAAGTTTTTGAAATCTTTGCAAATGTATTAAAAATAAAAAACAAGAAAAGCACATGTACATAAGTATTCACAGCCTTTGCGCAATACTTTGTTGAAGCACCTTTGGCACCAATTACAGCCTCAAGTCTTTTGGAGTATGATGCTACAAGCTTGGCACACTTATTTTTGGGCAGTTTCTCCCATTCTTCTTTGCAGGACCTCTCAAGCTCCATCAGGTTGGATGGGGAGCATCGGTGCATAGCCACTTTCAGATCTCTCCAGAGATGCTCGATCGGGTTCAAGTCTGGGCTCTGGCTGGGCCACTCAAGGACATTCACAGAGTTGTCCTGTAGCCACTCCTTTGTTATCTTGGCTGTGTGCTTAGGGTCATTGTCCTGTTGGAAGATGAACCTTCGCCCCAGTCTGAGGTCCAGAGCGCTCTGGAGCACATTTTCATCAAGGATGTCCCTGTACATTGCTGCATTCATCTTTCCATCGATCCTGACTAGTCTCCCAGTTCTGCCGCTGAAAAACATCCCCACAGCATGATGCTGCCACCACCATGCTTCACTGTAGGGATGGTATTGGCCAGGTGATGAGCGGTGCCTGGTTTCCTCCAGACATGACGCTTGCCATTCAGGCCAAAGAGTTCAATCTTTGTTTCTCATGGTCGGAGAGTCCTTCAGGTGCCTTTTGGCAAACTCCAGGCGGGCTGTCATGTGCCTTTTACTGAGAAGTGGCTTCCGTCTGGCCACTCTACCATACAGGCCTGATTGGTGGAGTGCTGCAGAGATGGTTGTTCTTCTGGAAGGTTCTCCTCTCTCCACAGAGACACGCTGGAGCTCTGTCAGAGTGACCATTGGGTTGCTGGTCACCTCCCTGACTAAGGCCCTTCTCTTCTATCGCGGCCAGTTCTAGTAAGAGTCCTGGTGGTTCCAAACTTCTTCCATTTACGGATGACGGAGGCCACTCTGCTCATTGGGACCTTCAATGCTGCAGAAATTTTTCTGTACCCATCCCCAGATCTGTGCCTCGATACAATCCTGTCTCGGAGGTCTACAGACTTCATGGACTTCATGGCTTGGCTTGTGCTCTGACATGCAATGTTAACTGTGGGACCTTATATAGACAGGCGTGTGCCTTTCCAAATCATGTCCAGTCAACTGAATTTACCACAGGTGGACTCCAATCAAGTTGTAGAAACATCTCAAGGATGATCAGTGGAAACAGGATGCACCTGAGCTCAATTTTGAGTGTCATGGCAAAGGCTGTGAATACTTATGTACATGTGCTTTTTTTGTTTTTTATTTTTAATAAATTTGCAAAGATTTTAAACAAACTTCTTTCACATTGTCATTATGGGGTATTGTTTGTAGAATTTTGAGGAAAATAATGAATTGAATCCATTTTGGAATAAGGCTGTAACATAACAAAATGTGGAAAAAGTGAAGCGCTGTGAATACTTTCCAGATGCACTGTACCTCTCTACTTCACTTATCTTACAGTAGGCATATTTTGTAGCCCTGTGATGTTTTGTACTCGTTTGAAGCGATTTAGATTTTATTAGCATTTTTTTTCTGTTTCTGTTGGGAGATGAGTAAACTGACTTGAAAACATCAGCTCAAATTGTTCTCAGCTGCAGGTTTTTTTTTTCCTGGCCGGCTGATTTTGATGTAGCTATAAATTAGCTTGTGACAGTTTGGTGATCCCTCCATCTGTGCGATAGGACATAGAAATCTGAGTTTTCATTTCATTGCAAATTTGAATTTTTCATTCCAGCAGGCAGCCGTTAATCTTTTGCTCTGGATTGCGCAACGAGAGTGCAGGATTACCGAGCCGATTGGGTAATGACTGAAGAGATCCCATGGCACGGTTTAGTTACTCTTTTGTAAGGAAAAAAAGCGAAGGAGAAGCACAGTATTGATTCATTTAGAATGTGGTTTAGATGCAATGTCACTGTATCTAACAACTACTTAGTGTAAATGCAGTTATAAAGTCACCGATGATGGTAGTGATTAAAGGGTTTTATTACAACTTCTACATTTTTAAGTTCTGAAGTTTCCTGCTCTGTTGCCATATGTGTTTATGCTGTTCCAAAATCCCAGTAGGGACACTTTGTCCAATTGAAAACACCTGTGGGTTCGCTGCACGAGAGCATCGGATGACTTGAATACAAGACCGAACAGAAGACTGACTCCTTGTACAGTTTGGCAGAGCCTCATTTTAAATATGAGGTTTGGGCTATAATCCTCTGCTTCTTTTTTCTCCTGTAATTGAAATGTCTTCTTTCTTTCGTTCTTTTTGTTCTATCCCTCCTTATCAAGGATTACAGACCCATTTTCAGGATTCTGCAGGATGCCTGGCTGCTCATGCATAAATTATAACTGCCCGAAGGCATACAGCCAATCGTCTAATATAAATGCTTGTTCATAAACACCCGATTAAGTATTTATAAGCAAAAGGCTACAACTGGACAGTAGCATGAGCCCATTATAGCATACATAATTGTCGGTGCATATTTAGACAATATTGCACATCAAACAGACATGGTTAATAGGGAGTTATGACCTCGAGGAAAACATCTCTATCGTATTATGTACTCACTTGGTGTTTTGTTTCATATAATTTCATATAACACAAAAGTGTTTCTCATTAGAAATTATGAATAGGTATCTACAGACTTTATTAGGGTAGTTATTACTGCACTTTTTCCACCTACCTAACCACAAGAATACTGTTCAGTGTGTAATATGTATACAATCCTTTTTTCTAAGGAACTTTGGATCAGAGAGAAAATTGGGCCTGTTTTATTTTTATAAACCCCATTTGCATAACATAATCCCTGTATTACATTATTCAAATCTGGATTCAAACCAATACTTTTTAATTATAACGTTTTTTTTTGTGTTGCCATGTGCACTGCTGTTGGATTCCTGTTATGACAGGCGCTGGCTCTGTCAATCACCACAGCAGACTGAGTTATTGATAGAGATGTCCATTGAAACCTCTTTCTCATAAATGACTAAGTAGGGTGTTTTTTGGCAGGGGGAGTATTTTTGTTTAAATTAAGCCAATGTTTTTTTCATATATTTGTTTTATTTTGTTTTCATTCCACTGTAGAAACCACAGGCGTGATTGTGCGTGGCGGGGAACACATCTAGCGGCGGTGTGAGACACGGTCAGACGCTAGGGTGAGCCCCTACAGCCTTTCCTCTCTGTAATTGGTTTGGGACTCTTTGCTCACAGTTCTGGCTCCCGGTCATGGAGCTGAAATACAGGCCTGGCAGGAACATTAGTTTGGATGTAAATCCCACAGCCAATGGGAAAACCATTGAAGCTGCAACTTTTCCAGTTGGTGTACGAGCTTCAAAGCATATGCTGTGCGTGTTTATGGAAGAGAGCGCTGTGGCGTGATCTTGGAACGGAGCGTGTTTATTCGGTGTATCATTTTCCCCATGCACCCTTACATTCTGCTATTGACATCTGAAGACCTGAATGGATTACTGTGTTATAAACAGTGGTATACAGTGTGCATCTACCATGACACTGGTTTCATTTTTAGTAGTAGTAGTAGTAGAAGTAGTAGTAGTAGTAGTAGTAGTAGTAGTAGTAGTAGTAGTGCTAGTGCTAGTGCTAGTAGTGTAATTATTATTTTTTTCATTACAAACACACAAGAAAAGCTATACCGCATTAATTCAACTATGTAGTTGGTACTACAGAAACACAAAGGGGAATGGCTATCTATATCATTTAGATATTGATCATACTCCTTTTATTAATATTAGTGGTACAACGGGGAAAAATGTATATTTAGCTAAACTGAATAAATCACTTCTGGCAATGCTCACTTTCACATTATGGAAAAACCATGCTTTTGAGGCACATGAAAGGGATTATGAATTTAAACTTTAGTACCCATTATTAAATTACACAGCTTACAGAAGGTTTCAAACTGAGGGCTTTAGCTGCATGAATGCAGTTTAGTCATGTTGTCTTTATTTTTGTTTTAATATGGCAGCACAGCCTGTCCCAAATACAATCTGCAGGAACAAATAAACATGCAAGGACATAACAAACAACCAATTCAGAGTTCAAAACGACATTATGCCCCTATTTTTCTGAGGCTAGATATTGACTGTAAATCTTTGCAGTGCACATCGAGCAAGATGCATTGTAGGTATGACATATATACTGTCCATCGATTTTTTATTTACTTAGATGTCATTTTCAATTACTATTGCACTACTTTGGAAAGCCCTGAATGTCCTGTTAATGTTTACACAGAGCTGCCCCCCAAACCCCCATACAACATGGAAATTGTTATGCAATGAGCACATCCTCAGAGATGGCTGAATATTACTTTACCCTGCAGATGCATCTTCTTATCATCTCAATCCATGTGACTGTACTTGGCAGCCAGGTATTGCTGGGCCTAAAGTGGTAAATGAAAGATAAGAACAAACCGTCTCTGTGACCAAGGAGAGGATCCAAATGCTCTTAAAACATAATGTATTGTTAAAGAGTGGTTAATATTGCTCCAGGTATGGAATTTTCATGTGTTCTCCAGAGTATTGATTTCATATAGATATTGAAGTTTCAAGTACCAGCTGTCTTCAGCAAACATGGGCATGATGTCTCCCCTTCAAAATGCCTTTCATGTGAACGGAAAGATAACTGAGACCCGATTTTTATGCTTGCAGGTTTTACGGCATTTACTGTAATACCTACCCACCCAAACTGTTTTTTTGTATCCACAAAGCTTCACAGCAGGAGGTTGGCCATTTCAAAACTCTACGGCTGGTTTTAAAGAGTCCTGTAATAATGTGTTCAATGGCAGTGATTTGTGCAGCTTCTAAGTGAGAAATTTGCATTTTGCGAAGGCTAGACTCCCTCAGTTGGCTGATCTCTGAAAATGCTGTTTGATGGTAATGATCTATCCAGAAAAACAACCTGTCTGAGAAGTCATCTATTGAGAACTCAGAAGCACATTCTGATATTTTTGTAGGATCTCTGTCATAGTGCTGTGCTAGAGGGTCAGGAGGAAATAAAATAAAAGGCTTTTTGTTCCGTATTTAATTTTTCAGCCTCACATGGGCTTGAATCCCCCCCTCCTCACTCCTCCTCAGTCTCATTATTCAAACCATTTCCATTTATTCCCTTCAGTTTTGTGCGAGGCACTTTTCCCCAAAGGTAGCTATGGAGATGTAGTTGGTGTCTCACAGCCAGGGTGGTCTGAAGGAAAAGTGACTTCCTTTTTCGGGAACATGACAGCAACACAAAAAAGAACAATTTTGAAGAGAAGGCGGTATAGTCTTTCAAAACACAAAAAAAACAAAACACTGCACAGCCTTTCTAATTCACACCTTCTCTGCACTTTTACAAAGATGGAAATGTGTTAATCTATGAGTTCTGTACTGTGCAAAAGAGGATTCATTTTGTAATGTGACCTCATCCAAGAACAATTTAGCAGCAGGAATTACAAAAAGACCCCCATGGAGATCGTCAGTGTAGGTGGGGGGGTATAGGATGGAGGGAAAGAAACTTGCATCCAAAAAGTTTAAATTTATGCTCCTTCTACTATTTTGGAAGGAATATATTGGCACTGGCTTACAATTAAGCTCCCTTTACAGCCCTGATTGCACTTTAAAAAGTCTTTAACACCATTTATTCATGTATTTATTATAGTTTGAACATCTCTTGAATTAATAGAGTAATGTGTAGTAATAAGTTATATTTGCAGTGCTCTGGTTTCTGAAAGCTCTATATTGATTTCCATGGGTGATTACCACGGTAGTGTGTAGTTATGCAAATTGCTACAAAAACAAATACTCGCCCACGTACATTTGTGGGTTCCCACTAACTGGAAATAAAATAAAAAATTCTGGAAATGCCTAAATATTGCTATACCCAATTATTAAGTTAATTTGCCCTTAGGAACCAATTATCTCCTGAGCTTACACACACATACATAAACATTTGGCAAAACTGTACTGAGCAAATTGTGTTGAGACATTAATGTTCGTTTGACAATGTGGCAGTTGTTTATATGTTAATTCTAGAATCTAGAATGAATGATTCCAACAAAGTTGCAATTGTAAACGACTGTGCTATATTTTGAATGGGGTTAAAACGTTCATCAGAGAAAATAACTGCAGATTTCTAAGAAGCCTGCTGTCAATACTATCAGTACTGACTATCATTGTGGTGTTAAAATTGTTATTTTGATTTACAAATAAATAGAACATAGGAATGGTGGATTGGGCATTGTGTGAGTATATAGCCATTTTCCCACTACACCATCTATCCTGGGTTTAGTTGCCCCAGGGTGACTCGCCCCTGAGTTCAGCTCTTCTTGCGTTCACATTTGCGTAGCGATACAATACATGGGTTAAGATTCACCACGGGGTTAGACACAACATATTATCAACCCGGGTCAAACACTCTCATCAAGCTCTTGATAAAACTGATAAAATCGGTCACCGCCTGATTGATTACGATTGTAATCTTTAACTTTTTAATAATCTTTTTTTAGCGATTTTATTTTGTTGCGGCACTGAGATGCTTTTCTGTCGGACCAGTATTCATTTTGGCAGCTATTTTAGATTTTGACTAAAATGCTTATCAGTATTAGTCACATTTTAGTCATTTCATCTTTTAATTAGTTTTAGTTAATATTAGTCAACGAAAATTCCTGTCATTTTAGTCTAGTTTTAGTCCATGTAATTTTAGTCAAATTTTAGTCCATGTATTTTACTTCATTATCACCATCATGCATTATGTCTGATGCCAGATGTCTAAATCAATTAGTGGATGGATGCAGAACATTAAATGTAGTAACAAACCACTATTGTAAACTTCATGGTCACCAATTTCTGTAATTCATTTTTTTTTTAAAGTTTGAAGTCTCTTGAAATAGAGTTAGACTTACAAGAACAGTATGGAAGCATATAATGGACTTTATTCCAATGCAAATTATTCCAGAATTGCATTTTCATTTTTCATTTTATGCACGTTATTTAGGTAAAAATGCAAATATAATCATAACATTTGTATTTTTATATTCCAGTGCGCACATTCACTGACAATATTAACATTTCAAATGGCTTTTGCATTAACATTTAATTTTCAAAGACTTCCCCCGCTGATACACAAAATATTGCATGTTTAAAGTGATATTAAAAGCATAAGCATATTGTTAAGCCCTACTGTAGCCAAGCATGAATTGCACTTAATGCTGTAAGTGCTAAAGTTGGCTTACTATACTTAGATCCTAACTTTACTAATTACAAGACCCGCACTTACCAGTCCTATATACAAAAGAACAGGCATTTAACTTCACACAAGCTGTATCAACTTCACGTTGAGCCCAATACATTAAACCACATCAAGTGCGTTCAACGTTTAGCGAAACACATGCTTAGGTACAATCGGGTTGCATTCTGTATCGCAGATTTCCACAGTTCTGCACAGAGCTGCAGAATCCCACCGATCCCATTGCTGGAGCTGCACAGATCTGCACAAAACTGTGATAAGCTACGCTACACGAACACGATGACCGAGTCAAGGCAAGCATGATTATGATTGGACCATCAAACCGCTCCCTGACCGGCTGCCTCACAAAATACTGTAATGTTATCCATTAGTCTTGTGTTCAATCTTTGTTTCATCACATTTTATTCAACTCAAATTAGAAGGCATTTTTTTGTTGTTATCGTTTTCTTCCAAGTATTTTGTTTCGTTATCGTAATAGTTATCATCACTGAAAATAGGTCGTTGACGAATATTTGTAGTCATAGTTTTCGTTGACGAAATTAACACTGTGTCGGACCCTGCACTTTTTGTGAACACTTTTAAATTGCATTTTATTGCCTCCATCTATCACTGGATCATTTGCCCACAGCATAACTCCCAGATTTCGTTCTTGCACCACAGCGCTCTTGCCATTTTTATTTACAAACGCATGCAAATACAAGAGCCTTGTGCCTTGATGTGTGTTTTTGTGTAACCCTGTTGCTTTCACATTAACATGTTTCAACCCAAGGTGGGCGCTTTGTCCCGGGTTGGAAATCTTAACCCTAGTCTCTAGCAGTTCACCCCAGGTTCAGAGTTTCATCTTGGGTTGAAAATGACATTGTGAAAGTGCTTGATATTAAACCTGGGGTCGCCCTGGGTTCAGCTGTCTAGTGTGACAGCAGCTTATGTTATGCATTTGAAGTTGCCATCTTGCTGTAATGTTAAGGTGAAACATCAGGCATCATGGCTACAGGATAATTGTGGAACAGAAGGCAGCAGGCGTCATATTACAATAAATGGAAAGAGAATAACTTGCAAAACATGGGCCAGAGTTAACTCTGAAAAGTTATCATGAGACGTAATTGAGAAGTAAAAATAACAATATTGCTTTGTCAACACTTCACACAATAATTTCCATAGCTAATCTTGCCTTCTTGGCTTAAAATAAATAGATTTTGTTTTGGCAGTTATGATTTTTCTTTCTTACTTTATCTATTTTGTGCTTCTCTCTTCTTCCTCCCTCTGTTTAAATACACTATTGATCTTTCCCGAGGTAATCTAGAATTGTAATAGCATTTCTGTTTGATATGTATCGGTGCCTCCTGGCTCTGAGAAAGCAGCCTTTATGGAATCAATTTGTTATCCGAGGCAGAGCTTCGAGTTGAGAGGGACCCAGCGTGAGGAGAGATCTATGCAGGCCTTCCTCCCTTCTCTGTGAGATGCTCTTGCACTTGACAACCATAGTCTGGTCACCTGATATTGTACAAGGGTAGTTCTTAGATTACCTGTGCCTCAGCTCGCAAATCTGTGCATGAATTTTTAAATACAGTCCGCTGAATTGAGTCTACTTCTCAATCTGACCTTCCTGTCTGTTTGCAAAATACAATGGAGAGAAAGAGAGAGAGAGATAGAGAGAGAGAGAGAAACAATTGTGTTGCTGTAAACTCCATTTGTCTTTTTCCTAGCAAAGATGGGTGATCTCTCTTGTGGCTACTGCTGAATAGAGTATTTTGAAAACATATAATTAACAAATAAGTCAAGTTTAAAACACTATACTTATTTATGTCAATACACTAGACTAGAATATTTTCCCCTCCATTTATTGATGCCAGAATAAAATTAGCATGATGGTACTATCAAGGTTTCTAACAGCAGTATACTGTATGCTTCATTATTATTGTTATGTCATATAAATAGTTTGGTCTCTCCCATAATTGGTCTGCCTGCCTTGACACCTTTTTAGCATATAAGTCATTATAATACAATCATATTCAGGCGAGAAAGACTGGTAAATGGGGACTGATAAGGGACTGAGAAGAATTGAAAGAATTAAGCATCCGTCCACATTTGTCGCCTTTGGGAACTCCTTCTTGCACATAATGCAAAAAGTTTAGTTTTTTTTTAGCAATATTTATTTTTTGGTAATGTGCTGACATTAAATCAGCAGATTTTGAATGAACCAAATGAACCTAGATAGTGCTAATATTGCAAACCACACCAAGCAAACCACACCAAGCAGAATCTTCCATCTCTTTAGGTGTTGAAAGCAAGATATCTTTATGCTTCATGCTTCTTAACGTATGTAAAGGCTGTGGCAGTGCAAAATGTATTTTGTTTTGGAATATTTATAGTATACATTTAATTAGCAAAAAATATTTTTTAATAAAGTAATCAATACAAAATTGTTTAGTGGTATGATTTTGGCTTTGTGCACACCCTTTCAAATTAGACTGGCACTGCCTTTGCCTCAGTTTGGGTTTTGAGAGAGTTGTAATTACCTCACAGTTACAAAGAGTTAATAATTAATCACCATTCGCTTCTGAGGGAGTTTGATGACGGCACATTTTTCCAGACACTGATGCCATATATTTTCTTTTTTCTTTTAATCAAGATGATTGGAAAGCCGAGTCACACAGTAATAGGCCCTTTTGCACACCACAGATGTAACCATCATATTGAACAACTGCAAATGACAAAGACAAGAATGAAAACGAAGCAAGAAGGCTATGAAATCATTGATGGCAAACTTGCTACTTGGACTTTTCTACTTGAGTTCTTGTCCATGCTTTGAAATATTGCCTAACGACTGGATGAGAGCATTTTTTTGCCCCAGCATTTCCATATTACGTAGTGCAAGTGTTACCTCTGGTGAGCTTCAGTGTCCTGAAGAAAGCGATCGTACGTCTGGCATGAATTAAAGCAGATGTTTGGTTACTATTGTGCTAAGACACTCAGGTTTACATATCCATTGTCTTAGATATGCTGGATTTTCTGTCTGTTTTCCCTTTCTGCCTTGTTTTTAATATTTAAATACCTCAGCTCAGCATACGGTATGGAGCACCAAAATTCAGCTTCTTTCTACAAAGGCATATCTTCCACTGTTAATCCCTTGTTAGCCTGCAATGTCTTGTGTGTTTATCTCTTGAGAGATTTTTAAAAATCAGCCATTTTTCATTTTTTGTGACCTAAATCTTCTGCTAATGATTTTATTTATTTATTTAAAGTAATTTTGTAGAATGTATCATGAGACATTGATTTTTATGTTAAGTGCTTTGATGTATACTGATACTTCTGGTCACTTGAGGTTACAATGAGGTCTAGGCATACAATAAAAAATGGGAAGAATCAAACAAAACCTTAATAGTTTTCAGACAATGAGGACTCTTATAAATCTAAGCCATGATGCCAAACAGTCCAGTGGCAGTGCTCTCTTTTTTTCTTTCCCATGGTTCCAGTCTGCTGCACTGCAACTTTGCTTTTCTCCAGGAACCATCTGCCTCCGGAGGCCGCGACTGCCTCTGCTGGGTGTGAATCAATAAAACGGCAGTGCGGACCATCTGAGAGGACTGGCACGCTGGCCTGTCTGCTCTTTTATTGGTAATTATTTTGTACACAAAGCGAGAGAGCGCTCGAAACAGCTTGTGCTCAATTCCGTTGTGGCGTAGCTGAGTCATTTTCAGCCCCCTGAGCAGTTCATCAGGTTATGTTGTTTTTGGAAAAGGCTCCGACCTCAGGAGGAACAACATCCTTTTGTTAGCACGCTGAGCATCTTTGCTTAATGACTCACGACTCAGACCCATGCATCCTTGGACAGCACTTCCCAAGTCTTCATTTCCAGCCAAGGCACAGTAAACTGGCAGCAAATCCTAAGCCGCACATGGGCATTATGGTCTTAATGTTCCTGTTATTTACTCACAGTGTGTTCTGATGTTTGGTCTCTACCCTTCTGTGCATTTCTTTCTCAGTAGGTTTCTTCATCGCCTCTCTCACAAGTTAAAACACGGTCAGTCAATAGAGGATGTTTTTTATTTTTTATGAGACGGTTTATCCAAGGGCAAGGAAGTGAATAGTGTTTTTGCAGCATTCCTTTTTCCCCTGTAGTTATTATTTGTGGTTTGTTTGTCCTAAATCCCACTAATTATTGAGGCCCAGAATGAGCGCTTTAGGTACGATTAACAGAAGAGAATGACTTTGTCGTGAGAAGGCTTCACCTTATTGAAAAATATATAATACTTGTGTAATGTTTTTGAATTCATAATAATGGGAGTTGCAAACATTTCAACATGTGTAGACTATAATAAGGATGTTTATATTTTGATAAGTAATCTCTTTCATGGGCCAAAAAAACAGCCATATTAGTCGCGAGTACTTTCATTGGATCCATTTTATTTATTTCAAAAGTGATATGTTTGGAGAAGTCATTAATGCCGAAGACAAATATAGCCATACATACATGGAGGAGGATTATAAAATTAAAATTGAGTTTTGGAAATGGATTGGGGGTGGAGTTCATAATTAATCTTTTTTCTGTGCTTTCGTGTTGTGTGTGCAATTAAATTACCTGGGAAAAGAACAAAAACATTAATCACTTGTAAGGGTATGGGCGTTGATTGATTTTTCTACCCTTTCTCTCTCTCTCTTTTTTGTTTTAAATGATAGTACTGGAAATAAAACATGGATACACAGAAATGCACAAAATCCCTATTGGTGGAGATTGAAAGTCTGTAAAAAAAAAAAAGTATATACTGCAATGGGGATATTGATAAATGTGCGTATGTACATTTTGTGACAGAAGAAATGTACTCAGCGGAATGGTTTACAGCTCCACTACTGCTGATGCAGCAAGATTGGACGAGCCGAAGATCAAAGGGTTGAGGAAGATAGTTAAACTTGGAAATTGAAATGAAGTACTAGTGTACTTCGGTAGAAAATGCGATCAAGGTTTTAGATATCCTTGTTGCCAAGGATGTAATCACTCTTGATATATATGTGGAGGAGCACCGTGTCTAATAAAATTGATGTGCATCTGAAACACTTTTTTTTTTTTTTTTTCTCAGCAATAGAGCAGTTGGTAGACTGTTTTTCGGGGTTGGAGTAATAGAACGCCACCTTCACCAATTCTCTGCTCCATCAGCAACTTTCATTTGACAGGACGTCTCTACTAGATTGAGCAGTTTTCTTGAATTTGATCGTTATGACTCTTTGAAATGTTTAATAGCATTACATATACCAAGAATGTTTACTTTTGGACAACTTTGGGTGTCTTACACTCACTTCTTGCTTCAAGGCGTAACTCATTGCTTCAGGTTTACGCTGTGTCCTACATTTTGTTGCTTTACCTTACTTAGTACTGTGCCGTATAGGATTTTCAGGACTTGGTACAGGACTATGTATTCTGATCAATGGAGAAAGATTGCAAAACAATTTTTTTCTTCTCTCAGTACTACTTTTAAGTTCAGAGTTCACATGTGTCAAGTTGTAGATGAAAATCCGTACACGTTCTGCTATATTAGTATTATTATTTGCTTTATTAAATACATCATAGCCATCAGAGATCTCCAACTGAAGAATGGCTAATTTTAAAGCCCATCCAGAATAACACCGTAGGCTATAGATTTCTCCTTACATTTCATACAAATATCTGTTGCTGAGCATAAATGTTTTAAACTTTGCAATGATGAGGAAAGAAAGCTGATAAATCCCTTAAAATAATCACAAATTAACACAAATAGCCAAAATGTATAAACAGATTTCATGATTCACTGAGTAAACTAATCGATGAACCTTGCACATAAAAAAGGAGAGAGAAACAGCTGTATAAACAATAATATTAATTGGCAAGCTTCCACAAACTGCATGAAAAGGGAGATTTTTAAATGAAAAATATATTTTGGCTTTAATAATGTGCAAAGCAGTGTGTGTGTGTGTGTGTGTGTGTTTACTAAAAGTGAATCAGACCGCCTGTGTGGGTGTGCGCTTCTGTGTCTGTCTGCTTTCCCTTAAAGTTCCACTTTGTAACTTTCTACCTCCTGCTACTCCCTTCCCCTGTTGCTGCCTTACACAGGCCATTAAGTCTGAAAGGTACCAGCCTCATGAATACAAAGTGTCTTAGCCAAGCTTTCCCTTTTTCCTCCTCTCTCTCTCCCTCCCTCCCTCCCTCCCTCACCATTAGAATTGCTCTCCCTCTCTCTCTCTCTCTCTCTCTCTCGCTCCGCCTCTACCACAGAGAAAGTACTCTTCAGATTGGGTGCAAGCAGTACAGCCCTCTCTCATTCTCTCTCTCGTGCTCGGGGAGTGAGTGAGTGAGTAAGTAAAGCAAAGAGGCAGGCGTGTTTCAACAGATGGCTTGGGCTGTCCTGATTCAGTCAGAGCTGCCAGTTGAATGAGAGCTCAGAGAAAAGAGAACAAGTGAGAGAGAGAGTGAGAGTGAGAGTGAGTGCAGGGAAATAAAACCATAGAAGAACTTCTGTTTTTCTTTTCTTTTTCTTTTCGTTTCCCTGTCTTCTCATTTAAACTCCCCTTCTCACTTTACTGCATACTTATATATACATAGATACATATATGAATGTATTATCTTTCTGTTTCAAACACAGCTGTTTTGGTCAGTCTCTCAGCCAGCAAATAAAACACCACTCACGTCTGTGCCGATGGGTTTCTGATCCCATAACTCCAATCAGTCTTTAACAGGAGGAAATCTGCTTTCTGTCAAAACCCAGAGGACTGCTGCTCAAGGTACTGTGAATGCCCTACTTTATTTCTGGTTTCCCTGTCCGTGCATTACACTTGTTTTTAGCTCTGCTGATGTAATTGTACTGGGAATAGAGAGTAGTCGGTGCAGCGCTAGTGCTGAACTACACAAGGTGACAGACTTTCTGTGACTTAAAGGAGCCTTCCTCTTGATGTTTTTGCCTATTTTTTGGTCTCTGCACTTGAGTCATTGCAATGATCAGGCGCAGTTCTGCACAGGGGTGATCGAGTAACTTTTAAATATAGCTCTCATTAATATGTGTCAGTGCGAACTGCTTCAGCAGCAAGCACAGTCATAGATCTCGGATGCTCAGTATCCATCTTTGGATACCGGGAGGCGTGTTTCAAGTGAGTAGCTCTTTCTGTTTGAGTGTGGGGGGATGCTGAGATATTTGGAAGGTTTATATAGCGTAATTACAACAAGTTATATGTAATTCATGAATTTATGGAAAAAAAGCAAAGAAAAACAAAGAAAGCTCTGTCAATGTAATGAGGCAAAAGCATGCTTGTCGATATTTGCTACATGACACATTTGTAGCCTCGAGTTTGGGTTCAGTGGCCCCAGCCTGGCTTCCCTGGTGGAGGCTTACCTCACCGTCAGGAATGTAAACACAGAGCACGCCTGATTGGGCCATTCGAGTAGTTGAGTGGTCAGTGCAGTCCTTTAAGCAGATCTCTTGTTTATTTTATTTTTATTTTTCATACATGATGTATTTTATAATCAGAGAAGTCTCTTTAATTATAACATTAATTGGAATTACTTGTCATAAACCTATACACAAATGCAGAGTTTGAGCTTGAAAAAAACATCTTGTTTCACGAATGTGCTTTTCTACAGTATTGTGCTAATGTTTAGGTCATGCATTTATTGTCCTGTGCATTTAAGAGTTCCTGCCTATGCTGCCTGAAAATGATACAGTGGATTAATTGATTTTCCACAAGATTATGGGATACTGTACTGTATATTTAATTCTAGTTGTCAAATAGAGGCTTGGATAGCAGTTTCAACCACCTACTAAAACAAAAGGAGAAATAGGAAGTGATTCTTACCATGCACATTGACTATAATACTCAATTGTCAGTGTTTAAGTATAATAACACAGTGTCAGATTGATCGATTCTACTGAAAATGTGCTGGAAATGTGTTTCTGCAGTTATCAGAAAAGGTCAGCTGTTTGGGATAGATACAGGAATGGGCAGCAGTGTCATATAAAATAACAACCCTGTAAAATGACAATCTGTCTCTTCATGCTGTCTCCTTTTCTTTTAAACAACACTCACTGCATGTGGTGTTAGGATCTGTTTGTCCAGATCATGTTAATTAAATAAACAAAAAACAAACAACCAATTTAATGGTGTAATTGCTTTTATCAGGGCTGAAACAACCCCATATGTAACTATTAAAGTGAAGTCATAAATAGCAATAGATATACAGTATATTGCACATTGAAGCAACAATAATTAAAAATGCTGATACAAAACATAAAAACAGGCTGTAAAATATCTAAACATGTCTATCTAAATCTATAAATATATGTATCTACATAAGTAAATGAGTAAAGGAATAGTGCAAACTTGAAAGGATAAAACTAAACTTTCCAATATCAAAGTCGATGACTCCACTCCCTGATGTGACCTTTGACCCTGCTCTCTAGGAATAAAACAACAGTGCTGATTGAGAGGCTGTACGTGTCAGAATGCAATATCCTGCCAGAAATAATGATTTACAAAGAGCAGAGGATTATTCTCTGATACCTTTTCACTTTGTTGGACAGGATTATAAAGGAGTCTGAATCAGAACACATCCACATCACGTTTTTTTAGATATGACAGAATTTGAATTGTAGGAAGTACAACATATATATATATATATATATATATATATATATATATATATATATATATATATATATATATATAATTTATTTTTTAAGTTAGTACTTTCATGTTAATACGGTATCTATTAAGCAGTAACCCTCACTAAAGATTGTGTGTGTGTGTTTGCATTTGTTTTTTATACTCTGGCTTTAAGGATCAGGTATAGGGTTTTATATGTTTTTGCGCCAGCATTGTCTCCTCTTAATTTTAATCTCTTGACTCGTGTCAACATTTCTCCTCCCAGTGCTTCCTAGCCTAGCCTGTCAAACAGTAATTCATAAGATCAAGCTGCAACTCTTGCAACATGTGACTCCAGCAGCTTGGTTAAACCAGCTGAACATATGGCCTGGAATAAATTACTCTTTAATGGTAAATGGTGAAGTTTGTCTCAGTAACATGTGGCATATTGCACATCTTGTGACCACTTTATCAGCTGCCTTGTATTAAGAAATTAGCACAGACGACAATTGGTTGTCTGTAGTGATGAATTCATACAGCGTAGTGCCGAGACAGCAGGATGCTTGAATCACAGGTTGGAGTCCCACATTGGTACTTACCTTTTCCACCTTCCACAAGGTTGAGCATTTTAATGCAGCTCCGCAGCTGTTACTAGATTTCTGCCATTGTTAGCTGCCTTTTACCGGATGCTGTACATTTATTTATTTTTGCTGTTTGTCACTCTCGTTTCTTTCTTGTTTTGTACATTAATATGAAATGGGGATGTGTCATTGCATGAAAGTAATACACTAGTTCAGTGCAAAAAGAGCTGACTCTCCTTCTTCATTATAAAGTGAAGGGGTTTAGAAAAAATCTAAAAAAATCACTTGATGGCTGCTTTTGCAAATACCTGTCCAGATGTTGAGCAAGCAACTTTTTAAAGCATAGTGAATCGAGCCCACAATCAAACATAAAGGATATTACTCATTTCGCTTTTTAAGATGTTGTTTTTTTCTGTTTGTTTTTGTCTTATCTTTAGTGCATGCACTGTCTTGGTAACCACTGTTGCCCCAGAGTGCAGTTTGCTGCTGCATGCATGTACTTATGAGCATGTACAGGCAGTCATGCATACATGTGCTAATGGTGCAGTCACAGGGGGCTTCACACTATTAGCAGACATGAGCAAGAATGGTCTCTGTGGGGTGGCGTCCTAATACATTGTATTTACCTGCAAATATCCTTCATAACCAGTTATTCCAACAGAGTCTAGCACACACACACAAACCAGGGCTTCAGGCAAATCTCCTACAACACTGTAGACTAGAGTCTAAACAAATGATCAAATTCAGATTGTTTCTTGTGACAGGAACTTATGATACTTTACTCAAAACTGCATTGTTCTTTTTAATTTTATATTTGTATGTAGGGTTGTTTTTCATAACGAAGTATGGTCACTAATCTGTATGGCCCAGTTGTAGACAAATGCTCTAGTAATGAATATTAAACATTAAAACAGATTTATATAAATAGTGAACTAGATTACAACAATCATGCTTGAAAGGAAATTAAAAACACAAACCTAAAAATGACAGAATTCACAAAAAAACTGGGGGTACAGATATTCATTTTCATATAAAGAGTGTATTCCTTGGTGCTAAGTGGTACTGTGTCATACTAAGTCACTGGAAGTAAAGTGGTCATCTTTTGTATTATTATTTCCCAGTAGTGCATGCTGTATTTGTTTCTGGTATGAGGTTACTTTTTGTCTTCCAGGAATGTTAACTTTCTGTACATGTCAATATTTTAAAAAAGAGACTAATGACACAGGTCAAAGGTGATGCTGTTTGGCAGGAAACCCACCTATCTCGGATCCAGGCAGATCTGAAGGAGTATTAACTTTACATGGCAGTACTTTTTCCAAATCACCATTCTCAAAGTCATCAAGTGGGATTAAGGGAGATCAGTGTTCATGGGCTGATCAGATTGGGTTACTGTGGTTTTACTTTGTTTATTAATAGCAGAATCAAATTCACAGCTGTCTTCTTCTTCCTTAAGCTGGGAGATTAATCATAAAGGCTAAACATCCTGCAAGCCCCTCAGAGTAGAAAGTATAGGGACCTTTTCACCTGTTATAAAAAAAAAAAAAATAATAATTAAAAACAGACGGGGAGATGGACTGGGACTGAGAGAGAGATGCATTGTTTCTTACTGTTTGCCTACATCTCTGCAAAATATTTGGTAAAGAGAATATTTTACAGTATATTTTAAGAATTACCTTTAGTGTAAAGTATGCATTTCCCTGTTGGAATCTCAATAACCTTGGAGTATGGAAATGCCATAAACATATATGACAGATTTCAGATTTTTCGCAGTGTCATCAATCGTTTAAATAGCCACTGAAATTGACATGTCACAATTATGCCATTTATAGCTTCCTCGTTCTGAAAGTGTAAATCAAGTACATCTTAACACACAATAACACAGAAAGCAGGATGCATCTGCCCCTATCCTGCATAAACAAGAATCAGATATATTTAATTGAATCCAGTCTATCTATGAAGGGGAAAAAAGGACTGTAATGAGAGCTGGACGTTTTATTTTACACTTGAGATCCCTTATTTGGACACCCAGGAGCCCCCTACCTTCAAATGTGAGAGAAATCTGGGTTTGGGGAAAATGTAAATATCATAGGGAGTAAATCCTTTCTGCCCCAGTAGGGTAAAAGGCACTCTTTTATACCATTGAGTCATTCATGATATTCTTTTCACATGGCACAGATTGGTCAAGCCTGTTTAAAATTACCTCTGTCCCTCCTTCTCTTAAGCTGCCGAGCTCCTTGTGCGAGGGAATTCTGTACAGGGATTTGTCCTGGTTTTGTTAAGCAAGTTCTTCAGCTGTTTTTCTGCATAGAAAGGAAGAGAATGGAGTTAACCCTCTGCTACCTCAACAGCTTGAGGGCTCCAATGTCAGAAGTCAAAAACTCTAGTCCAACATTCATTACTATTCATGCTGATGTTCTTTTTTAAAAGATGCTTTCCTTTTGTTTATAGAAAATGTGGATCTTATTGATCGATGTCAGGATTTGTTTACAATACATGATTTACTCTGTTTTTTCCTACTGACGGCACCTTCTGTTGTGTGTTTTGTTGGTCGGAGTGATTGTCGGCTGTGCTGTAAGCGTGTGGTGTGGTTTTTATGAAAAGCACTTCAGAATCGACGTAAACATTGAAATATTTATTGTTGGGATTATTTAATCATTGACTCAGTATGAGCTGTGAGTCATCCCAGCCTGCTGTGCTATGTGGGGGCCGTGAAATCTCTTTATTTTGATGGGTACCTATTTATAATTTACAGCGTACTTTACAAGGCCAGTATCCACGGCCTTCCATTTTCCCAAAAGCCAGCAGGGCGCTCTAGGTCTCCTGCCTCCAGTTAGCCTGTCAGTCACTCGCTGAGCTGTAGGTCCTAATGCGAGATCCTTTTAAATAATGAAGCATCCTACTGGAACAGGAGGCTGTGCCCCCCTCTTTAACCTGAGGGCACAGGGAAGTATATGAAAGCTAGCGGTATTTTGCCCAATCAACGGGACATCGAGATAACTGTTGATAACTCATCCGTACCGCCCAGCGGATTTGTGTATTTAAAAATCACATTTGAATGATTTCCAGGCTAGATTGTCACATTTCCTTTCGCGGTGAACGGGAATCTGCTAGTGGAGTGCCAATACCTCTCTCGAATGATGGATGGCGAAGGCAAAACTAGGCTGAGAGAAGTCCAGCTGGTTATGGACTATTACAGAAACTTTCACCATATAACCGTTTTTTTCTTGCATGAGAGGCAAGAGCAGGTAGTGGATTTGTCACGCTTGTAACCTCATTTTGACTACCTCTGCATAGACAAATGCGTGCTTTGAATAAGTCAGCAGTGCAATTTGTGTAAGATGGGGCTGTTTGCAAATCCTGAAGTACTCAAATGGCTATGCAGTCATCAGATGACTATGTAACAGTGCAATCATTTTCATTTTCATCCCTCTCAAATACGATTGCAATAATATAAATAAATCATCTGAAATGTAAAGGAAAAACTGCAATCAAAATCTAACATGGTTTTGTGGGGATTTGTGTTTTACTCTGCAAATGCATGATGGTATCTATGCTATCACTACATGAGGATGTGTAATCTGTCCTGCCAGGTTTCGAATGAGGTGCCCCTGGCTGTAAACACTGTGTTAATGAACAACTCCAGAGCTGCAGCCCTGTTGGGGGCTTGAGCTGCAGCAAGAGGGGGAGAGCTGTAATAAAGGCACCTCTATAAATCAGACTCCCAGTGCGGTGCACAAGAATAGTTAACAAGGCAATCCAATTTGAAATTCTACCGTGCTTTTCATGATCAAAACATCTCCCGGTTCTTCCCTACTTGAACACGACTGGAAACGGGCCAAGCGATCAGTGATAGGTGAGGCGGAACAGATCGGTTTTGATCTGGGATTTAAACATCCGAGAAAGTGTCGACTTCCTGGATTTGTCTGGGAAGGGTGTTTCAGAGGTTAGAAGCAAAGAATGCAGAAAAAGAGAAGAAAGAATAAGCCTGGGTTCTCTTTGGCTTTTTGATAGATCTTGGAAGTGGGCAGCGTGCTTCTGCTAATCTAGTTACACTTCTCCAAAGTCTTTGTGTGCCCACCTGGACAAGTATATTAATAAGCTCTAATAGTTTGGAGACCGACTCAGAAGGGTCCAGTGTATTCATTTATTTATTTTATTGCCCATTCTTATGCTGAATGATTTGAATAAAATATGGCCGATCACATCCCATTGCATGAGTGAGCTCCCTAGTTCTCAGAAATGATATCTGCTGCACATATCAGCACCTTTTCATCTGCGGTAGATAAAAGCCAAATAAATATACCCCGTTATTTATTTTTTCATATGTTCATGTGTTCTCTTGTGTGTGTCTCTATCTATCTCTCTCTCTCTCTCTCTCTCTCACTCTCTCTCTCTGGGATTTCCTGTGTAGAAAAATATGCAATGGTGTGAAAGTGCAGCCGTTTTGGTTTTGTTTTTTTAGTTCAGCAGAGGCTTGTGCTGTTAATGCCTCCATCTTTGCAAAATCACTCTTCCTGACTTTCCCTATAGATCTACATCTTCCCATTGACCCATTATTGAAGTCTGTTACCTAATATTTCACAGATATTGTAACGGTTTCTCTCGAATAAGCATTTATAATACAGCAGGACTTTAATCTTATATATTGTGGCCAAAGTCTTATTGGGACATCCTGTTTGTCTATTTTAATCCTCAGCATCAGATATTACCTGATAGATATTTGATTGCATTTATTGGGAGCAAAGAAATGGTGCATTAATTGAAGTCATCACCACTTTCTGGGAAAGAACAGCAAAAAAAAAAGCATTAACTGGTGTACCCTGCCTTGTGTCCTATGCCCACCAGGTCAGTCTCACCATGACCAAAATCCAATACAGGCCTGATCAAATAAAGTTTAGATTAGTAGCAGCGATGTGTTTTCACAGTTGCTAAATACATTCTTTTGAGATTCTAGAGAACAGCGTTTATTCTGATGCAGTCTTCCGCTTCTGATAGTAAAAGGGAAGTGATACTCGCAGGGCAACGTGCAGAACCCATGCCCCACTAAATGAGCTAACGGACAGACGCACATCTTTGTCACAGTGATTGAATTCAGATTGTCAGTTGAGAATGTTTAAATGTATGGCTTTTCAACCCAGTGCTGTCTATAACTTCACTTTAACTGTGAGCATGACAACAGGATTGTTGATCGTAAATGCAGAGAGAGATGGTAATTTGGTAGGCAGTATGTGAAGTTTTTTTTTTTAGGCTTTAACTCTTCAGTTGTTTAGCTGATTCAGCCAGGAGAAAGCATGAGAAAATACAGAATGTTTTATTAACCAGCCAACATAAACATTTACAACATGGTACATCATTCAGCATTTCACCCTGCGCGATCTGGCACTCGGCCACATTTCTCTGAGTCGCTCAGTGCTGCCTCAGGAATTTGGAGCTGACTAATGTGTAAGAACAGTCTCCCTCGCCCTCACCAGGGCCAAGCACTGCACAAGGTGGCAAGGTGTAGAATGAAAGGGGGGAAGATGTATTTTTTAACATGTTTCATGGGTGTTTTCGGCAATTTTACTTGGAGAGTAAAGCAAAAATACAGATGCCATCGTTAGTGGTTGCTTCTGTATAATCAATGGTAATGTATTTATTTACCTGCTTGGGGGATTTAAAAAGAAAATGTATTTATAATTTACTGTTGCTGTAGTCATGGTTATATCTAGGCTTTCACATTAGATCTACATTTCATTATTTGATCTCCTGCATCTGCCTAGAATCCTTCATGCCTCCCGTATCTTAAAACTGGAAACAGATTGCGGGGCTAGCAGGCCTACACTCTCAGCAGTACTGTGCAGAAATTCTGCTGCCCTTCAGCGGCGGGCTGGCTGTGCTCCAGCCACATCGGTAAGTGTGCTGTTTATTTAACGTCCCCACGGAACTCCGCAAAATACTGAGGCATCACTGTTTTTGCTGGGCTTGCGAAAACGACTAAGCAGTGGAAGTTTTGGGCACAGCCCAGTGAGGCTTCTGATTGTATCTGACCACAGTGCCAGCTACCTGGTAAACCCTGCGCAGCTCCAATTTCACGCTCGGCTGCAGCTCGCTGTGCGCAGGCCCCGGTCGCCGTCTCTGATGGGTCCACACAAGCATGAAATTCTCTCTGGGTTTCGTGCCATACTGTGGGCTCTAAACTTCAGCATATATTTGAAAGAGAGTGGAAAATAATCTGCTTTTCTTCTCGTAACCCCATTTTTACAGCATTGCTTTTTTGGGGGTGTTTTTGCCATAGAGATCCTCCCCCTTATCCCCTAACAGATATACTGTAGGGGGATCAAGCAGCTTTGGACATTTTTGTTCTTTAGTCTTCAAAGAGATTGATGAATTGCCCTCATGCTTTGTCTCATGTCACCTGTGGGGGTTAGAAACAATGTGTTCACGGATAAACATTGGAGTATTAGTCCCTTGACACATAACAGGGATATTTGTAAACTCACCCCATTAGTTTTCTCATCTCTATGTAACCTCACTTTGTAGACTCTCAAACATTATTACCACATAACAGGAATATGTTTAACATCACCCCATGCATTTCTTTGTCAGCATGTC
Organism: Amia ocellicauda; assembly: GCF_036373705.1. Classification (NCBI taxonomy): domain Eukaryota; kingdom Metazoa; phylum Chordata; class Actinopteri; order Amiiformes; family Amiidae; genus Amia; species Amia ocellicauda. The sequence goes on from NC_089853.1 coordinate 44,570,484, forward strand.
ACCTTATTTTTATTACCAATAATCCACCCTGGCGATTCGAGAGATTTGCTTTGTAACAGGTGGTACATATTTGTCCCTGGAAGTTTGTATTCTGTTTTATGTAAAACTGTGTTTTTCCTTCACTTCAGTTAGAATATAGAAGAAAGTGCGAGTTATTTTAGAGGAATTCGATTCTTCTCCATTATTTTGGACAGAAAAAAAAACATACGGTATGTTGTTTTTCTTCAACCTATACCATTTTTTAAAGGGTTTATTTTACAGGAATGTATAATCATATTATTCTGAAATGTATGAAAATGTGGAGGTGTGTGTTGTTGTGTTAAGTGGAGCACACCAATGTTTTTCACATTTTCAGTTTTGATAAGTATAGGGGTGTGGGTGGATTCTGCAAGAAAAAAAAAAAATATATATATATATATATATATATATATCGGCCACAGAATTACACATATCTTTTTGGTAAAAACCAACTCATTATCTGTGGTTAGAGTTGGGTCAGTACTTTCTTTCCATTGAACGTATCGCACAATCTCACGCTAAACAACTTCCTGATGAGGAAGACGAAAGCTGGAGGTGGTTTACAAGGTGTTTTCCGATAATTGGTTGCAGGGTGGTAGGTAATTTCTTCTCCAAAATGAGCTGCACATGTCTATTCCACGAGGGTCTCGAATGTTAAGGCAAAAAGTTGAACTTATGGACTTTGCTCTTTAGACTGACTGCACGGTGGCATGTTGCTGCCAAGTAACAGCTGGTGTTACTCGGCAGCAAGTGGAAAAATGTCTCATTATTGGACTTGTTTCTAGAGGGGAGAATTAGGACACGTTCAGGTCTCATACAATGAACAAAATGAGGGGAGGGCAGAAGGAGCATGACTGTAGGTTTATGGCTTTTGTCTCTACTCTTTATAACACAGCTGCTTCTAAAAGGAACCCTGCTTGGGTTGGTGTTAAGTGTGATAAAAGAGTACAGGGATTGTGGCTTCATGAGCTGAGCAGGCTTTAATGACTGGAGAACACACTGTGAGTGCAGCGAGACAAAGTTCAGTAGAAAGCTGTTGTGTGACGGTTAAATAAATCATGACGAATGGGTACATTCTTATCAATATTTGAGCAGGAATGGGGACTCTGAATCTCTGCGTACAGGCTGCTCGCCATTGCAGGTTTTCAGGTCTGGCTTAGAAATGTGTACACACACCCTGTTTCTCATTGATAGACATTTCTGGATCTTTTTGTTGTGTTTTGGAGCAGCCAAACATGATTTATCCTGATGCAACCCAAATGAGATTTTATTTACAAATCAAAGAAATACGAAAAGACAGCTTCTTCCACCACTGTGCTTTGATATTGCAGGATCTCTGAATGGCTGTTATTCCTTTAGAGTTTTAGCTTATTAGGGGTTTTAAGTAAAACAAAAAACAAAAAAAACAATTCCCAACCTGAGAATCGTACAGCTTTGGCATATTGGCATTGACATGAACAAATTGTAGCTGTAGCTCCATTATTATAATTTTTTGCACCATGCATTTTTTGTTTCTCTTATATATATCTTTTTGGCTTTGGCGTCCAAATTATATTTTTGAGGAAATTATTTATGAATTCAAATCCCATGCCTTTTCTACTTTCTATTATTTGAAAATCTAATATTCTCAACAAAGACATACACACACACCCATACCCACTCTCAGGTTTGCGTGTGTTAGTGACTGAAATACCAGCTCCAGCCTGCAGGGCAGCGCTGTGAAAAAAAGTAACCCGCTTGGGGACCCCCCCAGGTCCCCACTTGGTCTTTTTCAAAAAACTTCACTGGGGCGGTCTAGGCACCATTCTAACATTATTTAAAGGCTTTGCCAAGTCCCCACTTTGTGTGTGCGTTACGACGCCTAGGTCCCCACTTGGATAGGTAGATGAGTGCACACACCCACACACAAACACACACACACACACACACGCACATACAAACACTATATAATGAAAATAACAGTCTAAATGCATGTCATTCTAAGACCAAGGTTTTGAAAAACACGAAGATAAACTTCCTAATGTACTGTTAGATCTAAGATAAAATCTGCATGACTTTGGGTTGGGGGTTGGGGGTGGATTTTGTCCTACTCATGCAATTAGGTATAATCTGGCTAATGCACCTTTTAAATTAGAAATCTCCCTGATGTCTTTAATTGTATAATTCTATTACAGCTCCACAATTAAAGCCCTGATTCTATCAGATGTGTGGTTTTGGTAAAATACTAATTTCTAAATGTAAGATAATTAAGTGTCTTGCAGTGAGACAAGTCATGATATGAAACACACATAAGCAGACCGATGCATATTATTATAATGGGAGTATTAAGTATTATAGGTTTCTAAGGTGACTGTGTTAAGGTAGGGAGCTGTAATTGGTTGCTCTCACTCCAGATTCAATCCACACTGAACATGTATCAGTTAATTCTGCATCAAGAAATAACTTACCTGTTCTAGAGATGCTCAGTGTTTTTTTGTTTTTCGACCCGGGTTGTTCTTATCTTGAATGAATCAGTCTGTTAGCAACCCTTATCTTTTCGCTACTTTCACACGAAGCTCTGTGGAATTTGTGGTCTTCAGGAAATGGCATCACCTACTCACCCACCAACACCACGACCAGCAGTGACCTATTTTTCCTTAGAGCAACACCATCCTAAAACACAGCGGGCCCAGTCTCTATACCAGTAATTGTGTGGAAAGTGATGCACTGTATTTAGTATTAACAGATGTTATAGAAGTGGAATTTCAAAGATGGAAACTCTCCCACCCAGCCAGCCATTTTTGATTTTTCTGCATTTCAAACACAGACATGATTTTAGGGGCTGTTTTTTTGAGCCATTGTTCTTGTTTATTTATTTATTTATGTATTTATTATTTAATATCGAGTGCCCATGCACAAAGCATCTACCTGGACCAGTAAATTAAGTGCCGTGCCATTCTGAGGCTTCATGATGAATGCGTTTTAATTAGAGCCCTATTGATCGGGCAGCAAAAGTCAATAAAGCGTGCAGATGTAATAAGCAAGTCAAATCAGCTGCTATATCAACCTGATGCAAATCGCACTCTTTGGTCTCAGTCTTCCTCTGAGCTGCCTCCAGTCACTGGAAATCGGTCATGCTTGGAGCTGCGGTCGCCATTAATAATTATTCCTTCATCAGACAAGTGTAGTCCGCCTCTGTCACGCAGGAGCCTTAGATAGCATCCACCCAGACTCTGGTCTCATTAATCTTTCATCACGTGATATATATGTTATGTATTTTTAATCGGTAATCTCAGCCCTCAGAGCTCATCGGGACAGAGAACTTATCAGAACAACAGCATTTTCCACATCCAAGTGGGCTTCAATTACCCCCTGGTACTACAGAGTAAATATTTTAAAGCCCCTGAACACACACACAGCATCAAAAAAAGAAAAATAAATAAATAAATAAAGCCTTCTCTTAATTTTAATTGAACGCATGGGAGGAATATAAATAACGATGCAGCGAGTGCATGGCTGGAAGGAATGGAGGCAGTGCACTCTAGTCAAAGTACATATAAAGTATGCCTTGTGTGTCTAGCTTTGTGTGGGCTGTGTAACGCTTTCAAAGTCTCCATATTTCTTCCCTTTTCTTTTCTCAGGGCTTTCTGAAATGTAGCCATGTTATCATATACTGTGATCTTAATGTAAGGGACGTGCAGTAAACTGAGAGTGAAGAGGTGGAGGGGATCAGGTCTTTAAAGGAGAATATCACAAGTTTCCCTCAAAAGGAATGGAGTTAAGCCTGCGTTATTTACATAATCATATTTTCTTAATAATCTTTTCTATTATAGGAATTTTTAGTTTTAAGTATATCATGGATGGGTTTTTCTATTCGGTTGGGGCAGTGGTGCACTCTTTCAGTCCTTGAAGACCACAACCTATTAGATGTTTTAAGTGACTCTCAATTAAATCTAGTCAATTACAAGTTTTTTGCAATGCGAGTGCAGGTGGGACTCAAACCTCACCACTCTGTGCCTCTCCTTGTGATGGAGTTACATGCCCCTGATATAAACAGTTGTAGCAACAGATTGAAAACTTGCAGGACTCCCTGTGCCACGATAACCATGCATACCAAAGTCCAACACCCTTTCCCAAAATTTGTTTTGCTTTTAAATCAGAAATACTGCCAGGTAAGGGGGATTTCTTATGTTTGTTTTTCCTGTCATAGAGTCCTTTGGTTGTAGTCGTGGCCGTGGATTGAACCTCTCCTCAAGCCACAACTTGAAATCTGTATAGCATCATAAGTTAATGTCCTCCAACACACAGCCACACCCAAACATAGCTGGTGAAATGTAATACTTTGCTAGCTAACTTAAATCTTAGTCAATCTAAATCTACCCAACATAAAGGTGGATGTCAAACACGTTACAAGTTTATTCTCCTTTTAGAAAGAAGGCAAGTTTTTAATCCCAGACGCTAAACCTGCAATTTATATTGAAGACACGGTCCAAAAAAAAATAGTAAGCCCCGCTGTGACACAACATCTGTCTGAAATCTGGAACATGACACGCATTTGATATAGTTCAATGTGTGGGTCTCTGCTTTAAATTGATTCTACTGCCTCTTAAACTGCTTTTGACATATTTCTAATTACTCATTTCATCCCACTGCTTTCTTTATCTACAAACCGCATGTGTAAAAGAGCAGCTGGAAATATCACACACAAACACAAAACACACACAAAAACAACAATTAATGACCATTAATGTTTCCTCCCTCACCCTGCTGGTTGTGGCAGGACTGTAAGGGGGCTGGTTCCTGCCCATCAGCTTTACTTTTGTTGTATCAGGCTCCCAATCAAGACCTCTTGTGTTTCTGCTGAAGGAGCTGCCTCTGCCAGCCTATGCTCATTTGAAACTTCTCATTCACCGGGCTGTCAGTGGGTTACCACAACACATACACTCGCGCCCCGGCATACATACAAAACGCACGCACACAATTGAGCCCACTGTGAGAACCAGTGGGGGTATTTGTTTCGGAGGCACAATACAAATTAAATTAAAGCTCCTCTGACCTGGATGCTGTGCCCACTAATACCCTGTTTAACCTCTGAGCAGCGCGTTGACAAGCAGTGTCCTGGGAACTGCAGAGAGGGGTGGCAACAGAGGCTTGTTTCACTTTGAATGTGACAAAAACTCCTTTAGAAACCCCAGGCATCACTGTTCATTGTCCTGGCTTTGTATCATTTAATAAGAATTAGTTAATGGACCATGGGGGTTTTGCAGTAAGAATCAAAATGCAGATTAAGTGTTTTTTTTTTCCTCTCCCTGTGCTGTCCATCTTCTTTATTTACATGATTGCACATTTTGCTCATCAGCTTTTACTCACTGATTATTCCAGCAGGGGAAAAAAACAAAAAACAACAACTGCAAAGTGCCTGTCACTCAGCTGTCTATGGAAAACGAAGAAGCACTATTATCTTAGGCAGCAGAGCAGACCTTATATAACTCCTCAAGCCATGTGCTACTTTCAATGGGTTATATAGGGATAATAAATAGTTACTTTGGGACAATATTCACTCAAATGCGATATTTAAGGATGCAGAAGGCTGCATTGACAAATATGTCTAAAACTTTCTTTAGTAGGATCTCAGAAAGATCTACTGAGGTTTCAGTCATACAGTGTTTTTGACATTTTACACACCCTTTTAAGTTTGAATGGTAGTCTAGTTTTTGACTTAACTAAAAATTAGTTTTGCTATAATTTCAGTCACTGCATGCAGTTTAATTTGCATTACTCTTCAATTCTAAATGAGGCATCCATGCACTGATGTCATTGTTTCCTGTAGGCAGATAAAATATTCTTGAAAGATTTAACCATATAACCGGACACACACAGTTGCACTGTTGATGACACACACTTGCTTCCAGTAAGAATATCAATTGCACAAGCAAATGCAATACACGTCTTTTTTAACATGAATGTGGTGCAAACTATAATGATGAAAGCTAAGGATATAAATAAACACACACAAAAAAACTGAGCAGATAACAATACAATAATATGTGGTGTTCATGTCTTGAGTAATGGATAACGTATAGTAATGCGATTTACTACATTTTGGTCCCTGATACCTAATTACAAGGTATGATGGACAGGATGATTTTAGGGGCTCACTTGTACAGTGTAGGCTCACAATTCACAAGCTAAAGCTGACTACACTTGAATATTTGAGAATAAAAGACTAAAGGTCAAGCAGCATGGACATGAGGATAGTGTCTAAACAACAACAACCGTGTGGCCCAGCTGATAGATTGGACATTGGCTTTCTCTGAGCTCCAAACTGACCTCTGAAGCAGTATGATCACTTGTGCATCTCCCCTTGTTTAGCATTTGAAGCTAATGTTTCACTTCCTGGTAACCTAACACCCATGCTGAGGTGAAAGGCATCCCTGAGATGGTCCAGGATTATGAGTTAAGAGAATCATGTATTTTGAGACATTCCTGTTTATATAATTATAGACCTCACAAGAACGATCTCTGAGACACGGTGCTCTGTACATTCACAAACACACACTAGCTGTCAGGCTACGGGACTCTTGGGGTCCCACAACCGGACCCACAATCAAGGCTTAATATGTCTTGATAGAGGCCTTTGACTGCAGAAGGAATATAGGGACAACCCCATTGCGTGGTTTTGCTCCTTGATTAAATGACTTTTTTTGGGGGGGGCAGGTAATACAATTGTGGGTTTGAAAATGTGGAGAAATAATTGTTAGTTTAGCAGCCCTGAAAGAAAGAGTACCACAGAGCCATGAAAGACATGTGTCACAGCACAATGGGGGTTCTCGTTCAGCATCTCTCCTTTTGATTTTTTTTTTGTCTCTCTGTGTGTTTTCTCACATTGAAGAGCCAAGAGGGAGAGAGTGGGTGAGTCATCTCAACCATCAAAACCTGCTGATGAAGAGGCAGTTTCCAGCAGGTCTTATTATCGGTGATGCTTTTCATAAACAACCACTTCTTGAACTCTGCTTATTGACTTACACAAGGAGTCGGTTCCCTTGAGAATCCTCCCCAGGCACAAAGCGTCACTTAATTTTAACAAGCAGTGAGGAGTGTTCCTGCAGAACACCCATGAATCGTTCGGGAGTTGGGTGCACAAGTCTGGATTAGTCACTCAAGATGCATCTTCTCTCCTTCTTACCAGAGGATGTGCTACCTCATGCACTTAATAAGGTTGGCAGAATTATAGCTCTTTGAAATTGGATTTTTCCAAGTAGGGGATTACACAGATCAGGATTTTTGACCTGTAATTGAATGCTACTAAGACCCAAAGTTGCTGGCCTGCACTTGGTTTTATTGCTGTCAAGAGTTACAAGGCATCTTTTAGATTCCCTCGATACCAGTTTTTATTGACCAAAGGCATCTCTTTTTTTCGGCCGTGACGTAAGGGATAAACTTGCATATGTTTGACCATGTCTGTCTATTCTTGTCATGAAGTTGCATATTGTTTGTTAAATCAGTTCTAAATTGGTTGCACTACATTACCAGCAGTGGTAGTCTGGTATATCCCACAATATCTTGTCCTGTATGGTCTCACAACCCCAGTCCTCAACACTGATCCACTGATTCAGGTTTGTGATCCAGCCAGCAAGCACAACTTTAAAATCGACATTGCTTTACATTGAGTAAGAAACTCTCACTTTTAGTTCCATATTTAGGGCACACAAGTGTTTTATACTTAATGTCTACCAGTGTTGAATTAAATATACATATATGATTAGTTACAGGTTGAATCAAAAACACACTGTTATCAGTCACCCAGGACTGGAATTGGAAAATACTGTTATACTACGGAGCTTTGTCGATCAAAACTCCTTAAAGACAGTTTTTTGTATTCGAAGTCTGAAGCAATCAGGGAATGCTTGGAGCCCATGAAACAGTTTACAATGCCACTTTCGAACCCTTTTTCTATAAATCAGATCTTTTTGAACTTTTAGGTAAGTATGGGACCCTGCTGGTCTCATGTGTCTGAACACCATTTTGTGCGCATTTACTAAAGAGACACGGAATGGGAGACATTATTAGGAACAAGACAATGCTACCTTTCATTAACACACAACCCTTCGAAAGATTCACCTCTATCTAATTGGGTCCTTCAGCACAAGAAAGGGTTCTAGGATCAATAGCTCCAGAGTGATAACAGATGGAATTAAAGTGTCGCCGCCTCAAGGTGCCATTTCTCTTGGAATTGATTTCTGCGGCAGAAGAAAAGCGGCCTCGTCAGTTCAATAGAGTCCCACCAGTTTTGGAAAGTCGTTCAGAACTGAAGCTTCCCACTGGGGGTGTAAATAGGCCATGATTGAACTTCACAGTGTTTTAATAGGCTGTTTGTTTGGCTTTGTTCAGCCTGACAAGCAGTGTTCAACTCTTAAATGCATTTATAAAAAACAAAAACAAAAGGCCGATACTGTACTAGGTTATCTGGGTTTATGGATATTCCAGGCTACTCTCACAGTGAGCCATTGACTTATTTTTGTGGTGATATTTGAAGGTGTTACATGCTATTGCATTCAGCAACTGGTTGATATTAGTACCATTTCTGAGACTTGTCAGCAGCAGTATTCAGGAAATGGTGAAAAGTATTCTGTAAAATATCTCAATTTGAAAGAACCTAGTTTGTTTTCAAAAAGCATGTTTTATATTGTTTGTGTCCCTTGCAAAAATTCATCTTTTGTTTCAAGGACTTCCCATATGGTAATCATATCAGTGTAAGTTAGGTATACGAGATATACGGTTCATACGGTTCTTAATACGCAAGCAGTTCAATTGGATTCTAGCAGTGGTAAAATGATCCACCCCAAATTAGGTGACACCTCTCAACATTCCTGTATGTCCTGAGGTTTTCTGTTAACTGACAGCTTCTTAACCTTCGGATGTTTTTTTAAAGACATTTTTAAAGTGAAGGCACTTTGGCTTTCTAAAAATACCTCACTGTATATTCGGGTGTTAATGGCTGTTTGAAAGGCAAGCAGAGCCTTTTCCCTTTGAGTCTGGAGAGAGTGCAGAATAGGTTATTCATCTATTCAATCTAAGACAGGGACTTGAAAATGGGTCTTAAACAACCCTCAGCAATGCGTGATTTGGTTATGTAAGTTTTATGTCAGGTTTTAACATTTCTGTACAGTATGGTTTAAGGAGCATTATAAAGGCAAGGGGAGATGTAGTATCTTACAGCTGTTTCATGAATATTGAGAATAGGCGCTACATTATGTTGTATATTTTGATGTGTGTATGGATTTTTTTTTTTGTATTGACAGATTATTATCTTATTATATTATTATTATTATCTTTTCAGTAACGGTCTTGGTATAGAACTGTACTTAATGCTCATAATTGATTCATTTTCCTCCTGATACATGAAGGAAGGGAAAAGCCATGCAATAGCGGCTTTTATAGGTTTTTATTTGAGGCCCCAATGTGAAGCCTGCAAATCTGTATCATGTGCTTGGGAGCCAGACTGCAATTTATTGCCAAGAAGGTGCAAGCCGTACCCGGTAAAACAAAGAATCGGTGATATATTAATTGAGCCCTTGGAGATTTATTTTTCTAAAACAGATGCACATCGTAATGGCTCTCAGTGCACCAAATTTAAATGCAGCCCATTTCCACCTCACGGATGAACACTCTCTTCAGGGTTTTTTTTCTCTCTCTTCTCATCTGCAACTGCAAATGGCTTGTTTTAATTAATTGAAATAATTATGCGGCTCAGGCATTAATGGTTTTCAGGAGCAGACAGGAAAAGACTTTACAACACAAACACACACACATGCACAGCCACAGACACACACACACACACACAAACCCATAAAAGCTCTGAGCACCTATGCATGTTTTAGACCTTGCTAGACTAAAAGGTTCAGTGCACTCGAACATCATAAGCTCGTCTTACCAAGCTCTGAAGGCATTTCAATTATTTAGTATTCGCAATATGCAGTTCTGCTGCGGTAGCGGGCTTGGCGATGTCTTTTGGGAAGACCAGAAAGCAATGGCACGTCAAATCTTATCATTCAAACTTTTATTACATTTTACAAACAAATATTAGGCAACAAAAGGATAAATGCACAATTTGATCGTTCCGTAAAAGGCTGGATTGACTTGATGCAGGAACTGAAGCAGGAATATAATTAAATCTGGTCTCTCCTGATAATAAATACATTAGGCTCCATACATTTTAAATAAGAGGGAAATGAACTATTTGTGTGAATTCTTGTGCGAGCTCAGCCTGAAATGGCTACTGTACTGTAACTTCTGGTTTTGATGGAGGAATTAATGTAGTAAATCAGCCGAATGCACCATAACTAATTTTGCATTCCTCTGTTTGATTAACTTGAGTTTGTTATCTATCTACACTGTGATTTTGCATGTTATAACTTCATCCTCATACCCAGAGGTGCTGTTGTAATATATATTTAAAGTCATAATTTCGCACACACAAACTTTCCTGCGCACTGGGAATTGTTCAATCAAATCACAGGTTTTATGTTCTTAGTGTCTGTTTCACTTTGACTACTTACAAATCCCCGGCTGGGATAATAGTACAGATAGTATCTGGAAACGCAACCGGTTGCCAGTGTAAAAAACTGCGTTCAGTGTGTATTAATTGACTTCCAATACATTTATGGGAAAATACGTTTACAGCGGAGAAGTTCAATATTAGATAAGAGGTCCCCAGTGAGCCACTGAGGTGAACAATTGGACAACGTATTATTTTAGTCCCTCGCACATAGCCATGAAGTGCAAAGCCAAAATCTTAGTAATAGTCTCTTTAACACATTAGTTGAGTAGCAGTTTGAGTTCAGTATGCGGCCTTTAGTTCATTGCAGTTGTTTGTCCCCTCTCTCTATCTCTTGTGGCCATCAGGAGTATTTTGCACATATTTCTTGTGGCAGATTTGGGACTCAGTGAGTCAGACAAGGCCCCTGGATTTCATCACTCCATCAGTCCAGTGTGAGAAACCAGGAGCCGGAGCTGGGAATGAGTGAAACCGAGTTTGTCAGACCCTTAGATTACTCACTCTGGGAAGTAAGGCCTGTGGTTAATGGTGTTTGTTGTGACTGAGAGTGGTGTGGGTGGTGCAGCCCTCTCCGCCGATTGATTTCATCAGTGAAATATGAAGTGAAGCGCTGTTCGCAGCCAGACGGCGAGCTCTTCTCTCTGTACGTCAAGGAGCTCGGAGGATCTCCACATCTCCATAGTTTAGAGAGCGGCAGGAATACAAAACGGCTTGATTGAAGTGCCAGAATGTCATGGGAGCGAAGCTGTTTGATGCAAATGTGCTTATCTCTCCCCCCGCCCTTGCTTTTAATTTTGAAATGAAATCTGTGTCTAGTTTCTATGTTGTGGAGTGTAATTTAATCTGTCACAGACCTCATCCCTTAGGGTTTGGAGGCAGAGAATTATACTCTGGTGACAAAATGCAAGGGCCGAGGCCTGTATCTTGAGCTAAACCAAGCTCTTTCAATGATCTTTCATACAGATATTAGTCATCACTGTGCATCACTTGTTTATAGTTTGGAAATTCTTTCAGTTTTTCACTAAATCTGCTTTTTCCTTTACTTAGTTTATCGTATTGTGTTCTTTCTTAAAGCTGTGGAAAGAGTTGTCAAATTATTTTGTTAAGAATCTATATATTAGTGTTTTTTGCATGTTTGAAATATAGAGTCTGCATGATATTAAGAATTCGACTTACCCCAAAAAGTGGTCTTTGGAAAAATCTAAATTTGATTTACTATATCCATTTACTGTGTAGTGTAAATCCCTATAAATGACAGCATGGAATTTCTATTTGATAAACAGCCTCGTTCCTAATAAACTGCAGACATGTTTTTACAATGTTCTTCATTTTATCCATACATAAACCAAAGTACTTTTCTAATCTGTTTTCTCAAATTTTTGTAGCTCCCTTTTAGAGTCTGAATAAACTTGTCACTGTTTTCCCCCTCTTATACTCAGACCTTTCGTCTTTTTGAAACGCAGGCCATTTGTCCCAAGTTGTTTTGCTATCCCAGCTATGTATTCTGTTAATTAGGCTTGCTTTATTTCAGCTAGTGTGGCCCAGTGGGAACTGGCAACATAAACTACAGAATCAAAAGAGGCCAGTAAGTCATTCTTGTCCCAGTGTTGCTCACAAACCCTGACATCAATATTCTACACATGCACAGATAGATAAAAAAGGGAGAGAGAGAATAGAGGGAGAGAGACATGGAGACAAGCACAGTGGGCTTTTGATTGCAAGTTGTAAATGAGCCTGTCTTTTTTCTTTTTCTTTTCTTAAATAGTTGAATTTGAGTTCAAAGAAGAAGAAAAAAAAAAGTGTCCCCAAGAAAAAGAAAATGAATTTAACTGTGCTTATTCTAATCTTGTTTTTTTCATATTTGTTGCAGATTTGAACCCTGCACTCAAGCATCCCGGACATGGAGTCATTGATTATACATGCCGCGCATCCACTTCCCTGATCTGCATAGCATAGCGCTGGGAGGAGGTGAGTGAACGAGAGATCGGCATAATAAAAGTACCAGCTGTTTGGGGTCGCTTACAGTCTTACGCTCCCTTGCCTTAGATGATGATTTATTTTAGGTGGCCTCTCGTGAGCGTGTCGTGGGGACCCGGTGCGACTGGAGCTGAGCAGAACAGATACTAATTTGTCAGGAGAAAGTTGTTCCAAGTCAGAGGCAGTGAAGCAATGGGGGGATGGCAAAAGGCGACGGGGGGGAGGTGTTTGTGTGGTGGGGGAGGGGGGCGTACGTGGGGGCAAGAGTTGGGAGAATGGAAGGAGGAGGATGGGGGGATGGTGGGGACAAGCAGGCAGGTTGGGGTGGGAATTAGTTTGTTTAATGAGTCTGCGATGCCGTTCCTCCCAGGCCGACCCATTGAAAAGAGGATGGAGCTCAGCCATGCATTCCTGATTAGGAATGGAAAGCGAGTGCAAACAATACACTCAGGAGGTCACAGAGTGGCGAAGATAGCACCCAAGCCACACACAAACACAGGCACACACGCTGGCACAGCTGTTTCTGCCTTTGAATATGGTACAATATATTCATTATTGCAAGAAAATGCCATCATAGTAATAGATATATTTTGGTTGCAGTGCGAGACGTCCTCTTTCGGTCTCATTTCAAAGGTCCTGAGAGGCCACCGGTTAGTTTTTTATTATTTTTTAGTTTTTTCCAATCTCATGCACAATGAGGCAGGGGGACAGTGGGTTGATTCACAGCGGATGCTTTGCAGGGTTTATTTAAAGACAGAGCGAGGACAGTTTAACCAAACTGGAGTGGCTGAGGCAGTCCTTGAACTCTGCTGGTGTCAGAGCATGGGGGCCATCCTGTCCCAGCCAAGCGGACAACAGACTCCGCACACCAGCTAACTCCACAGGCCCGTCAACACTGTCACTGTGTTCACTTAATTTAACTAAGGCCTGAACTGCTGACAGTGACGTTGTGTTCATGGTTTTCTCTGTTGTCATGTCGTTGGCGTGTCGGCTGCCATGCTTTAGAGAGATGTAAACGTACGGGTGCTTTATTTACGTATTCATGCTTTCTTAACACAGCAGGTGACTGTTATTTCTTTTCAGCTTTTCAGATTTTTTTTTTATTTGCTCTTTTTTTGTCTTAAAAAAACAGTACGTCTCAGATTTGAAAGAATAGCTTCGCTTTGTTTCTGTATCACCCCCACCCGCCCTTGCAATGCGGTTGACTTGAATGTTGACTCACTTATGAATATGTACTTCTTTTGAGCCCAGAAAACAGTGCTCCTGCAGGCCTGTCAGATGGACAAAGGCCTTATCTTGGGCAGGCCATTTTTCCCCCTCGTTTCAGATCCCTTGAGAAAGTTGTGTTTGAGGAAAGGCTGACATTGAAAGGTGCTCCACAAATGGGCTGAGATTCAAGGCGATATAAATGGAGTGTCTGGTACAATCGCACTGTTAATATGTCATTTTGTTTCAAACAGCCAACCAATTTGGTGAAGACTGACAAAATGAAAAGCAGTGTACACAATCTGGGGAAAGTGGTGGTGGTGGTGGAGGGGGGTTGTTGATGGTGGTTTGATTCAATTGTTTGAGTGAAGGTGTAGCAGGCTAGAAAAGCCAGAGTTTTAATCTCCACTGTGTTTGGGAATCGCACTGTGTATCCATCCTCTCTCTGAGGGGAAAAAACTAATTAGAAATGGTCCTCTGCTGGAAACAGTGTTTTATTATTTCAGTCAAAACAATCTTGCATTAGAATGGTCCGAACTGACATTTGTTTATCTAATTGCCTCATTGAGATTCTATGTTTTACCTTACACATTTTTTATACTAAAAACAATTTATTCATTTTCCAGGTCTTGGGTAAATATATTGTACTATAGTACTAAAAAATTGCATTTCTCAAATTGAATGAGCTTGCTGTGTTGTGCGCTATGTGGCCAATTTACTGAATTTTAATTTGTTTACATCCTAAGAAAATAACAATTGGTGTAGGACATGCAAAATAATTTTAGTTGGCCTACAGCGAGTCAATGCATCCCAGAATTTCAATACCAGGAACTGAGAGCTTTACAGACTAATGCAGGTCACCGAATTTCACACCATTTGACAAATCAGAAATGTAAATGGTGTATCTGTAAATGGATCATATAGCATCGTGCTTTGTTAACACGTTGCATTTTTAAACTTCGGGCTATTTTTAGCCATCTGGTATCTGTGCAGAAGTGTGGGGATTAATGTTCTGCCTGTGCTGCAAAATGTTAGAAGTCTAGATATGTCTGAATAATTCACTTTGACTCCAAGATAAGAAAAATATATGAAATCTCTTATCTGTCTCTTTGTTGAGTTATTTGCAAACATATTACCGAATGTAAAGTGGACCTAGATGGGTCTGGGATGTATTGAATACACGCGCGGTGATGCTGAGGCGGCTGCTATGTAAACCAGCAATGGAAATAAAAAACAGAAAATGACAGCATATTATTCAATCCAAGTATGTGAGCAATTTGCAATTGTTCAGCTGCCCTCTGCTTCAAATGCTGTCCCTTATAGCTAATTTTAGTTAGAGTTGTCCTACTTTTTTCTCTCTCTCTTTTTTTTTCTTTACTATCTCCTATACATTAAATGTAACCTGATTTTGATATTTAAAATAGGCCTCTTGCTGTATCTAAGAGAAAAGACCCATAGGTCGAAGAAGATGTTGTTCTCTTACAAGGAACACAAAGACACACAATTGTGCATGCTTGAAATACGTCTTTCATTTAAATCATTCACTCCTCCTCCAGCTGAAGTAAGCTGTGAAGAAGAATAGAAATCTGAGAGCCATTTTTCATGGTGGAAATAAATGGTTTGGCTTATAACACCGGACAGTCATGAAAACTAAGGGGACAGCTTTTTTTTGCACTTGTACAAACCGGTTACATCTCAACGGGTCCATTTTACGGCACTGTACTCTGATTAATTACTCACTGCCTTCTCACACCTTAATGATAAAAGCTTAAGAGACAGAGCAGTGCCCATGTAATAACACCCTTACACAACCGGTGAGAGTGTGTGTTTGTGTTTGATTTGGGCTACCCTTCACAATGCATTATATCATCACAAATTATCTCCTACGGTTTATGGATGCCTCTTCATTTGGAAAAATAAAAACTTAAAAGATAATGAATAATAATAAATCAATAATAATACATTATTAAAGATAATAAAGTTGTCTGTCTTCATTTTGTTATCCCTCCATGGAATAAGTGCTGTGGGACAGGTGAGCATTCTTTTGTATCTAGATTTATTAACATGTTTAGGGGTTATGTACTAAATACATCTGAAGAGGTTACTGCTGATTAACACACAACACCACATAAAATAATAGAAATGTAAAACATTAATAAAATGTGTGTATATATATGTTTCCTCTAATTTGTGTTTTAAGAGAAGAACACAATCTTCATTAAATTGGTTTAAGAGCTAGAAAACTAAATACAAAATATATAGGGAGCTTTTATTGCAGGTAGTATTTATGTATTTATGTATGTATTTATTCATAATGTTCAGTCAATTGCGTTATTTGTTTTGTGCCAAGGCTCTGCTTTTTGGGCCAAAGCAGTAATGTTGAGGCCAGCTCTTAAGTTGAACGCTAATTTATGTGAGGTGCCATGCTGTCAGAGACTCATGTGTTCTGTGCACATCTTTATTGGACACAAAGTATCTGTGAAACAGGTAGGGGTGCCAGGCCAATTTACAGCGAACAGCAGGGCGGTGTGATCGCATAAGCGCTTTCCTTTCTGAGGCCGGATCGTTAGGCGGGTGGAGGGGGGCTTCTCATTAAAGCCCAGCTGGGAACTGGCAGCGGCCCTCCTCCTCCAGGTGTGCTGGTTTCGGGGGCCAGCGTGAGCCCAGAGCCAACCCGAGGGGAGCGAGAGACGCCGTGTTGCCTGTCGACACGACCCAATGCAGCGCCGTTTGTATTCAAGTGGAGACATGTACAGATTTATTATCGTGGAGGCCATTTATCATGATTGCAGCTCACCACCAGTGCTGACTGCAGAGGTTGCGCTCGTTCATCACGCTGCATTCGCACTGTGCAGCTCACAAGATACAGAAACAGTTTTTTATTAGTTTTTTTATCAGTACTAATACATTCCTAACCACATTGAGATTATTTCACCCACTAAAGTTGTTGTTGCTGGTGGTTGTTTTTTTTCTTTTTGTTTTGCGGTTTGCTTGTTATTTTGACATTTTATCTTAAGCAGCTTCCCTGGGCATTGCCAAACACTGAACACAGAGCTAACAGGACTAGACTGTGTTTTTATTTTTATTTTTATAGATGTTTATTGCCTGTGGGACATGTTAGGTTATCTTTTAAGGTTTGAGAATCAAATTCTTAAAGTTTAACAGTTGTTTGGTATTTTTGGGATTAGACAGTGTGAGTTAGTGATTTACCTATTTTGTCATTAAAAATATACATTTATGTAAGGAAAATTGAGATTTCCTTTATTAGACTAGTAGTAGTAGTAGTAGTAGTAGTAGTAGTAGTAGTGATTCTGGCTGCCACAGCTTGGCTTAAACCAATTCCAAGTTACCTCGGTATGATGGCTGTAACGGCACATGATTTATGTCTCACAGGCGGACAGGCACAGTCGATTTTTTAATGCATTTCTTTATGATATAATGAATGTAGTGATTGCCGACACAAGAAGGACTTTTCTTCCATTAGAGTGCTGTAAAATAAATTAAACGAGGATGAATGTGTCTAAATATATCATTGTGGGCTTCTCATTTAGCCAATAGAAGAGAAAGTGTCTACCAGGCTACCCTCTCAGTTGGGCGATCTGCATTATACTTTCCACAATAGCACGCGTAATTTAGTTTCTCTCTGTCAGGTCACTTAAAAAAAAAAAAAAAAAGATATAGGGTTGTTGTGTGTACTCTTAAAAGGTATACACATGCAAATACACATCTACATACCACAGACATGATCACATTAAATTTTATCTAATAGTCTGACACCTTTCAGGGAAAACATAAAAATGTGCAGCCTGAAAGCCATGTTTCAAAGTTTATTGATTTATAGAATTCTGTGTGGGCCACATATAGCCTAGAGTATCTTTAATCCGTTATGTGTAAATCTCACAGTTTGGACATGAGTTTAATATGTGTAGGTTTCAGAATGGTTTGCTTTGATTTGTAGAGAAGGTGTAAATATATATATATATATATATATATATATATATATATATATATATATATATATATATATAAAATTACATAATTATAATATATATATATATATATATATACTAGAAAAGGATTGTATAAAATCTGTGCTCCTGTTCAGCTGAGTGAGCATTGTACCGCTATAATTCCTCTAAAAATGAAGTATTACTCATGTATGCTTAGCACAATCAGAAAAAGCGCTGTAAATGACTCCCGGCCATAGTTTTATAATTGTCGGTTTTCTTTAATGCCAGGGTTAGTAAGACAATGGCCATTCAAACTCACTCTAGTTCAGGTCTATTGTACAGTATATTTAAATGACTTATAGCTGGTTAGGATTAAGTTCTGCAGTGGATTTGCCTATATAGACTGTCAACCACTACTGTGTTACGTGGTGTAGTGTTTATGGGGATTGAGGTCTGCCAGCCATAAAGTGATTTTTTATTTATTTACTCTGCCCCATTTTGATTAGAAATACCACATATCTCCATCACTCTTTGACTGGATGGCTGAGTGAAAGACGGCATTACCATACCAGACCATGCCCTTTTACTGCCTAAGTACAGATCTTTGCTTTCCCTTCGGATCCGAAGGATTAACTATATATCTGATTAGGGAAATGGCTTTCTCTGAAGCACTCCGATGGGAAGTGGTTTGATATCGGTCCCTGAAGAACTCTGTAATCTGCAGAATGAATGGTGACTATCACCACACACACGTGTCATAGGCCACTGGGATATTTAGATTGAAACGGTGCTCTGAGATCAATTTTCTTTTAAAGCGCCAGGTACTTATGTCATGTTTGCCTTGAAATTGATAAGCAAAATCACACAGAGGCAAAGGAACAAAAAAATATATGTATATAAAAAACAATATGAACCCAGTTTTAATTTTGCATGGTAATGAATTTTGTATATTCAGTCATCTTTATAGGTCACCCCTATTTCACAAAACAGATGCTGTTTCATTATGTCTCTGGTGTGATTCCAATAATAATTTTAGGATTAAACTTCTACAAAAAGCATTTTAAACAAAGCTACAAAGTTGCGAACACTACTTACATATGATCTTTTCATTAGAAGCTTGGTTTGACAGTCGTAGCTGCATCTGACTCACTCATCAGGCAAGTCTGTTGATTTCGTACCTACATTAGATACTGTTAATATATGTGAAGGCTGATGGGTGATATGGGCTGTAAAACCACAGACAGCCCAAAGGCCATGTCATTATTAGATTGCTTTTAATATGGCAACATGATTTCATGATCGATCCATAGAAATGAAGCCTTCAAGAAATCGTTACTAATTACCTTTATCTATCCTAATCCATTTTCATTGACAAGGAGAAGCTTGTTCCTCCTGATTCCCTCTGACATTGAAAAGTGCCTGTGAATGGGTAGGGTTTGTATTGTGTTTTTTTTCTTCTTCTTCTTCTTCCTCCTCCTAAAAGTTTGATTTAGTATTGTAGTAATTACAAAAGTATTGTAGTAATTCCTTTTTTTTTTTGTCAAGTGGATTTTTTAATGACTCTTGATGTTACAAGTCGATTGAACCCATTCATTAGGTAGCAGTGCTAGATGGGATCTGTCAAATACATTTGGTAATCCTCACTCAAGATTTCAAAATCGTCTGTAATAATTGGAGAGGGGAATAGAAAATTATATTCTCCCTCCAATTACAGTCAACAGTTCACATTTCTTGTAGCAATCATTCCCTTTTCCGAGTTTCAGGATAATACATCCTCCTTTATATTCAAATTGAAGACACTGTGAGTTAAGAGCTTCACTTGACATAAAAGTTGTTAGATTACAGAATTAGGAAGCTTTTTAATTTCATCAGAGCTTTCCCCTTGTCCTTTTGTTTCAGTTATCCTATGCTAATCAGACGTGTGAAAATCCACATACCATTTTACTGCTTCTCTGGTTTGGCAGTAAAGTATAAGCAAATTTTACTTTTGAGTTAAAAGGTACATTTCTCAAGGGAATCTCCTGATGGATCAAGTAGGCCATTGGATATTTTTAATATTCAGCAAGCTACTACTATGATTTAAAGTGGTCTACTGCAGTACATATCCTTAATTTAAATGTGATCGGTTATTTATTTGTTGTTTTTTCATGGGGATCTGTGTTTAATTTAGTTTTATTTACTTTTATTTTTCCTTTATTATTTTGTCTGTATTGCTGGAATGAACCAAGTGACCCCATAGCGTTCCAGTTTTTCCAAATGTGACGGAGACAGGAAAACAGGTGTGGATTTCAACTCAGTGAATAGTCGTTATTGATTTCCATGTTTCTCCTGGGGCGCCTGTCTATCTTAAACACACAAAAAGGGCTTCTATCCTGTGCTATAAATGGTTTGCACGCAAGCCATCTTAAGCGGCAGTGCTGATACACAAGGTAAGTAGGAAATGGGAGATATTTCAAGAAGAGAAAAGGAAAAAAACTCTACTGTAGTCAATTAGACTGTCATAACCATTCTGTGTCAGTCAATAAAAGATGCAGTACACAGCTGACGGGAGAGGATTCATATTTTTAACTGCAGGGCACTCCTGAATATCCCTCTTCCCAGAGATTCCTAACTTCTTACCAACTTTGATGACAGTGATTTCTTAAGAGTTTTTGAGGGGAGCTCTTGGACAACTGTTTACACAATTTATTTATTTCTAATTATTATTATTTAGTCTCCCCCTCTGATGCCACAACTCTACAGTTTTCATCTACAGTGTGAAAATAAGTTAATTGCTTGACAGTTCATATTTCGGAGGACAGGTGTGCCAGTCTTCGTATAGCTCATTAATATTAGGGTTGTAGGTGATTAACAACCGCTGATTCCTAATTAGAAGAGTATAAACAGGAAAAAGTTAATGCAGATTCCGATTTTATAGTAATCAAGAAATAAATGCAATCACATTTTAAACAAAGGAGAAGAAGTTATAAAGTTACATAATGCAAAAATCACGTGGTTTAGTGTGGTTTAATAAAAACATTTAGGATACAACAATGTAGTATAGTACATGGCACAATGAACTGGAGCATCTGTTTCTGTGTACTGCTGCTTTGGAGGGGTGTGAATGTTTCTAACAGTTCCCCAGTGGTCTGCATCACCGACCCTTCCCAGATTCTTACTGTCCATTGGGTAAACCCCGTGCTTTTGTTGACCTGCCACTAGTTTAATCTAGAGCTTTGCTTAGGCCAACTATGTAATTATTTTGGTTGGTTCTTCTGTCTCCGGAGCATCCCGTGACATGACTTGTTTGAGAATGCTGTGGAAAAGCCGCTGCGCTTCATGAAATTGGCACGCTGCAGTTTCCGGTGTTTGAAGCCTAAGATTTCTGTATTTTCTGTCCAAATACAGTAGCAGGCATTTTTTTGAAATCTTATACTCACTGTGTCTAGGGTCTTTCTACTGTGAACAGGACCCAAAATTCACCGTGTCACAGCTGGTATTACAAAAGTACAGGAACATATTAGTTGAGAATTGGCAAGAACTATAATTTATCCATTTATCTTAATTTATTTTTACAGCTGGCCACTTATAATAGGATAAAATAAAAGAAATACATGCATCCTTCTTCTTTTCTAAGACATCATGCAAGCGTTATTTGTAAATTACATGCTCCCTTGAAGGATTAGCTATTGATATTTATCTGATATTGAATCTCTTATTTGTGGTTGAGCATGGCCTCATGACTTTATCAGGAACAGCGTCAGTACACAGGTACCTTAAAACACACATCTTGCACCATGTGCCATGTGCCAGTGCAGTAAACCCCGTCAGCAACCTCTCATTCCATCTACATAATGCTTAACTTGTGAGTCACATACCAGACGGATTCATTCAGTGGCCTGTGCTGTAGGCTACATGGTTTGAAAATCCTACCTGAGAGCAACCTGTATATATGGCAGTTGTTGTAATCTGTCCAATAACGGAAGGATGACGGTGGGCAGACTCTTTGTCTCTGAGTTCGTCTATCTCCTAATCTCTGTCAAGTGTAAACAAGAGGAGCTCACGTTCAGGAGAGGCCTAATGTCCGCACGGAGGTTGGAAAGCACACAGAGTCAGCGCTCTTCCCTCGGCTTTCAAACGCATTTAGTTTTGTTTTCTTGCTGGTACTTTCAATTACTTCTTAATCAGAAGTACATAGGAAATGACTCCAGGGTGATTACAGATATCAGTTACTTTTCTTTGTGGCTTTTCTTCTCCATATATTATTATATTTTCCCCTGGAGGGATATCTTGAGTAGACAACTGGTCTCTGATAAGCTTGGGATAAGATGAGCTCTGCTGCACGGTGTGTGTAGGTTGACTGAGTAATGGAATCACATCGAGAAATTGTAGAAGCCCTCTACCTGTAATTGAGGCAGCTGGTGCAGATCAAGAAAAAGCAGCCTGGAAAAAAAACAATTGGAGTTGAAAGTGTCCACACCCTTCATTTGAAACCATGTTATTCAGTGATTCAATTAGTTTCATAGTTGTGCTCATTAACCTACACTTGTATCAATGTATCAGTTATATCTTTCCAGAATTTGCAGAGAACTGATTCATCTTGGAAAATATTGAATATATTCCAGTTCTTTGCAATATGGATTGATTTGAGCTGATTGATTTCTCAGCACTGTTCGCTGCTGTCTCAGGATCAATTACCCTTGCATGTGGAAAGTGCCTTTTGGGAGACACACCTGGTGTACATTGAAAACACTTGCCTTCAGTCTATAGCTTTATTGTGGAAGTTTCCTTTTCTATTTTATGTTTTTTAGATGGATCTATTTCATGCATGTCTCCTATGACTATAATACAGTATTATACATTAATGTCAAGGAGCTATGCATAATACAATACAGAGAAACTGTAAACCCAACAAGGAATAGCAGGCCCACTTCATTACAATGCATAGAATATGTGTGTGTGCGTGTGTGTATATATACTGAATATATGGTTTAGTATTCAAGGGTAAAATATAAAACTGTTATATTCTTACATTTCCAGTCCATGTTGCAGTAGAATTGAATAGTGATATACTTTAAATACATACTTTTCAATTGTGTGCGTTCAGATGTACAGCAAAAATACTGCATGTTGTTGTTGTTATTATAATTATTATTATTAGTGTCCAGCATCTGGCAATTTGCATGCATTTATTTAATTTTCTTTTCTGTTATATGATTGCTTGCAATTCCATTCTGTTCACACTGTCCTCTGTGTTGCACCAACCCCTACTATTTTTAACCCGGCTCTAAAGTCGGTTTTCAGCAGCCTCTGTTTGACTGGGGAATGGAGAACATGGCCATGAATCTTACCATTCAGATCAGACACAGGGATCAAGCTTAACCCTATGGCATTAAGTGTTATAGCAAACTTATCTAGAAATCCTTGCGCAGCTGTGTCAGCATAATTGTAATCTGGATATGACTGAGACACAACAAAGCTGTACAACCCTTTTCAATTCCAGCATTTGAAGGTTCCAGTCATTATTGTGCCCTTAAAACAGCATCCTTACTGTAAAATATAGCCTGTATTTAAAGTATGCTCGGGTATCTTGTATGATTCATTTTTAAATAGATGAGAAACAGATTACAGCAGTTTCATTGTATAGTTTTCCTATAATGCTTTATAAGTGTAATAAATAACAGATACATTCTATATGAATTCATAATGATTGTCTTGATTTATATGTTTCATAATAAAAGTATAGCAGTCATTATGACTGTGCTTGTTAAAATATTTTTTTCTTATCCATTACAGTATATAAAGGAGAAATTATTTTTAGAATAATGCCCTACAGTCAGCAAAACTATAACTTTGTAGGAGAGAAACGCTGGCTGTTTCAAAATGGATTGGGCTGCCAGAAATGGCTGCACATTACTTATGGACTTGTCGGGAGAGGCATTTAAAATATGATTGTATTCTTAAATTGTTTCCCCCTATCATTTTATCATTTTCCTCTGAGCCATTCTTCGGTCAAAAGGATCCAATTCATATGTCCTTTTTGCATCTCAATTGTGGGCCTCATGACTCTTGCATTGTAGTGGCGCTTTTTCATTTTCTGCAGAGCAGTTTTTTAAGATTGGTTTTAAACCATTGGAGATTATATATAACACACACACACACACACACACACACACACACACAAAAGACATACAGTTTAATTACATTTTATATAATCATTGTAGGGGGGTGAATCACACCCTCATGTTAATCCCAGGGCCAGGAAAAAGAGACACAAATATCATGTTTGAACTTGCATTGTGCTCTTTCAGAAGATAAACTTATTTTCCACATAAGAACATAAGAACATAATAAACTAATTAATGCATTTCCAAAGAAATCACGTGTGTTCTATACCTTTAAATTACTGTGCGTTTGGTCTTCCAGCTCATGCATTTTCTTGGATTTTCTGTGAAAATGTAACTGGTACTGACAGGGTTTGGCACGGTTACTGAAATCGCATATTGGCTGCCCCCTGACCAATCACATGTGTATTGGATGGCTGTGATGCTGTCAACACATCTCTGAAGCCAGGCAGAATACAGCTGTGTTGTACTGTATGAATCATTAATAGCAACAGTAAAGGTAGTGTATTTTAAGGGAGCTTGATATGTTAGTAATTTAACTCTTTAACCCGTAAGTAATTAAATATCATTGCACTGAATCAATAAGGAATACCTGCGATTATTGATCTAAACTGGGGGTATAGAGCAGGAGGTGGGATTAAGGATATTAGATGAATTGGTTAGAGCATGTAGCATTGTGTGCTGGCTCATGTGTAAACCTCAGAAGTCTTTAATGAAAGTGCAAAGAGAGAAAGAACAGACTTCTCCCTCGACTCCACTTTTCTGATTCCCATTGCATCACTGCCACGAATGTTTCCAAAATACAATCTGTTTCTTCTCTCTCTCTATGGTTCCTTAACTGTTATCCATGATTTCAGTCAAATACACAGAGTCAGAGACAAATTACCATTGGCAAGAATAATTGCTGTCCATGCAGGCCTGCTCTCTGTCATCATAAAGAGTGTAAACAGAAAGAAGTGTGTTTTGGAGGGGTTTCAGCTAGAGGTGGATAAAATATACTGTATTCGATGCTTCTGTTAGAAGAGTAGAATATAAGGTCTGAAATAACCTTTGGCCAGGTAGAAAAAATTATGGACAATTCATTCATTTTGCTGAGCGTCTCTGTGAATCACTTTCGTTTCCTTATAATAGTTGTGATAATTGTGAATTGCTATGGTAGACATTTTGTGCCAGGAAGAAGGAATGGAGGAATGGAGGAAACTGGGGAAGATATATATTCAGTGAATAAGATCAGGTCGACACCTTTGGGAATGGAAAATTACATATCTTTTTTTAATGGGAATCTGGGGAGAGGATGCCCATCTGTGGAGGCTGTGCAAAAACACCCTCGGGCTGAATCTTTCCTTACAGTAATCCTTTCTAATGGACTGCTTGCAAATAGTATATTTAAACAGATGCAATAGGCAGAAGGTGTTTACACTGCTTTCACATCAAGGTAGATACTAGACCGTGGCTCTCCCTTGGGTCTGTGTGCATCGCGTCCAAACCAAACTCAATACTGGGATGGGAGTAGAGAGGTACAGGGATTGAAGAAGACAGGCACAAAAGCCGATACATGTGTTGTATCAAACGCTCTGGACTTGGTGAGGCTTTGAAGAAACAAGCAGCCGACACAGGCTAAGCAGTGTGACCGCATGCATAAAATATTGTGTTTAAAAGCACTGCTCTGTCTCTCCTCTAATGAGAGTTCACTTATTTTGCACACGCATTCTGACTTTGACTTCTATACTGTCCTACCCCTGTTTTCATCATTTTCCAGTTGGGGAACGAGGAAGAAACGAGGACTAGCCAAGCCCTTTGGAAATTTCTGTGGCCAAAAATAAATTAACCAAAAAATAAAAACACATCGGGAACCTTCAAATAATCTCCAACATCGTAATATTACAGGCTATAGCAAAACAAATATGTGTTATAATAAAATCCAAAGGAGACTTTAATGCAATCCTTCATTCTCACATCTCTCTGTTAAGAAAGGTTGTTTAACACGGTCCTAATTACAAGATTAAGTAATCATCTACAATAACCAATTAGCAGAGTTCAGAGGCTAAGAGCGATGTTTTATGTTTTTTTATGTGTAATCCGGGTTGGTGTCAGACCAATTATTATTGTCAATGTGATTGCTTGGCCAGGGGCAACAGGTTACTGCTTTGTGTTCTTGTATGGGAATAAAAATAGCAAGGGTGATTGACTCTTGCAAATGTTAAGCACTGCAGCTGGTCTTACTGAGAAAATATGCCTGGTCACAGTTTACTGGAGGAAGAGACCAGGACATGTCCGGAACACGTCTCCAACTGATTAAATGTACCTACAAGTATACATTTTGTAGATTCCAGTATGCGTAGGTGAAGCCTTTTCATAAATCTCATGTTGTTTAAGCTGACATTAATCCGTGTAGAACTGAATCACTAGGGTGTGTATCTTGATTTGGGCGTGGTATCGGGGAACCACAAAAAAAGCAAAAACAACCTAAACAAAACAATAAAAAAATAACATGAATCGGCATGCTCTGTTTAGGTGATACTTATGTGAACTGTGACCCACTCTGGAGTAAATACATTGCTGAAAAGGGAAAGCATGTAATTCTGTGTCTAAGATACATTCTACTTTATTATTAAAAAATGAAACAAAAGCAAAATCAGATTTATTTTTTAATTTATTTTTACCATGACTCTTTTTTACTGATTAATTACTGATTAATAGATCGTCCGTGTTTTCACACTGTTTCTGAATGTTATGGCTGCAGATTTCCCCGGCTTCCAGAAATACGTTTTCCTCGGCTTTATGTTCTGTCATTTACCTGTTTGCTGCATCTTTCATGGTTCCAGCTGCCAACTGGTTCATTTACCCCACCTACAGTACTGTTCCATACCGAGGGAGTCCAAAGCCTTTTGATGAGATACAGTAGATAGGAGGGTCTATGAGAGCACAGAGATACATGAGGTGGGTGCTTGAAATTTTGCAAAACGTAAGAGTGGTCCAGTAAAGGCTGTTGTATCTTAGTTAGTCATATGAGGATATGTTATTTTTTGTGAGTTATGTGAGTTAAAAGTACAAGCTGAGTTTACACACACACGCTTGCTCTGTAGTGACTTTTTCTTTTTACCAAAGCAAGATCTTACGGTCTTGAATTGCTGAGGCAAATCCTGGAAGTACAGTTGTTAAGAGGGAAGTCTTTTCCCACCACTGGTCCTTGGGTTAATCCCTCCTTCACTCAACTAATTGTCGTTGCGTGACCTGGCAGAGAAGCACATTGAGCTGAGACTGGTCTTTTTTCCTGCTCGGTCTCATTGCGTTACACTAAAAGGGGAAATCCATTATATCTTCTCCAAAGCATCATATGCCATTGTTGTTGTTGTTGTTTATTATTATTATTATTATTATTATTATTATTTATATCTGTGGGATGATATTGTCTATTTTTGTTTTTAAATAATCGTGATGCAATCAAGCTACATGAAAGCAGTCAGAAATTAGTTTGGGTGGATATGCAGAAATAATACAAATTCAAAAACGTTTCCTTATCCAATAAAGCTTTAATACACATCCACAACACCTATGATTGCATCTTAAGAACATAAGAACATAAAGTTTACAAATGAGAGGAGGCCATTCGACTCATCGTGCTTGTTTGGTGTCCATTAATAACTAAGTTATCCAAGGATCACTATTTTTAAATGTTACCACATTTTCAACTTCAACCACATCACTGGGGAGTTTGTTCCAGATTGTGACGCCTCTCTGTGTGAAGAAGTGTCTCCTGTTTTCTGTCTTGAATACCAATTTTCAATTGTGTCCCCGGGTGCGTGTGTCCCTGCTGATCTGGAAAAGCTCCTCTGGTTTGATGTGGTCGATGCCTTTCATGATTTTTAAGACTTGAATCAAATCCCCACGTAGTCTCCTCTGTTCCAGGGTGAAAAGGTTCAGTCCCTCAGTCTCTCAGTAGGACATTCAATTCAGACCTGGAATAAGTCTGGTTGCTCTCCTCTGAACTGCCTCTAGAGCAGCGATATCTTTCTTGAAGTGTGGAGCCCAGAACTGTACACAGTATCCAGATGAGCTCTAGCATTGCTAGTGCATTGTACAGTCTCAACATTACTGCCCTTGTTCTCAATTCTACACTTTTGACAATATACCCTAACACTCTGTTTGCCTTTTTTATTGCTTCCCCACATTGGATGGGGAAAGTGAGGAGTCCACATAGACTCCTAGGTCTTTCTTCTTTTAGACCTGGACCATTAAACCTTTGTGCAGGTCAAACGGTGACCTAATTAAGCACAGGTTTCCAATGACAGGTTCCAATGTCTGCATGTCTACCCAGGAGAAAACCCCAATACTAAAACTATAGTTTAAAAAAAATGAAAATAATAATAATATAGTGATGGACAGGTATGGTATAGTATTATAGTGTAATTAATGCATTACTTTTCAGCTTTTGTGTTATAATTACCAAGTAATGCACCTGTAAACACTGGATAAATATGTAGTTAAACTGATAAATTGTATAGCCGCTCTGTAGTGGGTTTCTCCCAATTTGTCCTGGAAAAGCTGGTTAGAAAATAGGTCAGTCAGAGATGTGTGACCTTATTGGACCATTTCCCATATTTGTTTGGCTTACTGTTACTTGCTCTTACTGTTTTATAATGTACCTATAGTACAAACTAAAAAACAACATTAGGAACACTTACTGCACATAGTTCAGTGTATTACTTTAAGTAAGTCTGGATCTACACTAAAACGTGAATTGATATTTACCTTGGTGTTACTTATAAACAATGGCTTTAGGCATGATGAGAATAGTGTACAATTGTATAGTTTTACCATTCTTATCGTTTTCTCCTTCAAAATGGTTGCCATGTGACTCCCCAGAGGCGACTGCTGTGAAAGGGGGCTGAGACTTGAGAAGTGTAGAAGTGTGGTTTACTGGGCTCTCGTGGTGCACTAGCTATTCGCATGTGACTGAAAGAATAAAACCAGACGCACACTGGGCTGAATTTCTGTGTATTGCAATATATTCCAAGAAAATCGTTGAGCACACAAAAGGCATAGTCTTAATCTGAGACTGACTGGAAAAGTAAACCACGCCTGATTTTGACCAGGATCGTGACACATCTCTGGAATGAAAAGAAAACCACAGCTGCATTCAGTTCCTGGGCACGTCTTCAGCACCTGACGTTGAAGACTGTCTGTTCAGGTGGCCTTCTGTGACCCCTGTGTTCCCAGCAGCTGCAGGGATGGCTCTTGTTTACTGAAGGTGCCTTTCTGAAGCTCAGGTAGCTGCTCCCAGGAGGCCGAGAGGCAACATGGCATCATTAGCAACCCACTGGCGCGTGTCGCTTCAGGGGAGATGTTGTCTAGAACTTCCTAAACCTCCAGAGGTCTTAGCTAAACACTCACTAGCAATTCTTATCTACACCAGCCCTCCTCTGGCTTCCCCACAAAGATCTTGGATCAAGCCTGAAATAAGACATAATTTGTTATTTTTAGAATAGCTTGTACTAGTGCTCTAACACCGTGCTGTAATAATAGTCACAGAATTAAGCACTATTGTAATGCTATTTATGAGTTATGCTATTGTTATGCTGTACTCTCATTCTGCATGTTATCCATATGTACTTTGTAGAATATGACAAACAAACATCATTCGGGTGAAATGAAAACTAACCAATGTAATCCCTCTTGCCAATAACTGTTGCCATGGCACCCTGACTGTAAAAAGCATCCTTCAGGAAAATAAAAAGATGAGAATAAAAACAGACACATTACTTTTCTTTTAAAATCTGTATGTATTGATGTATGTGCATTTAAATGTCCGACCGGGTGAGTCTCTGCCAGTAAGTGTTTTCTTTCTCTTCTTGTAATAAATAAGTTTTTCTGTTCTGTCTTGTAATATAACACACCAGGCATGGGATGTGCATCTTATGAATAGATTCAATTAATTAGCCTAACTTCCATTCATTAAAGGGTAGCCGACTGTTAAAATAAAGGGTTTCCTTAGCCCAAGCTGAAGCATAAAAAAAACTCCACTTCTACAACCATGGGCAAGACATAAATGTAGTCCAGGAGCTGCCTGCTCTAATCAGCACGCTTCATTCCAGCCCTGAAAGATTTGCTGCAGTAGCTGTGTATATTCTTAACTCATTTATAAAGAAATGACTGTAGTGCAATGTCAGGAGAAAAGTAGTTTTGTAATGCGGCCTTCTTCACTCCCTCAGCCTCTCACAAATAGGCAGCTGGAGCGTGTTTTTAAAACTAGTGCAGACACAAGATCAATAACGCCCGATTTTTGGTGTGGGTGTATTTGCTTCAGAGTAACCTCTTTAATTCTGCTGTCTGGACGCTGTAAAGCATCTCTCCTGACATCGTTCTCGCTATATTGGTCGGAGGGAGTGGTTAAAGAAAAATGATACCAGGAACATTTAGACAAATAGTCTTTAGGCACTGACAAGTCTGGGAACTGATGAATGGTGCGGAGGAACACCACAGACTTGATGTATCGTTGCCTTCAACTTTCTACATTCGGAGTTTCACATAAAGGGGGGTGGGGGGGTGGGAGACTACATCTTTACTACCCTAATGTGTTGTCTAGCTGTGCATTATTTACACTGGTATAAGGCAACTACCTTTCACTTGCTGTTCTCATTGAGCACATCATTAACGTTTTAACCGACCCATTTGTTTGCATCGGCTTGGCTGGAGCATTGATTAGACTATCACTTGCGTGTGTACGTGTGTACGTTTATTTATTTAAAAAGTCTGGACTCATACTCTTGAACACCAGGGGAGGAAAAACAACAACAACTAAATTGACAATCACCCAATCCAGACATATGTGTGCAATAACGAGGTTTAAGGAGAAGGCCGAGGCGAAAGGTGTTGAATTAAGATGGTGATTAAAGTAAGCTGGAGGAGAAATACAGCTCGATTCACCGGCACATTAGTGAGAACTGCACTCTACATTCTCGTCCTAATGAACAAATCAAAGAATCCATTATTTATGATTTTACATTGTCTTTTGTCAGTGGATGTGTCCTCTCGATGTACGCACAGCCTCACAGAGTGCACCGCGAGTTTCATACATTGCTGCCTTCGATTACAGAACATGACTGATGATAATGAAAGCCCTGGACGGCGCAGGTTAACGAGAGTACAACGGGAACCTCTTGAGATACAATCTCGCACGTCTGAAGTGATTTTTCTTTTCAATTGCTGTTTTTGAAATCTTTTACATTTTGCCAAGAACTCATCAAGCCAGTTACATTGGGACAGTTTTAATTTTAAGAGGAATAAGTGACACTCGAACAGATGTCTTCCAACCTTCTCTCGAGTATAAATGATAAGTTTGCTGAATTGAACAGTTTGTCTTGGTGACCTTTGAAAGTTTCTGTTCCCTTGTAAAGCATGAGACACTTTTTATTTGGAAGTTAAGTCCAGCTTAAAATCCCCAAGTTAGATTTTTCCCATTAAATCACTGGAGAATAGGGAGCTTATTGTTGTCTGGAACAAAAAGCTTTGAAAACCCCTTTGTAACTATTGGATTTCCTTGTGCACTTATACCTCACTGATATGGAAAAAAAAAAGTCCCCTTCGAAGGTTGAATTATACATCAATGCTGGGATGAGGAACAGAAGCTGCGGGTCAGCTTTAGCCAACAGTCACTATGCAATCAATCACCGCTGTCGCCAGAGGGAAGGCCAGGTGAAACTAGAGGTGACAACATGAAAGCAGGGAAAATGAAGAGGACTTCAGAGCACCTTCAAATCCTCAAAGATAAAATGAGGACATGCTCAGGAAATATTTAATAAATGAGGAAAAGTTATAGCCTACAGCACAAGGGACAAATGCCTTAGTTAGCTATGGCCAAGGGGATACAAAATGTTTCATTACTCAAACAATTTAATGGCTGTCCCCCTTGAAAAACAGCACTAGTGTTTTTAAATATCTTTCCTGTGACGGCTATTATTCTAGAGACACATGGCTGAAATGAAGGGAGGGATGGGCTGTACTGGGAATTGCTCATTGAAATAGAGAACGGGTAACACAGGGGAGGGATGATATATGTATCACGGGAGGTTATGAATGTAGAGTTGATTTTGTTGTATTGGTGCACACGTACACAAAGTGGGTTAGCTTTATAGCAGAATGCCAAGCAAATAACACACCAGGAATCTTTTATCTCTGTTGATATAGTTTTATTTGTATATGATAATGCACTGTTTGAACACATGCGTCTAAAATGAAATTAACCTTGCTGGAGATGAGAGCATCTGCATTTACCAACAGCTGTCAAAACATTCCCCACCTAAATCAAATACTTATTTTTTCCCCCAAATCCTAGGCCCAGTCCAGTATCTGCTCTGATACAACAAAAAGCTGATCTTGTAATTCACATTTTCCTAAGTCTCATATTGTCTGTTTATGAGTATTCTCATAGTGTATTTTTCCTTGCAGTATAACATATTTTCAGATTGTTATATATTCTTTTTTATTGTCAGCTAACCCAGAAGCACAGTACTAATGGGCAAGTGTGAGAGTAAAGCATTTGAAGATGCCAGTGAAGGGAAATCAGGTGTTCCATTTGTGAAAGATAAACATGATCTTAATTGAAAATATACTCTATTAATGATTTGTGCAATTTATTTAATTAATAGAATCTGCTTATTATTGTCTCTTTTTGTAAAGTGATTGTTTTGAATGGGTTATATAAGCAGGACTGCTAAGCCTTGCTACATGGTCCTCTGGCTAAAACAGTTTTAGGTGACAATCTCATGCAATAGCTGACAGCTTTCTAGCAACATATTTACCTTCCATGTTAATATTCACTGTGTATGTATTAGTTGTACTCACATCGCTTTGTCTCATATAGTGATACAAATGGAAAATTCATTAGAAATTCGACTGCCTAAGACTTCAGGGAATTGTATCCTACTGTCTCGTCTCTGCATATTTAAAACAGACCTATTTCCCATTCCTAGAGGAATACTAATATTCATATTCTGTCAAGACTAATGGATGAAGACTTCAGCACACATGTTAGTTGAAGCTGTCCTTTTTCAGCAAGTGTCTGTGTGCGCCTTAACTCACTGCAAAAGACACTGATTACTTCCGTTCTTTTTGGTGTTTTTATAAATAAGTATATGTAAATAAGTAGTGTCTCTTTGAATGGAATAGTCTCGTAGCTAGCAGGGGTGAAAGCTACTGGTTCCTGCTCTGTTTTCTAGCTTTGTAACTGGTAAAGGTAATGAAATTATATACATTTCACACCTAATGCTTGAAAGAATGAAAGAAATGGCTCCAAGGTTTGTAACTTATAAATATTCCAGGATCTTCCCCAGTCCTCTGAAAACCAATACACAGAATGCAAATAGAAGTAGTCTTGTGAATAGAGAACTATTGTACATCCACAGTGTTCATGCAAGACGGCAGCCCGGGGCACTTCTGGGTTTGCTTTTAGGATTAACCAGATTCTGAGCTGCATTCATCTGTGCGGCAAGTTTATAATTTAATTTAAATAGAACACAGAGTGCTGCACATCAAACGCAGAGCGGATAACACGACCACACCAAAACAATCTGTGTGACTTCTTCTTTGCGAGTGTAAAAACAAACATGGGTGTAGAAAACCAATATAGAGAACTGCCCGGCCAAAAAGTCAAACCGAACGCGGGCAGTAATTCATCTGAGAGAAACACAGCTGGGAGTTTGCACCATAATTGAACCCATAATGTTTTTTAACATTGCGACTACAGTCATTCTCCCCAGCGTGTCACATCTGCTCCCTTGGTTTGATTCAGAGTGTAGGATGAGGAGCTTATATCCTCATAGATCACTTCCAATGTCATAAGGTGAAGATGACATTTTAGGCCCAAGGGGAAGACACTTGGCTTTGCGGGCCATTTCCTCATTGGGTCGGTTACTCCCATCAGTTTCCCACAAGAGAAACGCCTCAGTCACTCAGATATTGTGGTCTCTTCTTATCTGATTGATTTTGTTTTCAAAATGGAAGTTCAGTAGAATGATGTTTGTTAACATGACTGTTCTTTTCTAATAATATATATTTATGTATTCTTTTCAGATCTGGACCACTGTGAACTGAAAACAAAAAGAGGACCGCAGAGTTTAGCCTTCCTTTCGAAACAGGTATGTTATGCTTTGGCTGATCTGTCATGTTTTTAACAATTAACTGAATTTAACATTTTCACATGGATTAAGTTGAAGGAAAATATTTTACCCCTGAAGTTAATTTATCAAAATAAAATATCACAAAATGGTGTTTGAGAGACTGTAGAGAGAAATAAGCCTGGGGACAGGGCAGACGTCCAAAAGTATCAGCATTCAGTTCATCAAGAAATTCCAGTGGTAACCCATCAGCT
The DNA here is from genome assembly GCF_036373705.1 of Amia ocellicauda. Classification (NCBI taxonomy): domain Eukaryota; kingdom Metazoa; phylum Chordata; class Actinopteri; order Amiiformes; family Amiidae; genus Amia; species Amia ocellicauda. Next base: position 44,604,645 of record NC_089853.1, read on the forward strand.
CACTTCAGTGTGATCGCAGCGTTTTTCCAACACAGTCTTATCCGATGTGGTCCGCTGGGTATTGCATCTGGAGAAGGGAAAAAAAGAAAAAGAAAAGCCTCTTTCAGATCAGACTCTGATGGCAGCCGTAGGTCTCCATTTATTCTCAGTGACCCTGGACTGTGCCTCGTAACAATGACCATTTCACGGTCCAGGGAGTCAATATTTGTTGGCTCTTCATGTTGCCAAACAAATTTAGAAATATGATGTCTGGGTCAATCCTTGGAGAGCCGGGCTGCTGGTTTTAGCCACTCTCTTACCCTCAGGTCTCATCAGCCTCCTTCATTGTGCTCACTCGGTTGGCTCATTGACAGCAGGCAGTATAAAGGCTGGCAGTAAATTGCTTATAGGATTGCTTTCAAAATCGGTCTCGCGATGTAGTCAGTAATGTTACCTTGAGTGTTATTATATGAAATAATTATATGGGGTTGTCTTTATATATGATGGATTTGTTTTATTCATGAAATACAAATGAATATGTTTTTTTTAAATGTATGTGTCTGTGTATGCATGTATGTTTTAAAGACAAATCCACTATAAAATACATTGCACAGGGAACCCTATTGGACACATTGCTTAATTGTTTGGTCTCTTAATAAAAAATAATTAGTATTAATAATGTACCTACCCAGCTTTGTCACAAATCAGAACCCAGCACTGTCATCGAACAGAAGGCATCTTGTCAGCATGATCCATGCCAGGGGAGGATTTACAAAGAACTACTACAAGAGTGTGAATAAATGTTAACCCTTCTGTTTTCTGGAATAAAATCACAATATAAAACATTTACTTTTTTCAGCAAGAAACACAATCCAATTCGTGAATCTTTCTTTTTTTCGAATGCTGTTTTTGTTCTTGTTTATTCAGAGGTATGAATAAATCTGGAGAACACAAGTGTTGAATCATAAACATGCAGGAAATTAAAAGTAATTAAGACTGGCAAACAGTGTTATGATAATCACCCTCTTACAACCTCCCCCGAGTAATTCTCTGATCAAAGGACTCCACCTACATGATATCAACTAATTGAGCAAGGCGTTCCACTAAGCAACCATTTCCAGTACAGCATAGGAGACGTCGGTTTCGGCTGACATTGTTTTTGTACTGCAGGTGGGGTATTGTTTTTCAGTGTACGTTGTGGATGGGTTTTAGTTGGTATCGGCAGTGCCAGTTCTAGAAAATACAGAGCCACCAATTGAGAATACAGAGCACAGCTGCTTTTTATTCTTCTCATAAATGTCAACACCTTTTTGCCCTGCTGAAAGATTAAAGGACACTGTGCATTATTGTTCTGCCTCTCCTGAGAATTGAAGTGGAGAGGATATGTTGGCGGATGCTATACTACTCTCTCTACTCTCTCTCCCTCTCTCTCTACCTCTTTCTCTGCCAAATGCTCAGACTCACAGAGGCACAGTGTGAATGATAATGCTCACCAGCTTTCCTGTAACGTCTGCCTTTGACAGCACGCCTGCCACAATTACTCGAACTGTGTTCTTCGTTGTCTTACAAACTGTGAAAATGTCAAAACCTAAACTGCTTTCCATGGAGCCAGAATTAAGACGCACAATCCGACCCCTGCCAAACAGGGCAAGACTAATGGAAAACGGTTTATTTCACAAACTCGGAATTCACAGTTATCAACAGATGTAGGCATATGTTTGTAGCTGTTGAACACCAATTTGCCATAATTAAATGTATGACAAACAGTTGTTGTTTAACAGTACCGTTACTGAAACTGCTTTAAATTGCTGTGAAATTGTTCGCTTTTTTTCAACAGATGATAATATAGCAAAATGTGTTTTTCAAGGGCACAGGAATACAATTTGATTTGACAATGGAAGAAAGTAGATTTAATCAATGCATCTTAAATATTCTGATATGAAAACCATTAATAACATTCTGGTGCATTCAATCTTGTTTTCATTGTGCCAATAATGGACAGAAATCAGTGAATCAATGTAAGTAGTTCTAATTCCATTTTATGTGCACTTGCATTTAACTGCTGCCAACCTGTTTTTATAGACCCACTTGTTTAAACTGAAAGGACACTTTGTGCTTTAAGGAGCTATAAAAACGTTTTTAAGATGCTCATCCCAGTCATGCTGACGATGTGAGAAGCAGGGTGCTGTTTTAGCCTCTCAGAGAAAGAAGTGAAATCATTCTGTTGAAATCAAAATCTTCACATTAAAAATACAGGAGAGTTTCATAGTGTAACATCAGCCCTTACCCCCCCACTCTGTTATTTCTGTTGCAGATGCCTTTGGCAAAGCACAACCTGCTATGTTTCAGAGAAAATTACTGAAGAGAGAGAAATTGAAAATTCAATCCTTATGTTAAGACTATTTTAGCACTGGGACTTGATAACATACAGCACCAGCTGTTATTTCACAGTTATAAACTAATATTATCCAAAGGCATTAATGCTAAAAAAAAACAAAAAACCTCAACAATAATGTTCTGAATAATACGTGGTTGTTCATGCATCAAATGGGAATGACACTTAAGTACACATTTACTTTGTTTCCACAACTCCCAGAACACAGATACAAAAATACTCAGTAGACTGGTTGGGTGGTTGTCAGTAACTCCTACAATGTACACAGATGCATGTGAGAATAATTATCGTTAAATCTCTCGTTAGATCTATCGTTATCGTTAAATCTATCTCTAACCCTAACACTAAAACTATCCACATCTGTATATTCATCTCAGACTAATTCGGTCTTCTTAGGTCCTAACTAATACAGTAGAAAGACTTGACTATGTTCTTGGTGAAGAGTGCGTTATATACTATATCATCTGAATCACCAACCTCTACACTCCTGTTTTGTCCAGGCTTACATATCGTGCCTAAGGAGATTGTCTTGTCTACAACTAATATCATGGAGTAAACATTCAATATGCAACCAAACTGTATAAATATTGCCTTCAATTAAGTATGGTCTCATCTTCCCTCTTTGTTGATCGAACCTGATCTTAAAAAACAAAATGTTTTTTGTGTGTGGTTAGTGATGCCGGGGAGTGTTTCTGGGGCATATGGGCGTCTGATAGTGCTGTGGTTTTTGTTGTGCTTGGCTCAGGGAGGCCCTGCTGTAGATCGAGCTTCTTGGGTATTGTTCACACGCCTGTGAAAAGGTGGAGGCCCAGCTGACTTCCTCCGTACGAAGTGGAGCTGGGTAAGGTTCCAACCCATTCTACCCAGCGCTAGGCAGTGGTTTAAAAAAGGAAACTGAAAATGACAGGAAGTTGGACGTAGCTAGAAAACCTTCACACCAGTGCCATTTTTTCTGCTAACAATTGTTCGCTGTATTAATTATGGTGAAAACATTCCTTCCTCTGCTAGACCTTTCCTTGAAAGGAAACATTGACTGGTATATTTTAATTAAGTGGTTACCAAACTGCCTAGTTCTGCCTAATTCCATATTACAAATGTGGCTGAACAACTGTAAAATATTTAGGAATATATATATATATATATATATATATATATATATATATATATATATATATATGAGAGAGAGAGAGAAAGAGAGAGAGAGATAATAGTTGGGTGGGAACTACAAAATCCTTTTCTTTATTAATACAAATTAATTTGAAAATACATTATATTTTGCACAGTAAAAATCAGATTGCATACATAATCACTTTTACTTTCCAAGTCCAGTATATGAGTACTTTCTCTTTGCTGTCTTTGTAATAAGTTTGTTATTGCATAGACATCAGTGACATCTTGTTTTTGATCTATAGTTTTTCCAGCCTGTCCACCACCAGCAGCCTTAAAAAATAGAACTGAAAACAGTTAATGGTAAGCAAGTCTAATTGATTTTTCCACTTGGTGCTCAGAAAATGGCTTGACAGCAGGAGAGACCAGTCTATGTCAATATTAGGCCATGTGCCTGTTTAGGAAGCCCCAAAAACCCAGTATGGCCCTGCCAAGCCACATGGCTGCCAATTGTCTGCCACAGCTTCCACTAGCAGGGGATTGTGGGCTGTTGTAGGGTAGGAGGTACACCTTCCTGCTTTGAAGATTCATCCCATAAATACCTGGGGTGAGAAACCTGGCGAGAAGCAATGGCTCGTCAACTGGAGTTTCACTTGAAGATAATTTAAATGCTTATAGTAAGAACAAACTGAGTCAGCTTTTTCCCCAAGATTAGTTGTTAATGTTGTTGTTGTTGTTGTTGTTAAAGGGATTATATTAGGTAATGTTCTTATTAAGGAACTGAGCTTTTCATGTGGATATATCATATATTAATATTTTGTTTCTTACTTTGGTAACCATGGCTAGAACAAATCTACTGTGGAGATCTGAGCTGAGGGGAAAAAATAAGTAATAATAACTGACTTTTTTATGATTGCTTTCCTTAAAAACTTACAACTTTCCTTTATTTTACAAAACAACACATTAAATAGCATCCCTGTGGATTACAGTTATTTATTTATTTTCCTTATTATTAATGTTGTGGAGTTGATTCACTACAATCCTAATAGAAAACGGCTGATTAAGTTCTGGGATCTATGAGCTACTGACACCCCAAACATGTGACATGGGTACGAATGGCCTCCTCTTGTTTTTACTTTGCTTTTATTTTGCTCTTCTGCTCTATGTCTTCCAGTTATGATATGATCTGTCTCTATTAGTGAAGGAAGGCTTTAACAAGTACCATAGATGCCTTGCCCTGTGAAACACACTTACCTAATCTCTGGTATATTTTTCACCCTACTGTGTCCATGTGGACAAATGACAAGTTAGCTGACAGACTATCTGGCAACCTGCAAGTGTGATCTGAAGGGCAGAGCCATCTGGCGAGACGGGCTGCTTGGGGTGGACTCCCTGGCCTGTCTTGGTTTGTGTTTTCATAAGTCACATGACAGGAAAACCTCAACTGCTGCTTGGCACTGCCAGGGCACATCATTGCCCCAGCTAATTAAAGAGCCATTTATGTGGCCAAGCTCTGGAGCTGTGGTCTAATGATTTCATATGTAGGGGAAATATATATATATATGAAAATTCTACAGACGGAGTTCTTGGTCATTTTTATGACTTCTTCTATTCATTTGAAAGCTGCCTTTAGAAATAAGTCAGTGTTCAGTAGCTTAAAAATCATTTGAAATCTTTCTGTAAGATTGACATGGTGCCTGTCAGGGATATACGTGTTATTTTCTTAAGCAAACGTCTGCAAGAATTACACCTGAAATAGCTGCTGAAAGGATCCAGTTCAGAATTGAGTTTCCAGCAAAGCTGGGGTTGTCAGTAACAGCCGATGTTATCTACAGAACTTCATACCGGTAAGGTAATTTCTTTAATTTGATTATAACAGTGATTAACAGCTATTACATTACTAGTATAGCATTAAGTACTGTTAGTTTCATGACTTGCAATTGAAATTCATGATTTCTTAGATTTTCAGGGATGGAAAATGTTTCAGTTATATTTGTTATCTGTCAGTTTTGTTAGGTATTAAACAATCCAAAGCAGAAGTTATGACTGAATGACAGCAGATTGCTCACTGTCCAGTAGTCTTATAATTTATAGTATCTATTGATTGCTGCTTTAAGAAGACTTTCGAAAGCAAAGAAGAAAAGACTGATCACCCTTAAATGTAATAATAAAAAAAAAGAGAGTACCCTTGCAATTTTCTGGCTCACCTTTAGTTTTTGTTATTCCCACTAGAATGAAACCATGTGAAGAACCGGCCTACTGAACTCTGCTAATCTGTGGTCTGAATGAACCATGAAATAGGATATGAAGGCAGACCGAGGTGCGAAGAAGTTAGTCTGGCACAACTCCAGGAATAGCTGCATGGGACTTTGTAAAAAAACATATTATATCATGCTGCAGTTAACTCCTTTGGCGGTGGCAATAGGCTGCGGTCCTGGACAAGTTATTACTGCTGTCTTAACTAGCACTTTGACCCAGGATCTGGCTGCATTTGTTAAATGAACACAGAACACAGTTTCTACCCACCATTAATTATTTATTCTTCTTCTTCAGTTTCAGTTTTAAATATCATGATTAAAGAGTTCATTTGCACAGCATGTAGTACCAGCATAGCAAGCAATAAATGAAGATTAAGAAGATTAGTTCCTGATCGACAATTGCCACAAATCTGGCTAATTCTTCTTCCCCTCAGACAACGGCAATGTTACAGCTAATAGCAGCATTAAGGAAATGAGCTGCATTGTGCTGCGTAGTTCCTAATAACTGGTGTACGATGAGTAATCCCGTCACTTAATCAAAGCTTCCACAGCTTTAGTTCATATTTTGAAAGTGTCTTTTAATTTTTTTTCATCTACCCTGTAATGAAATATCACCAGTTGTGTTCCTCTAGGCACTGCATAACATGATAGACTGAAGGTAATTAATTTGTAGTTATTAATTAGTCACAAAGCAGTTAACACAATCGAGAACTAAATGCTTATGTCTAAATGGGTTCTGAGCCCTCAAAGCAAGTCATTAGGCATATTTACACTGCCATTTCTGATCCAGATCAAATGCATCGGTAGCATTTGATCAGGGTCAGAAATGGCAGTGTAAACGCGCGGCGATCAGATTAAATGTACCTCTGAGGGAGATGGTACAGATCCAGATCAAATGCACCGGTAGCAGTTGATCCTGGCAGTGTAAACGCTCAACCGGCTCAAGTTTTGGCATGCACTGCGGCGGTGTGTGTTTTAGAGACAGGGGCAGACAAACAGCCTTCACATCAGTGCTTATAAATAAAGTATTGTTAAAACTAATACAAAATGGCTTGTTATTTTATGTTAGCAAAAATATATAATTGTATTTTCATTTTCAATGCTTCGGTTGTGAAAAAATATGCAAGTGCATGGGTTTTACTTGTTATAATTATTCGTAACAAGATAAAGACAGTTTTCGATACAGCTCTGTGTTCTAAAAGACTATTTTAATATATACATATCATTAATTTTGTACTTACAAGCTAGTGCATCTGTGGTGTTTAAAGGCAGGTGGCAGACCTGCAGCATATTATAAATAAAATACTTAAAATTAACACTAAATGGCTTGTTACTTTATGTTAGAATAACATATAATAATTGTATTTTAATTTAAAAAGCTTTGGCTGTTTATTTAAATTATCAATTATTTTATGTTATCAAAAAATGTTTGTATATTTATTTAAAATGCTTAGATTAATTTAAAATACGCAAGTGTGATGGTTTTACTTGTTGGAATCATTCACAATTAGATAAAACGAAAGTTTTTGATATAGTGTTATAAAGGACTTATTTAATGAATGCATATAGTGAAGATTGGACTTGCGTGCTAGTGCGCATGTGAGGACCCCTGTGGTGGCTGAAAGTTGATCCTGATGAAATGGCAGTGTAAACGCAACACCACTGACCGGATCAGAAATGGCTGTGTATGCGCCTAGTTTTGTAGTTTTAGAAAAAGTTTTTCAGGGTTCTGAGGTGCCAGTAATGACCCCTACAAATATTGGTATTTGTTTGGTTTTGTCTTATATATCTATATCTATGTATTTATCTATCTATGTATCTCTCTATCATCTCTATCTATCTATCTATCTATATCTCAGCTTGAAAGTGAAAAAGCATTCAAAATGTTCTGAATGCATCAAAACAAGGCCAAGCTCCATAGCTCTGCGTTTTATCCTTTGGGGTTTTGCACAATAACAGGATAGAAGAACACAAATTACATTTTCTCACTCAGTTATATATTTTTATTTAATTTATGTGCAGTGGCATGTATTAGGTCAAGCTAACAGATGTAGCAGGGCACTGCGATTGCTTCTGCTAGTGGAAACTAGTTGAGAAATGCAAATGCTTCCGTCAGGGTTGCATAACGGCTTTCGGTTGGAAATCTCTTTCCATCCGTGTTCTTGTGTAGATAATCCTTACCTGATTGCTCTTTGTGACCATGCGGGAAACCCAGATTTGATTCGGTTTATATTTCAACATGGGCATGCTTTTTAATTTATTTGGTGAATTTGTTATATAGTTATGTGCAGATATTTCAGCATGTTTCATAAAGGATTTATCTCAGCATTGAGCTGTAGCATTTCATTGGTTGTACATGAAGATATTTCATTTATTAGCTTAGATGATAATTTTCTCAGACAAATGTGTCAGTAAATTATGAAAATAACTTCTAAAAGTACTTATGATCTTCATCAGACGATCTTGTGTTGAATGGAGGCCTCCCCATGATGTTTCCACTTGTCTCGATGTACATCTCTTTTCCAGTTCACGCCAGCAAAGCTTTGTATTTCATCTTCTGTGCCATCTTGTTCATTTGTAATCTCTTGGGATGCATTCAGTAGCTTCCTTTGTGGTTTGTTGTTCTTGTACTGTATATCCCATTGCCATTTTAACATTTTGACTTTTTCAATTATGTCACATGTTTATTTATTTATTTATTTATTTATTTATAATGTATTTGTTATTTCTTGTTATTCCACACACACATCTTTGTGTTGTTTGCTGTTTCTGTATTATTGTCACATTAACTGACCAGGTTTTGATGCCATTCGCAAAGGACATTAGTTGCTTAATTCAGTGGATGCAATAACATAATTATAATCAGCGTAGGTAAAATGAAGCACCTTTGTTTGGCTAGGCTGTTTAAATCATAGCCAAGTCAGAGATAATTGTGCAGTTAGTGAAAAGATGGACAAGGTTCAGCTTTTAAAAGCCAGACAGATTGACCTTTCCTACCCTTGGCGAGCTGTGCAGCCAAGTCCCAATTAAAAACAGGATTCTTACTTTTCTGGGTCATGCTTCCAAGTTGGTTGACACCAGTGATCAAAATGGAAAACCTGTCTTTTGATTAAGGTCTGGAATAGCTTATGGATAGAATAGAATAGAATGGATGGTGACGTTTCAGTAGTCAAGGAAGAAGAACGTCTTTCCTCTGAAGACATACCTTACAAAAACCTTTGAATTACAGGGCAGCCACTATCACAAACTGTGCTAATGAAACCAATTTGAAATGTTGTCAGTAACAGTTTTTAAATCTATTAAAAAGTAGGTAAGATATAGATTTGTTTAAATGATTACCTATTTAACCATCAGAATTAAGCCATCTTTATTCAGTTTTTATCTTAAGATGTATAGATGGTTAGATACACAGCTATTAACATTTGTATCCTTTGACAAAATAATATTCTATTTGGTATTAAAATTAAAATAAATGAGGCTTGAAGTTGTCTGAGTGTTGTATTTCCTAAAAAAAACAAATGTTCAATTAAAAAGATAACCAACTACTGCCATGCAATTCCTGTCTCCGTTATCATAAGGAAATGGAAATAAAGTGAAGCTTATGAAAACAAAGTGATATATCAATTCTGCAGGCAGACGGTCCCGAACTGCTGATGCCGTGGCTAGGGCTGTGAGGAGGCTCTGTCAGGATCGATATTAAGATTGATAGTTCTTTAGTATTAGCCTATGATAATCCTGCTTTAATGGAATTCAGATGACCTACAAACTTGGTCGCTGTCTTATTTCCATTTTTTACTTTTGCCGATGACAATCTCGCTGGAGGCAGATTTCATTATTCATATCCATTAAATCTTTATCAAGTGGCATTTTATTAAATACTTATGTCAAGCAAGAAAGACACTGTTATAAACAGGCATCAGATTGAAGTTACGTGACGTAGACGATGCCTGTTTTACATTTTGTTTCTTAAATTAAGCAAGACAAAAATAAAATCTGATCCTTTTAAGTGAATGTTAATTCTAACTTTGTGTGGAGATTGTTTCAAAGCTGTTTGCTGTTGGTTTTCTCAAAGCATCTGTACAAATTTCATGGAAGAAGGTTGGGCTCCAGGGATTTTTGTGCACTTAAGCTTATTTTGGGGTATTTGTAGCTGCATTTAAATTGGCAGGTAGTGGACATACACCAGGGCAAGAAGTCTTTTGAATGTCGTCCTGTTAGCGCGACAGACACTGGCATTCACCTCGTGGTGATTTTTGCCATTTTGAAACTACAGGCTTCTGAGGGAGGATTGTATAAGTCGAGCCCACACAGCTGGCAGGCTTGTTTTGACAGAAAGCTAATGTGGGCTTCATTTGAATTGTTTGAGTCACGCATCAGCACTGACCTTGACACTGTTTGTGGTTTTTCAGAGGGGAGAGCTCACCTCGCACACTCGGCTACAATGAGTGATTTTTTCGTTTCATCCCGTTTCTAACTTGTGTCTCGCCAGCGAAGGAGCCTTTCTTTTCTGGTTCATCTCTGATTGGCTCGTGGCCAGTCCATGGCATAATTATGGAGAACCTTTCGCTGAGAGAGAGCATCCTTTTTCAGGTAATGCACGGCTATCTGATACCACAGAGAATGGGTAAATACTCTAGTCAGTATTTATAGCAATCTTGACTGAAGCCATCCTACACACTTTGCCCTGGAAATGCAGTATGGTGGTTGTGGTGTTTTGTTTTGTTTTAGTTCAGTGTGGGCTAAAAACTGTTTCGAAATATGCCATAATTCCCCAGATGAAGTCAAAAGAATGCCTTTTTTTCTTAACCCTTCCTTACGTTTAAGTTCTGCCTTTCAATGTTTTAAACAAAGTAAATATCCTATACAGGCAGTCTTATAGAATATAGGTATCTTTTAACTACTATTTAAGTGAAGTTCCATTCCAAAATATTCCTTCTGGTATGTAAAGTCAGTACCAGTCTGAAGATTCATGTTGTTTCGATTAACCTAAACCCCTAGTTATCTCCCTACTCAACACTCACTCTCTGATCCTCACACTCTGGCAATCTGACTACTGCGAATCTCTCGGGAGCTCCTCCTCCAGGCCTCCCTGACCCGACCTGTCAATTTCACTCTCTAATGTCCTGTGTCATCTCTGGTGTGACCTTCGGTTCAAGAAGTCATTGTCCTCAATCCCTAAATATATATAATCTCTGCATTGAGAGGGAAAAAACCCTCCAAACAAACCATAACCAGTAGATGATTCCTGAAATGAATCCACAGTGCTTGAAGTTTAAGACTGAAGGACAAAAATCTATTGCTATTGGGCACATCTATTGTGGTCATTTAATTTAGCTACCATTTGAAAGATAATGGGAGCTCTTCAGGTTTTTAAAGCAGAGGATTAGGTCCACACTCTTAGAAGCCTGTACACCGACAGCCTGCCTGTCAAAGCTGGGGGGCTGGAGAGGGAGAGGGAGCCGGGGGACTTAAGCTATTTGTTTGTTCGAGGAGCTGTGGAGTCCTGGGTTCCTTTGTTCTGTGCCACCAATGAGTTATTTACACATTCTGAATACACCACGCTACGGAGAGAACTGTCATTAAAATATATTTTTTACTCACAAGCATTCCTGCCGTGCAAAGCAAACCATTCAAAGTAAATAAATATATAAATGAACGTGCTTGTGGAGTCTGCAGCAATTTCTACACCAGCACTGGTTGACTGGAGAGAGAAAAATAGCAGAAATCTTCAATTTAATTTGATGTCTTACGCTTTGTTCTTCTGTGCTCTGTCTGATGTGAATGTAGTCGTGTGGCAGGAGCAGGGGGTGTCAGGGGGCAACAGATGGAGGCACTGGGAGGCAGAGTAGCCCAGGGGTTTGAGCCCAGGGTTTGGGAACCAGCTGATGTGTTGTTGGTATGCAAGTTCAGAACCTGGTTACCTTGCAGCTTTTTCTAATGAGCAGGGAGATGGCAAATGTCTTCGTCCCCACAGCTATATGTCTTTTGTTTTAACCTTGAATCATAGAAGAATTTGTTTATTCCACATGAATATGCATTTTAAGAAATATAACCAGTCAATTTAATCATAAATTCACATTTACAGTGAGAATTATAAATTTTTTCGATGTCCGCATGCTTAACAGTACCATTCGCAAACACGTCTCTTCCAATAACCAGGAAACGAAAATGAGAATACAATGGCTTCCTAGAATGACCTGATGAGCCCTGTCCTGTGCAACCCTTTTTTTTTGACGCCGTAATTTGTTTAAATTCAGGTGCTTTTGTGGAGAGGCTGCCAACACGTTCAGCTTCATTTAATTTATTTGACAACAGTCGAGTACAAATAAAATCTTTCCTTTGTCAGCATGCATTAAATCCAGTTCATTATATCATAAAGAAATGCATTAAACAGTCCACGGTGCCGGGCTTCCTGCGAGAGGAGCATAACTCCACGAGATTTAGAGTTGGCTGATGTAATCCAAAAATAGGAGGCAGAGTGATTGTTAAGTTACAGCCGAAGTCTGGGGGTTTGAACTTCTGATCCTACAATTCGTTTTTACTATCATATGCAAGGAATGGTGCGTCCCTCCTGATGTAACTGTAAAAGCAGCTCAAGATGTTTCAGTCATTTTCTTCAAACTCCAAATATAAACCCTAGTGGCAAAACTTTTTTACAATTAAAGAGTGCGCTTTTTGTTTGTGTGTGTTTTAATGCAATACATGTGACCACTACACACATTGCTGGCAACAGAAACACATCTTATCACCAGACAAGTGCACTAAGTGTTTTGTCAGAGTTGTTCAGCTCTCAGTTACTCAACAGCATTTCTGGTTTATCTGTATTGATGCCAACTGCCCTAAGGCTTACCTGTAGCCCTTCCAGATGCACAGAATTGTTTGAAGTATTGAGTTTGTGCTGGATGCGTGAGAGCACTGGAGAACGATTGCACAACGATTAGGGATCTCAGCTCCAGGAACGGTCCTGCTCAAGAATCAATGCGCTGTTGGCAGGACAGTGACGTCAAGCTAGGAATGTCAACTATTGGGGGGAAATGGCATAATTTGGAGTGCGCTCTATTTAATATAATTGAATACACGGGAGCTTTTATGTTTTAGAAGTTATGCACTTTTAAATTTAAGTTAAATGGACTGAAATAGCCAGTGCAAAGAATAACCATTATAGAAGAGCCAGTACATTCTTTTAGCACACAACCACTTACATACTCACATTAACACTCCACAGGTTTTTACTACCCTTTATTAGAAGGGTCTTATGCTAACATTAAAAAACAACTATAGCTTGCAGGCAGCAGTTTGCCGATCCCAGGAGAGCCCGATAGGATGGTTAAGTGCAGTGACATGGCAACTTAAAAGTGTGTTGCATGGCAGAAAGTCATGTGGATTTCAGTGCTCACTTTCTCATCAGATCCAGAAGGAAAACATCACTGTGCCCAACACTGTAACACAATCTGATATGAAAATGCTCTGTGTTTTGTACTGAGGTTGATGGCTCTAGATCTGTGAGTGTCATTTCAGGTCTGGAGAAAAAACTAAACATCTCAGAAAAATCTTTATGACTGTATTTGTTGAGTAACTGCCGTTTCTCCCCGGTTGTTGTTTAACAAAGCACAGAACACATAAAGAAAGTGCTGTTGACCTAGAAAATCAGCTATAAAGGACAGCCGAGGATTATTGCACTGTTGTGGACTCGAGTATGAGGTCTGTGTGTGTATGAGCTCCTGTGGTCATGTTGCTGGTGCTCAGTCAACACGCTCAGTGTAAACTGTGCGATATGCAATTTGAAAACAGGTGTGTAGCAGAGTAAGAGAAAATCTACAGCTGTCCCTTCCGTTTTTGCTAGATTTTTTTATGTAAACGACTGAGTCGTATAATACATTGAATAAAGTGTAGACCATTGCGAGGAGTTAATAAAGCCGGACACTTCTAGGACAACTGCTTTACATTTTCTCTAATGAGTTTCTCAACCGCTCGATGCCTTTCATGTTGAAGAGGAGAACAGGGACAGCTTCAAAGAAACCTTTAAAAAGAAAGGGGCCAGAAGTCATGACAAGACTATTAAAATGATCAGAATTAAAACATTCTTTCCAAGTGCAGTTTTTTCTTTCTTTCAAATCACTGCAAGAGGTGATGAACAAAATTAAACTTACCTGGTTCTGCCTTCATCAAAGCATTTACAGCCATTTAATTTAGCATCATGTCAATAAGAAACAAATAAGAAACCTTTCCATTTGATACTATAGTGCTGCCTGTGAGTTTGAAGTGATGCCACAAAGAATGCTGAAGACTACAAAACACTATGATTTGACTTAAAGACCTTAATATTTTTCTTCTTTTTTTTTTTAAGACGTATTTGACCGATGGTCCTGTAAGATAATATCCACGGTGCAACGTACTTTAGTTTGGGCCGTAGAGAATTGATCATTTTTCTGTGGCTTTCTTCGGCGGCAGCTCTCATTTATAAACAAACTGTCCTGAAATATCAATGATTTAGCATCTTTTACATCCCTCCCCAGCAGAGCCTCCCAGCACACCTATTTGTTTTGTGTCCCACATTTGCTTCATCAGCATAGGGGGGCTGAGAGAAATGAGCCTGCCCGCCCGTCTGCTGTGAAGTAATGACAGGCAGCCTTGATGAGGTAACCGTGTAGCAGGGGTGATGTTTCAGGAGAGCAGAGGGCCTGGATTTATGACAGTCGGCATCGCGGGGGCGCCGTGAGGAAGCGTGTTGTTAATGGGAGGTGCCTGCAGATTTATGGAGTGTTTTGGGCCTGAAACGAAGGGCACTGTTTGAGGAATGGCTCACCAGGGATTGCTTAAACCTGCGCACAATTTCAGAGCTTTATTAGCAGGCGCCTGGAGGACAGATGATGACTGATATGTTGTTAACCGCAAAGAAATATTGTATTCCTGCTAATTGTACCTCCCTTCCCATGCCCATTGATATGAGCAGAGCAGCGTGCCATGGCTTTAGCAACTGGGCTTGTTTTTATGGACAAACGAGAGGTTAGACTCTCTGTGTTCCTGTTGTTTGAAGCAAAGTGGCCTAAGTAGTAAACACTTCTTACCATGACTCAATCCGTTATTAAAACTGGCAGAGATGGCGGGGCCCCTACCTCACAGTCTCTCCATGAATCTTTGTATACTGTATTTTGGGATTGACAGTCCTTGGCCCTGGTGCCAGAGCTCAACCCTAGATTATGCTCCATTTTCCTCCTAGTGAAGACAGTATGTAAAACTGAGTGCAAGTGGGAATTGTGCTTTGCTAACAGAGTGATTTCACACCAGGCAGCCCAGGAGCAGTGAGAAATGCCTTGTCTTCTTTCGTTTCTTCATTGGTATCTTCAAGAGATGATTAAACAAAAGAAGAACCTGTAACAAAAGCAGAAGAAAAACAACTTAATCCCCCTGGAGAAGAGATTAAGTTTCAGTAATCTATCGTGTGTAGGAGTTTTTTTTTAACAGTAATGAATATATTTTATTTCTTGTATTGTCTTAAAGAGAGAGTGCATTATAAATAAATTACCTTCTTCTGCGGTACTTGGAAGCCAGATTGGAAGTCCTGTGGTCTGCTTTTTTTCTTGAGAGACGGGGGGTATGGTTAACCCACCTTGAGAAGGAGGCTGCTCGGCCCTGAGGATGATGTCATAGTGTCCGGGAGTGGGGACAACTAGTCACGTGATTTGTGACAAGAGCCCCCCATGTGGAACTGGTGGCTGTGGGTTGTTCTGTGGGGTGTATCTGGTTTCTTGGCGCCCGGGTGGCTCAGATAAAACAAGGAACTCCAACTGTGTTATACCCAGGAGCTTCCTTCCTCTGGAGTTTGTTTTCCAAATTTGTTTCCATTGCCTGCGGACTTGAATTACTCTTTGTCTATCTGAGGTTTATGGGTGCATGATGGTTTGTGTAAAGGTGGGTGTGGGTGCATGTGTGTGTGTGTGTGTGTGTGTGTGTGAGCGCAATTGTTTCTGTGTGTGCGTGCAATCAGCTAATTTCAAGTCACTGGTATAGATTACACATAAAGCCCTAGCTCTGCTGGGAGACACAAATTACAGCAATTAGAATTAGTCAGAGGAGATCCAACGATGCATTATTAATTGGCGCAGTCATTAAAAGCCTGCTAGGTATCTGAAAAGGGATACAATATCAATAGCTCAGCGCCAGAGAAGAAAGACTGAATCTGTTGGTGATGGCATTTGCAGCCTGAGGTCGTTACAATTCAGGCAATTAGCCAGAGGTTTTATTTGGTAGCACCTCTTACCTGAAAACCTGTCTTGACATCCTAATATAGGGTGTTAAGCCTGTGACAGGAGGTGGCCACCTTGCAAGATCACAATCTTCTTCCTTCAGTAGAAAAATACAAGACATGCTGTAAAGATGTATCGAGGAGGAATAATTAATTACCCGTGGAACTGAGTGTATGGCTCTTACTGACCCATTGGGATTTCTCTCCAGTCCTTTGGGTCAACAGGCAACACTCAACGAATAAACAAGAGCTCCAGCTCACAGTGTCTCCACATTCACCTTTCTCTGTCTTTCTCTGTCGCACTGCTAGTCTAATCCCAAGCAAGGTGCTATTTTCTCTACTGGAGATGGTGTGCACTTTACTCCTGTCTCTACATATTTGTGTGAGTACCACTTTTTAGGTAGGTGTAAGTTAACCTTATGATATAATTAAGGCCAAGGGACTCTTCAGAGCAGCGAAGGAACCTTTTTCACCATTTTAATCTTGAATGAAATTGAAAACGTGGATCTCTGAATTTATGTTCCCTGAGGTCACCTTCTCAAAGGTATAAGAGACAGCTAAATGTGTCCTGGATTGAGCACATTAAAAGGACTTTGAAATATGTTTTGCAGAGTCTTCTTAATATTAACTTCAGGATAGAGTAAAAGGACAATAAAACAAAGTAAACAAAACAAATATATGGATGGAGCTGCTTTGGGAAAAAGAGAAACAACCAGAGCAGTAAATAATTTAATACAAACAGTAGTTCTGTTAAATAAACACATGCATACATACATACATACATACATTTAGTTTGGAAAATGAACATTTTACCAAGTCTAATTCCTTCTGCTTTATTCTGCATCCTTTTTCATATTCTTTTAATCCATGTTCTTGAAGGAAGTCTTGGCACTGAACCTCCTAATCTGGTCATAAAGGGCAAGAGAGGGATTAGAGAGGGGGGGGGGTGGCCCTGATAAAAGAGTCTGGCTGACTTCAGACCCTAGGGCACGCTTTCCTCAACACAATCTGCTTTGTGATCAGATTTATAAAATATATATGTGATATGCCTGCATCACTAGCCAAGCCCCACGCAGCATTCTTCCGAGTCAAGGCGATTCAGCAGTAAGAAGGTCCGTTCGAGCTGAGTCATCCTTTTGGGCTTTTTTCTGGTGAGAACCAAAGGAGATGTAAATGAACGTAATTAATCTGATGATATATACGGTGTCAGTGTGGCGTCAGTGTAAGTGTTCTACCTTGCATTTTTCGAGCGCTGTGTTGGAATGGTCTGTTTTTCTTCCTGCTATGTGAGATACGGCACATATTGCATTGTACATCTGTCTGAAATAGACGATAAAGCCATGAAGGCAAAAACAAAGACCGTAACCTATTTAAAAAATAAAATCAATCACACAATTACACCAGAAACCATTTAAATGGCTATATTTGGGATTGAATCTGATCCATTAAAACAAAAACAAAAATCCTTTAGACTGGCTTTTTTCTTATGAACCCTCATTTTGTGTTTTTATGTATTGGCTATAGTGAGTATGAGAAGGAGTTTGATTTGTTTATCTGCATATACTTTTGGTTGTATTAAAAAACAATTTCAACTGTGGTTAAATAGGCAAAATGAAGATGTTTTAAAAAAACACCAGCACCCCACACACACAATTCAAGGTACAGACAGAAACGTTCGGGTAATTTCAGTTGATGTGTTAACAATAAAACATTCTGACACTTGCAAGTCTGCGCTGAACGGATTCCAAATTCTCCAATTCTCCAGTCCTCACCTTTGCCTCTTATCTTTCATGGTAGAATGGAGTCAGTGCCTGCTTACAGACTTCTCAAATTTGAATTGTCATGGAAACATTATGTCAGATTGGGGTATGTCAACAGAAGGGATGTAACCATTTAAAAGACACTGTCTGTGAAATATCTTTTTTGCCAGGCTTGATTTAGAAATTTCCTGCTGGATGCTTTGGCTGGAAGGCTCCTGGAAAGCTCTTAAAAAAATTAAATTAAATCAAGGTATAAATAAAAAGCAGTACATCCGCCTCAACCTCAATTGTCATCCTATGTGGAGAAATGAAAAGAGGCACCTGTTTTATATCCTGTGGTCCAGGGTAGTCCCACACTAATCCTCCATTTATCATAATTTCATTTCTCCGCTGGCATTTCATCTCAATTTATCATAATGCGCTTTATCAGCTTGTTGACATTTCCAAAGGTCTGCTGCCCTCTTCCAGGATGTCGCCTGTGATTAACCACCCGCAAATCCCTCCGCCAGGTTTTGAAAGGGTACAGTGGAGGAAATCAATAGCTTGCATGCTTGTAAGAGCCCCCAAACTCCTGCCGCAGAAAGCAGTGCTAAATGAATGATTAAACATGATGAATAACAGTGTAATGTAAGAAGCCAAGTAGCGCGAAGTGCTCACTTTGGGCTCAACTCACAGATTTATTGCCCGGTACCATAAATAATGGATTCATCAATCTTTCAAGGACTAAGAAAAGGCAGCCCATCACTGCAGAAAACAAGGCCTCAAGGAGCGGGACGAACCAGTAGTACAACGCCTATTAATGCCAGGGGGGAAAACATTGAATCAGAGGCGCTCACTCTTTCCTGTAACATCCCCTATTAGATGTGTGGCTGTTCTTGTAATCAGCTTCTGTTTCGTACCTTAATATTGCATGGGCTCGAGCCGTTTGATTTACGGCTAGGTTTTATCTTCAGTACTATTTTTTTTTTTTCAATACAATTGAGCACAGTAGACATTTTTTAAAGCAGTACATCAGTCTTACCTTTATTTGTTTTAAAAAAGTATGAAAGTAAGGATATGTATTCACATGGATCCCTCCCACCTCACAAACCAATCCAGTCTACTTGTATCAGATAGCCAATCTATAGATTGCACTAAAGCCAAAAACAGATGGTGTATTTTAATAACTTTGAACATTTCTCATTGTGATCCTAGACAGCACACTTTAAAATTGACTAAGCATTGTAAAAGAAGTAGAACTCCTTCTACCAACAAAAAACGTGCAATTAAGGCAATCACCAGTACTCTCTACTGACCAGAGCAAGGCCAATAAAACACTATGCAGTATCTATTTCATTTTTTAAAACCAATCTCTTTTTATATGTCTGCTAATTAAATTAAGTGTGTTTCCCTTCATAGTATTATTTACAACATGCCCCATTCATAAACAATCACAGTGTCAAACGGCTAATGAGCTATTAGTACACTGTACTTGGTAAAACATTGCCTAAGCTCCAGCCTACATGTTCGCATCAGAGTATAGTTCAAAGGCTCGTTAATAAATACACGCAGAACTTTGTTGTATTTTACTGCTGTTTTCTCTTATAGATGTACCTACTCAATGTATTTATTTATGTAGCACTATGTAGCATTTACTGCAGGGTCATAAACCAGTCTCTTCGATTCTGTAGTTAAAAGTCACTTAATAGTGAAGCTTATTTGCTTTAAGTGAATGTAATAATTAAAATAACAAGAACGTGACACATATATTCAAGAGTAACACACTTAAACATAGATCCTTGCCGTGTCCTTCTTTGGCGGTTTGCAAGCGGAATGAGCAGATATAAATAGCTTCGTTGCAGACACATCAAATACTCATAAATAAATAGGCACATTGTTGGTTGGAGACAGATTGTGGTTCATTTGACTAAGAGCTACTTATCAAGGAGAATTTTCTAGGGGGTGAGGGGTCCATGCCTGATGGTAAATGGTAATAGGGAAGCAATGGTCCTGCTTTACATCAGGAATGATGAGAAGTGGGATATTAGGATAGCTGTAAATTTTGCCAAGCCGAGCATAATCATGGAAATGTGCAGAAATTATAGCCAGTGGGACGTATGTCGAATGCTTAATCTAAGGGGAGGTATTGTAGATACATCTTGGCAACATCAGTGTTTTTCCCTCGACATAGCTTGTACAAGGACCCTTTTATTGCAATATACAGTATTCAGTATATTAGTAGATGGCTATGCTTTAGTAAGACTGTTGGGTCCAGACTGTATGCTTGTGTTCATAGATGGTGTCCTTGTTGTGTCCGGAGACAGATTTGTCTAGCTGAGCACCACCACCTGTGACTTCAAACTCTTTCAGTTACACCAGAGGAGGTTGTTGATTGTCATTAAATGCCTCTCCTTAACTCATGTGACTTCATGGTCATTTATGGTTCATGGTCTTTACCGACTTCATTATAGTGCCAGTCCATTACAACTGTGTTTTTATTAGACTTTTCTCCTTGCCTGAAGTGAAGAAAGAGAACCGGAGAAAACAAAGTAACTAGCTCAGCTTTATGGTTTTATTCATATTTTACATGTTGTCTATTGAAGTGAGCAGAAGCCGCAGTAATTAGTTTAGTTCAGAGACCTCAGTTGCGAAATTGCAGAATAAAGGCTTTTATTTTGGCGGATCATTAAAAAAGCCTCTATACTCAAGCAGGGTCTTATTGATGGGTTGCTGTCAGTTTGTTGCATCCATGGAACATGATTGTGTTTGACAGCACAGACCAAAGAGAAGTGCTGATTAAGCAGTCTACAAATGAGGCAGGGTTGTAATAAAATATCAAAGTACAGCACATCTCTGCCGGTCTCTTCCGACACCGGCGAAGGTGGGCAGAAATGAGAGGGATTCACTGCATCGGGTGTCACCTCCGAGTGGTCTGTTCGGGGTTAGGAGTGAGGAGAAAGAGCTGAATCCAAAAACTGAACAGAGGAGGCTTTTGGACATAGGTGTGAAAGCTGTGAATAGTTGTTTTAATGTTCTTTAATGTTAGTGGCATTGGACAAAGGCATCAGCCAATCATTAGTATTATTATTACCAGCTCAGATTTCATGTGTTTTGGTTAAGAATGAGCCTGCAATATTTGTACCCTGAAGCTAAAGCTATAATTTTCGAAGCACAAACAGCTGCTCTAAAGCCACATGTTCATCGAGGAGACGGTGAATTTCACAGTTGTAAGAGTTTCTCTCTCTCTTTCCTTAATGTTACATAGCTGAGTTGAAACATCTTGTCACCAGTGGGGGGTCTTGTTGCTTTTACCCAGATTCACAGCTGAGTTGAGACTGAGGCAGAAGGAGGTAAAGTGACTTGACCCCTAGGTCAGTCTCCAAGCTAGAGCCCAGCTTTCACTGCTGCTTCAACAAAGCAGACCACACTGGCTCCCTTTCTCACTCGTTGCCAATGGATACTGAGATTAAAAAAAAAGAGAGAGAGAGAGCAGAAAAAAAAGAACATTCCTCTCGTAGAGTGGCGCGCTGTAAGAGTTGCACCCTTATTTCTGCCGATTTCGCTCTCAGCGGCGTCAGGGCAGAGACGCTGTCTGGAATGTTTCTGTTGGTAATTCAGATTTACATAGCTTCAAGCAGAGATGGATTTTTGTTCTTTTTTCTTTTTTTTTGTGCTCAGCACCTGCCTAATGACTTTATTATACAGCAGCAGCAGATGTCGTTTCTTGTGTCAGGCTACCCTCCCAGCCAAACTTTTCATCCCTTTTCATCACATCATGAAGAGAAAGTGCAGGGTAATTGTTCACGTGGAGGCTGGCCAATCTGTACCCCATGAGGCCGGCCATGTTTTTTATTTTACCCTCCTTCCCCCCGCCATCACCACAGCACTGAGATCCACGCAGAACAAACCCAACAGGATTATGTCAGCGTGCGGCGTTGTACGAAACACGCAGAGAGGGAGAAGTACAAGTGTACGTCAAGGACAGCACAGCATGAGTAACTCAGAGTGACAGGCCAAGGCCTTTGTTAACAAATGTCTAAGCGATTGCCGCAAAAAGGGCAGAAGTTGTCGGTCCTCTTTTTCGATTGCATAAGCGGGATAGTCAGAGGAGGGTATAAAAATAACTGTCTAAAATGAGTTGATGGGTTTCACACTCTACAGATTTGTCAGGGTTGCAGTTTTATTGCATTTTGCAAAGTAAAAGCTGCAGATTGCTTGAAAAGTCAGCGTGCCTCCTTCTAGTGCCATCTATTATGTCTTCCTGTCTCATCTTTCTGCATAAATAACTCCTCAGAATGAAGTAAAGAATTCCTGTGAATCTGGCTTCAATAGTAATTAACTGTGTACATACAAGGCTGACAAACATAACTGTTTTAGGGGAAAACAAGTTTTTTTTTTGTTTGTTTTTAATAATTGATTCTGAACTTATTTGTAATTCTGCCTAGTTTAACCTCATCAAAAACGAATCAACTAGGAACCCGAGTCAGATGTGAGCTAGCCTCATTTCAGCTCTAAAACCTCTGTGCCTTTTGCATCCGTAGAAAGGTACTTCAGATTTTGAAAAAGAGAAAAGGGCATAAGGAGATAACAAGGACAAGCTTCATTAATGCCCAAACACAGGTTTCATTTCAGCATAGTCGAAAAGCATTGTGCAGAGCGATAAACACACAGAGCCGGATTCCCTGCAAGAATCATGTCCTTAGGGATGCATCTTATTCCAGCAAATGAGCAATATTCGACTGAAGTACCTGGCTATTAGACTCCGTTTTGAGGCTATGCCATTCCAATGCTATTTAGCAGCAACTAAAGGAAAGAGAATAAAAATGATTAAGGTCTAGTGATGAAACCATGGATACCTAAAGTCTCAAGGGATTTTTCCTCCCTGCATCTCCTGATTATGTCTCTAAAAGCAGTTTTTTTTAGTTTGTTTTTGTTTTGTTTTATTATATTATTGATACAATGATAAGTGACTGATTATTAAAGATGTTATTTATTAAATTATTATTACCTTCACTATTTTTGTATGCTTTCTGAACAAAATACTGAAGATGTTAGCGCACTTTTAAAAAATTGTAAATAATTGCTGCATTTAATTTCAGTAAATTTAAGTACAAATTTTGAAAATTCTTTATATTACCACTATCATACTTTTCAGTGTTTTTTGGTTCTTACATTTTCAGGGATCCTGAAGACTAAACATCTTTATTCTCATCTGGCTTTCGTGCAGCACTTCAGCAATATATAATCAGTTTGCAAAATACAATTATTTGGTGGTGAGGGGATGTACTGCATATGTAAAGTGAAACGGCTGTACTGACTCACTGCTTGTTTGTCTTTATAAGATGTACCCAGGATTAATGATGTTTCAAATTTGTAGTATATATTTTTCGTACAAATGTTCATATTTCAAATAGAAACCAGTTCAGACAAGAAATAGAACCGTAACCAGTGCCAGACCTAAAAATAAAGCCGCACAGGACGCTTTTTACAAAAATGAGTAGAGATACACTTACAGACTGCCATGTAGTCAGATAGAGAGAGAGACTGGGAGATAACCTAAACGCAGGCCGACAGGTCTACTAAAATATACAGACGACAGTTTTCAATTCCCCGCTGATTGACACCTCTTATTTTACTTGTTTTACACTAAAGGTACCTTTAAAGAAACTGATCCCGCATTGTCCGGATATTTTAATGAAACGCCACTCTGATCTGGAACCAATCTTGTGAGAAAGTATTGTCTCACATTCTAGTCACAGTGCATTTAACGGCGACAAAACATTTCGAAGGGTGAAGGAATTCACATTTAATGAGAGCTGAGTGGCCTAAAATTATCATTACATTGTATGAATTTTGACTTTCAATGACTGTCACTGGTATTCCTGCCAAAAGAACTATACAGTGAGAGACTCGCTCTCCAGCAAACCAAACTCAGTGTGACTCAATGTTTCTACCTTGCATTTGAACACACTATAATTGAAAAACTGAGCCTATACAACTAGTTTTTTATTTATATTAATGTTATTTTTGTACATTCCTAAGAGATGGGCAGTATTTCCCTAAAGCAGGGGTTCCCAAAGTGTGGCCCGGGGGCCAAATGCATCCCTCGAGGATGTTTGGTGCGGCCCCCCAAAGCAAACCTTCAACCCCCCCTTTTCTGAACCGTTACTATATTTTTACACTTTATGAACATTTTCTGTTTCAAAATGCACATGTAATTTGGGGGGAAATAATAAAACAACAATTACAATTGAATAAATGTTCCCTAACAGAAATGAATAAGAATTAAAAAGGTATGATTCGGGACATTTTTAGTTATCATTGGTGGTTAATTTTCTACTGCGGCCCCCCCCATCCCATGCAACCTCTGGAAATTGGCCCTCCATCACCAGACATTGGGAACCCCTGCCCTAAAGGAAGCGATATATATCGAATTTCACTAACAACGATAAATGGAAAATAGTGTTATATGTAATGCATGTATTGACTAAATGTATGTATAATGTTTTCCAAGTCTGGTGTTGCTCATTATATTTGAGTCACGTACTAGAATTAGGTATATGGAAATGAGATTTTATTATATACTTTAAATATATAACTAATGGGAATTAAATAAATCAGCTGTAAGGCATAATGAACAACAGTGGAGAAAGTGTGTTAAAGAGTACCTTCTCTGTGCACAGTAAAATTAGTCTCCCATTCCTCCAAGATGCAAGTTGAAGAGGCAGGAGTCATGGATTGTGTTAGTGTGAGTTTTGGAGTAGCCCTCTGGGTATTCCCTGTCACTCTTCACCCTAATGAGGGCTCTGTAAAAATGTTTTTTTTGTTTTTTTGTTTTTTTTTTCGGCCTTTTGAGATTCGAATCACATGAAGAGCCTGCAGTGCCACAAAACTTTCACACTCTCTCTGTTTCCATGTCAACTTCTCGTTTTCTCTCTGTCTGTCAGCTCCCCGAGGTGCCGTACCACCCCGGAGTGAACAGGGCTGCTCCATTTCCACACTGCCACCGTCACTCGCTGATATTTAAAGACCAGCTGATACAGATGGACCTCGCGGTGCTTGTTAAAACCGAGGCAGACCACATTGTGAGTTTGACTGCTTACGGAAAGCCCTGAGAGTGACGTGTGTTGCTTTGTGGCATCAGCGCAGCCTTTTTTCTGAGAGTGGTCATTTATTTAAACTAAGCTGGGAATTACACTCAATCACCCCGACCCCTTCCCGAATAGAATCTGTTATTACCACCAGACCTTAATTTATAATATGCGACGGTGACACTGAAGACAGTACAAAAGCAGAGCTTGGAATTCATTAATTTCAACAGGAATGTAATAGTGGCAGTGAAATTAGCAGGAGTTTTACTAATGCGATTTAGCTGCCACAACATCGTCTCAGTAAAGGTTTAGTTTTTTTCTCTTGCCAAAGCTATCTTACCCCATTGCAAGATCTGTGTATGTGCTCTGTCAATGGGACTTGGCCTTGCCTGACTGGTAGCACAGATTCAGAGCCATGTATTGATGAGAAGTAGTCAGACCAGCATTGATTGAGAGGTCTTGTCTAAATGCCTATTCAGCGGGTTGGCTGCAGTGCTGGGCCCTACAACACGGTTCAGGGTCTTGAGGGATCATGAGATTTGTCACAGTGTTAGTTTACGTTTCATTCAGTGGCAGAAGAGCAGTTTGGCAACTTATTTATGCCTCCACATTTTAAAAAACAAAAACAAAAAAACGTTACTTTCCTAGTCAGGACAATGACATTATTCCCTGTTATTCAGCAACCATCAGAACTACTTGCTGCTTTTAAGTGTCCATCCTTTGAAGGAGTTTATTTTTCCTCTTCAGCTGTAAACAAACTATCCCCTTTCCCAGTTCTGCAGTTTAAATGATGCAATTGAAATGCAGCCACGGAGGGGCTGGTGTCTGCATTCGAAGGTCACACCGGAGGCCACTGCAATATCCAAGGTATTAAAGTTTATTGTAACTGACTGCCTCTATCCCATATTTAAGATTAACTCCATGTCATAGGAGCCCTGCAGTCTTGGAAACATAACATCAGTGGCTGCCAAAATAGGGCTTTGCAGAATGCAACTTGAGAAAGAAGTAGTAAAGTATTCATATTAGCAGGGAGTCGGAGATGGAGTTGCCATCCTCTCCCTAGCCCTGAGAAGGGGTTGCACTACAAGAGAACATCAAAGGTCAATGGTGATATTTATTTTACAATAAGCAAATTAGGCACGAAACAAATAAACACCAGCATTCCCAGCTCCTAGTGAAGCCTGGGAGCTCGGACTCAACTGGGATCGCCAAGTTTCAAGGTTATGCTAGGGCCATAGATGAAAGAGCCAGTGCATCGTGAGCCAAGCGTCATGGGTTGCCAACATGCTGCTCTACTGCCAAGGAGTCCGGTGCTCCTGCAATGGGCTTTGTGCGTGAGTGTAACACTAGCTTGCCTTTGTGCAAATTAGAAAATCTAATGACTGTTTTGCATCGATTTGCATTACTTTATTTTAAAACCCCTGAGACAGTTATGACTAAGAAAATAAACAATTAATATCATATTGGTTGATTTTAATTAATAACCAATTTTCTGTGCTAAGAGTGAAGCTTTTTTTTTTTTTTTGGCAAAACACGCAGTAGTCAATAAATATAATCAGATTAATGTGTTTACAGATACTTCAGACAGACAAATTGTCTGACAAACAGTCCTGTATTTATTGACTCCTTTAGTCAATACTACTTATTTCCTGGAGGTGGCTATGTTTGGCTGTCATTGCGATCGTTGATGAAAACCACTCCTAAGATGGAACACCACCTGGCGTTTACGGATTCTATCAGCCGAGCTCTGAGGCCGTTATCGCAGAAAGCAGCAGACACGCCTGTCTCAGATAGCGTTTTAACGGTGTTAAGAAAGGTCTGGTGAATATAGATATTGTAGATAGGTTGATTGATTCATAGATATATTGATAGATCGATATAGATATATTTTTGGAACCCTGCAAGATAAACATGACAATCCTTATTACAAAACACGAAACACTATAAGGAGGAGAAACAACAATATGAGTGTTAAATTGCTTGGCCTTGTAAATCATGCAGGTTTTTCAAAAGGCAGCTATCTACACCACAGAAATGGAAGTACTGTGGGGAAAATGGGACAATACTTTTTTTTTGGGGGGGGTGGTGCTTGGTTTACTATGACAAGCCTCAGGAAAGCAAGGCGATAATAATCATTTGTACAATCCCACCCTTTAATCCCTTTGTGTGAGCTGCTCGGAAGACCATCCTTAAGATGAGTAGCTAATCAGTTGTCGTGAGCCGTGGTTTTGAGCACACACTCTGTATGTTCCCCTCTATAATGGGAGGGACGATCGAAGGAGAAGAAGCTTAGGATCAGGGCTACAGGGACCGTTGCTGCACGGATATTGCCTTGTGTAAAGGGGAACTGTACTCTGCCAAAGCGTCTCCTCCTTGTGAATGTTTTTTATACCACAAAACATTGTTAGGCAAAGAGGCCTGTCATTGCACCATTTGAATTTGAATGCCTTTTGTGGGGGAATTCAATCAACCCCAAGTGAGTTTACATATTCCCAATGGCAGGGTAAAACAAAGCTGAGGGGTACTGATCCGTCAACAGCAGAAGGAGCTAAAAGTTGAGAAAAAGCTCAGCAAAATAAACAAATAAATAAGACGTAGATATCATTTGACATGTCA
Source organism: Amia ocellicauda (assembly GCF_036373705.1). Taxonomy (NCBI): domain Eukaryota; kingdom Metazoa; phylum Chordata; class Actinopteri; order Amiiformes; family Amiidae; genus Amia; species Amia ocellicauda. The sequence goes on from NC_089853.1 coordinate 44,632,076, forward strand.
GATTTTGTGCTTTGCGTCTCCTTAAATTTGTGTCTGGTTACTTTCATCCCTTTTGCGATCTGAGCTCATAGCAAATATCTGGCAAAACTCAGACCTGGAGATTCGTCAAAGGAGCCGAATTTTGCTGGTAGGCTCTTGCATATTTTATACGCATTCTGAATTAGAGGTTGGATTAAAAATATAAGTAATGTATGCAGTGTACTTTTGCTCTTCAAGACGTAAAAGAATCCATGTTTTTCCTCCCAGGCATTTTTCCTTTTTATCCCTTCCTCTTTTTCCCAGCCATTAATATTCTATCCATTCAGATTAGACAATGTTCACGGAGGTTCAGGAAAGCCTCTTCAGGTTTAGAGTATTAAAGGAAAGTGTTCAGGACTCCCAGTGGCATTTAGACAAATATTTACTGAGCAGTTGTTCGCAGGAGCCTGCGGTTTTGAAGTCTGCCATCAAATAATATGTAACTTGGTCCTTGTATAAGCACACGATGCACAGTGTTACTTTGTGTAGTTTATTTTTCGTATATGGTAGTCAAAACAAGCAATTTTTGTCTTAACTAACAGTTGAACTCTTCCACTTTCACTAGTAATTTTCCTGCATTCTAGTTTTTATTACAATTTTTAAATAGTTTTTGGTTTTCTTTTTGTGTCAAAACTCTGTTTAGGATACAGGAAGAGAAGATAACTTTTATTGGAGGTAGGGGACATAAAATGAGTAAATCGTTACAGTAGAACCTGGCTATCACCTGCAGTAAAAATTGTGTGTGGATTTCATATTTTTAATTAAATGAGAATTGTGAAATGCCCCATTGGTTTTGATGGGTTTAGACAGCAGAGAGAAACTGCTGCGGGCCATTGGAGCCATCAGGCCCCTGTCTAGCATGCTCTGCCAGTGCCCATCCCCATACCTGTCCCTCCCTGCCTCCCTCAGATCTCGTCCCCAGGTGGTCACATCGCCTGCATGTGGGAGGGGCTGTTTGTGTGGGAGGGGCTTCTCAGTCTCATCTTTGACTCCAATTGGATGGCTGTGATTCCAACACATTTTGCTTTATCTTTGCACATTTTTCTTCCAATCTGAGCTTTGAAGGCTATTACTCCAGATTTATTGTGAGTATTTACTGAATCCCGGTCACAGAACTGCTCCATATTTTATTCTTCTTATTAGCCCATTGTGTGTACTTATATAATGCTTTTTGACAGCCGAGTTATTTTCTCCACCTGTGATTTTTCTCTCTTTTATTTATATATATGTAGTTGTGAGGAAAAAAAAAGGATTACGCCGCAAAATGTGTCAGGTGTCGAGCTTCACACTCCAAAAAAACATGAAAGTAACTCAAGACTAAAAAGCACACTGCGACATTTCTCGCAAGTGTTGTTTGAGGAATGCTTAATTATCGGCTTAGAATATTACATTTTGCCCTGTCAAACCCTTTGCGTGATGGATTCTAATAGTGTACTGCCTCCTCGTGCTGATTCATGAGTCCTTATGGGTTTTGGATGTGACCGCCACAAAACATCAAATGCCAAGTTAATTCTGCTCTGTTATTATATATTGCTCTTTTATATTAGTTGCATGACAGTCATCCGTAAAATTAGACTATCCATAATTTGCTTACTTTGTTATTATGTTATGTGATTTAATAAGTATTAATCAAAACTACCAATGCAATGGGATGTTGTATATTAACTCATGTATATCATTTAAAAATTAACAATCTATTATCTGCTCTATCTGACATCATAGTTGTATTTATTTATTTGTTTGTTTGTTTTCCCTGTAGCTGTGAGAAATTCCAAGAGGGATTTCTTCCCGCAGAATAAAGGGGTCCCGCTGATTGATGTTGTCAGCTCTCAATTTAAGCTAATAAATGTTTTGTGAAGACGGCAAAGTGCAGCCCTCCTGCACAAATTTCTGTTTTTAAATGTAAAAAGCTCTTGATAGGCTTTCTTTGGAGAGTTACAAGAGCACACCATTATATTTTGGGGGATAAGTTGCTTTTGAAAAGTCCCAGGACTAGTGAAAAATTTAGCAGTGTTTGAGATTAATAATTAGTAAGGTAGACACGGCAGACCAGAGGTATTCAGAATCACGAAGTCTCAGTTTGGATAAGTGTGTTTTGTTGAATAATTAATTTCCAACACAACAACATAATAATAATAATAATAATAATAATAATAATAATAATAAGAAGAAGAAGAAGAAGAAGAAGAAGAAGAAGAAACTCTTTAGCTGAGTAACCACTTTTGTGTATTTTTACATATTACTCCTTAATCATGTGAAAGTGGTACATTGCAAATCTAATTCCATAAACACTTAAAGGTATAAGAATAAATTACTAATGGTGGTGTAAGGGGACAATATTAAGGAATTTTTAATATGCAGAATTATAATGGGAATAAATACATTGTCTTATAGTTTAAATTGAGTAATGTCTTAATCCTGCACAGAATATTTAGTAGATAAATTATTTAAGTAGTAAGTGGTTAGATTTTTTTATATAAAATAATAATAGTTCATGTATCACAGAAAGAAAACACCCACTCTATTTATTTTATACTGTAGCGTTTTCCACTCTTTGCTACGGGATGCACCATTGCACTTAAAACAAGAAATAATGAGAGAGAATCAGGGGTCCTGTAACAGATTTATTTCTGAACAGAGGGGAACCACACTTAATTTATTCCCAGTCTGTGCCTAGTCTCTCACGCGGGAACCCGGGCACCCCTATATAACTCTATGCCCCTTGTGAACAGCTTCCCCAATCACGGTACCACCCTTGTTCCCACGCGAGGGTTAACCTGTCTGAATAATTCCTCAGACTAAAACAGATCCCCAAAGCATCTGCACCCCCCCCCCCATACTGATAGACACACACATACGGCAGACCCAGATTGCTACAGTATAATTATTTCAGTTCGAACACATTATAGGATAAAGTAGCATCAACATTTTGTGTCTTGCTCAGTACATTTGCATTTGTCTGTTAAAATAGTAATTCTCAATGCTCTGTAACAGGGGTAAATGGGGTAAACTGGATGTTGTTGAGTAGATGGGGAACGATAAGAAGAAGAGGTAGACTGATAGCACAGTGCCACAGATATCTAGTTTGCCTTTTATCTGCCCTGGCTGCCGATGCTGGTAGGAAGGAACATCTTGACAGCACTGAGTACTTTCTGTGTGAGCCAATAGATGACTCACTCTGACCATCTCTGCTTTGACTAGCCTCTAGCCATGTACTACTTATATTGATACCCACAAGTGTTGTATGGAATCACTGGTGTTTGCCAATGAGAGGAAGAAAAGGACTCTAACAAGGCATGAGAAGCTTTCACTTTTAGCCCGGGCCGGAGCTGCAGATCCATCAGTTTGAATGATGTTAACCTTCGACATGAATGTAGGTGCCCATCCCCGCACGCTAAATAAAACTTGAGACGCCGGCTTTGTTCCATCCATAGGTGTTCGCTCCAAGGAAGAAAGGAAATGAGTTTCACTGCCAAGAAAAGATCATTTTAAATGGCACTTTATCAATCAAATAAATGGCTTTTCGACTACAGAATTCCATTGGACCACCGAAGGTTCATTAAATCCACATTCTTCAGTATAGATCCACAGCTGTGTCGGCAAGAAACCCATTCATCATTTAAACACTCAATTATACATGCATTAATCTCCGCACGCACGTCCATTTCGGCGCAGTAATAAAAATTTACATGTTAATCTCTTTCGCGAACGTTTCGGGAGATGATTCATCTGGGGTTATTGACTGGCGACTAAAGTCCAGCAATCTATTCCCCTTCCCATTCAGATAGAAGAGTGCCATTCTGCGCTTACAGACTTATCTTTTCATAGGATTCTGAACTCCCCGTGTGGGATTCTCGCTGGGTGGCAATTCGTAATGGCGTGCGATAAGGAGACTAAAAGGACTAAGTTAATTAAAAGGAAAGGCCAGTCAATGTGGAGGAGTTTTGTCCTAGGAAATAAGAACGAGGTTCTTTCAACTTGCGGTGTGTCCTTTCAGAAAGTCTGAACAGTGCACTTTTGGTTTGCCTGGTTTGTATGTAAAAGGTTTCCATGTTGTTGTTTTCTTAGTGTTTATTCAAAACCACCCATCACAGTTCTTATCCCTGATATGTGTCAGTATACTTAAATTCCTTTGTAAGCTGCCACATACGGTAAGGTATAAGGTACCATATATACAATTCCAAATGCTAATTCTCGGACTGATTTTCTTTTGCTTTCTTATCCGGTTGCCGGTCACAAAGAATCTGACATGCTGTTATTCATGTTTTCTTCTTTTGAGGGCGATGGTATCTTCAGATGTACAAAGAAAAAATAGCACAATACACTCTCAAATAAGTGAACCCTCAGTCAAGAAATGAATAACAATTCAGTTCGAGACATGGTGGGGATGACTTCTGCACAATATACAATTTGTATTACTTCTTTCTCAAGGTAAATTGCACGGGTATGAATGTAATCCTAAACCATTTGTGTCAGATTCTATAGTTGGCCAGCCACAAACTGCATTACAAATACAATATGGAAACTGACAATTAAAAATCCAGTTTTGTCCCTATAACTGATCTCAATATATATGAGGATATGCAGTTCATTAAGGGGACACAAAATGGCGGACGTCTCAACCTGCCATTGGATTTCTAAATAGTCTTCACGCCAAGTAACCGTAAAATATTTTCCCAAACTGGACACCCAGTTCACAGAGTTTGGATGATCTAACTGATTTGAACAGCTTCCCACCTCCAGCCTTCAGAGTTTGTAAAAGCATGAACTTGGCTTAAAAGATTACTACTATCACTCAAGGCATATATTTGGATTCTGGCATTTTTTCTTTTTTTTTTTCTTTCAGCATACATGATACTTACACGGCCTTCCTTTCACCCTTTCGCTCATTCTTTATTTCCCTCTGACTTGCCTTGCATGCTGAGCAGTGGGAGAGTGCAGGAGGGGGTTGGAGCAGGCAGACATTAGGCTGGTAAATTGAAAACAGCAGACCTCAAGGTTAGAGCACATCAATCCTCTGAGATTGGATGCTGGGGAAGTGAAGAGCAGAAATTAAAGCAGAAGACGCACAGCTGTTGAAGAGTGAGAGAGCCAGAGAGAGAGAGCGTGAGAGAGAGAAAGTGTGTGAGGGAGAGAAAGAGAGAGAGTGTGTGAGGGAGAGAGAGAGAGAGAGAGGAGAGAACAACCTACTGAGAGACTCTCTCACTGACTGCACGTTGCTGGTAGGATTACACTGACAGCAATGGTACCTTAGTTTCCCGGGTGTTGTTGTATTCCTCTGAAATGGACAGCCGGATGGCAATTCATCTTTGGGAGAGCTGTGCATCACCATAATGAGGTAGGCAGCAGACAGGAGCGGGAGGAAAGGTTTAGGTCAGGCTTATTGAAATCTTAATGTAGTGTTTGGTGAATGTTTGTCAGGTTAGAATATTGTTTAGGTGCATCTTAAAATGTAATATTTTCCAGTTATTCAGCAGATGTGTAGGGAATCTGTACTAGAGTCCACAAACTTTCTGTTTTGGAAACTGGGAATACACTGGTTTAGCTGTCCAGGTGTTTGTAGCTTTGCTCTGCTGGGCTCCACTGTATTGTATACGGGACAGGAAGCTACCCTGCCATGAAATCGCTTGAGTGATGTTGATATAACATGTATTTTTCAAGGGAATATGCGAGTCGGCATGTCGAGCTTTGACTGTAACACAGCGTCCCTTGCCACTGTAGGGGCTGAAGGGCGAGAGGAGAAAAGAGAAGATGTGTTTTTGTTCGTTTGTGTGCATGTTTTTGTTTTGAAAGCCGAGGCGCTGTGGCTAGTGTGGGTGATATTATATCTCAAAACTCCCGGATGGTTGTTTTTTATTGTATTACAACTGTTAAACTGCTGCAGAAAAACATTACAGTATAAAGGAAATAAAATGATGCATCTTATCGTATAAACTGAAGTCAGGTCTGTTGGAAAGTTTGTTTTGCCAGTGATATTTTTTTTCCCATCCATGGGAAAGAACATGTACACTTGTGCCAGGGGTTGACTTTATTTCCACACCACTGCGATAAGGCTGTTTCATGAGATCTATGTATGTAGGAGCCAGCTATGTATTTTTAATGTAACATATTATATATGGGTTTTTGTTTTTAACAGCTAAGTGGTACTGCTAGATTTAAATGTCTCCCAGATATTTTATGATTTTTGACTTGTGCGTTTGTATCCCATATTACATGTTTGTTTTACTTTTTCCAAATGCACAATTGCCTTTTTTGTTTTATAACATCATATTATTATTATTATTATTATTATTATTATTATTATTATTATTATTATTATCATCATCATTCACAGATTTGCTTAAATTAATGCTGTCCAAATATATGTAAGATTTATTTATTATTTAAATCATTGTAATCTGGATAAAATTGCTTTATGGGAAATCTCACAGGCTCGTCTAGGAAACTAATGAAATGAAAGCTACATTTTAAAAATCAGCACTAACCAGGGGTAAGAAATGATCTGTGACAGTAAATATTTACAGTGTTATTACATACTCACATTAAGTGCTTAATGTCTGCCTTCTGCATGCACTGCAAGCAAAGCACTTTTCATTTTATTAAGAATGTAAATTACTGTTTTGTGTTTCTCTTCACAGAAACCAGCGTTCAGAGAGTTGTTTTTCATTTTGAGGAAGAAAATAACTGTCATTCTAGTTAGGATTTTAATTTGTTTTTTTGGGGGGACATATAAAACAAAAGAGTAGATTCACAATACCAGCAGCTTTCACATCATGAGACTTTGGACTTTACAACAGATGGGGTAATTGCTGAATTATACAATAACAAATATCAGTCTGAATCATTTTCAGACATATGCACTTCGTTTTGTGTCGTGATGCAAGGTATGGGAAAGCCTGGAAAGTGAAATTGTATAATAATAAATGTCTGTGTTATTTTGGAATGAGCTGCTGGTGGGGGGTGTATTAATTGGCTGCTTCAGATTAAATAAATGTAAAACACTCGTATTAGTGGCATTTAGCATTTAATAAGACCATAACCAGCTGACTGTGTCGTGCAGGCTCATTCGGCTGTGTTTTGTTTTTCTCCCTCATCTTTTGTAAATGTACACAGCGGGGTCTCTTGTTACTCACCAGTAGCTTTATGTAGATTATGCAGAAATATACAAAAAAACGGAAGGATTTTGTCTGCTTAGAGCCCTGTTGTGTAAAAATAACTGTTAAATAAATGGCACCCCTGTTTTGCAATTTAAATTAATTATTTGACAAAGGTTGGAGAAGGGTGGGATTTTATTTGCTCTGACTTTAACCCATAGGAGAAAGAAAAGCTGTTGGACTCTTATTAAATCATGGCTGGCATTTAGACTGCTATGAGATGAATCCCTGTTATAGATTTTCATATGACATTTATAAACTATATAAATTATTCATGGGGATCAGTATTTTTCTGTTTAATGGGTTGTACAATTTTAATTCTATGCACAGATGTAGATAAATATAGAGATAAATATTTGGGGGAATTTATAAATTGGAAATTGTACAATGCAATTTTAAAAGTAGTAAATGTACCATGAGATCTCGGCTGGGCAGGTCTTAACAAAAGCACGATTGTTGGTCAATTCAATTCCTTCCTCAGTTTTTGCAGAATTTCAGTATATTGGGGACATTGAAACGTTACGAGTTTGAAGTTCATTTGACTGCATTGTAAATATATGAATTTCCTGGAGTGCTTATCTACATGCTTTGCTTTTCTCAGCACTGTCTCACAGTTGAGCACATGCCACTCACACAGTAGGCATCGAAGTTCTGCGAAAATCTTGCAAACTGCAGTGACACGTAACAGATCGGTACAAACTTTGATTGCAGAACTTCAGTGGGAGAGAGATGAACAGAATTTAAGTGGAGAGACATTTTTTTATTTCATAACTGTAGTTAAAGGTGCAAATAACAATTTGGGTGACATCTTATTTTGACGTAGTTTGCCGCGATGGGTTTGACAAAGCACTGTCAACAGGCTCCACTTCTTTTGGTATGACTTGAAAGTGATGATTGAGCATTAGAAGAAGGAGTGAGACAGCCTGCATCACAGCAGCAGAAACCAGCTTTAATTTTACTGTCATGAGTGCCCTGTAGTGAATCGTTCAAACATCTACATTCATGCTCCGCTCACAGAACTGACATAGCCTATTAATTACAGCATTATTTCCAGCCCAATTCAACGTGCACTGAAACCTATTGCTGGTTTCGCTTCTGGGGCATAAATCCCAGAGACAAACATACTACAGAGTGAATGTGAAATTGTGAAATGTATATAAACCTTTGATTCTGTGTTAAAATAATGTTTAGGTGCTCTCCTCCAATTTAAATATAAATGGAAGTTTCAGAAAGCCCAGCAAAAGTTCTCCCAGGAGTAACGGATGTTATGATCAGGTTATGATCAATGAAGCATGATGAAGCCAAGGCACAGAGATTGAACTGGGATTCTTTGATGTGTGACTATAAAGACTGCAAAACTTCAATGGCCTTATCTCTCCCTTACATCAGCAAGGCATGACTAAGAAAACGACTATATGCGATTCAACTTAGTCTCGATTTTCTGGGCTGGAAATAGATTTGCAAATGTTGTCAATCAGTTGTATCTATCAAATCAGTTCTGTATTGCTGTTGTTAAATAAATGTTGACCTTGTAAATTAAGCCTGTTAAAGTGAACATTGAAAGCCTAGCCTTTGGCCAACATGTATACAATTAAGATGGACTGAATCCTGTCAAGTAATGTTGAGAATAGCGGCTTAACTGTGAGGGAGAGAGAGAACAATCTGACCTCCAGTACCTTGTTGAAATTCATACTTAGTATAAGCAGATTTAGCCGGGCTCTTGTTAGTATGTATGCTGTGTCCTCAGCTGCAGGAATTAATCAGATTTTTATGCATGCTGTACTAAGTGTCAATTAAATTAAAGCCTTTAACACTCTCCTCCGTCTGATTACACTGTGCACATATTGAGTATGATGAGTTTTGCCGATTCAGTCCAATAATTAGGGCCATTGCATGAGTTGCTGTGATAAAACCCAACTGTGAGGGCACAATGGCCATAGTTCAGATCCAAACCTATAATGCTTTGGATTGTGATCTTCAGTGAGCATTATACATCATTTACCCATTCCTTCTAAAAGAAACAAAAGGAGGACACTTCTCCTGAGTATACAAGATGAAAATCTAAACTTTTTTTTTTTCTTTCTTTCTCTTCATACTGCTGTTCACCTTGAAGTCCATCCTATTAATCCTGAATGCTGTGTCTAAGGTGGGCTCTAAAGGACACAGACCACTCAATTTATAATAAGTAAATAAGAAACAACAAGGACAAGTGAAAATAACACTTGCTGAGCATGACTGGAGTATGAGATAAGTTCATGTTTCTCCACAGTTCCACTAACTGGTGTTTTATGATTATGTTCTGTAATCGAGTTTTTTTATTGTTTATGAACTCTTAACTTTGCAGTGGCTTCCTCAGCTATGACAATGCTTAAATGTAGACAGGCAATTTCCAAAGCTTTCATTACCCACCCACTCCCCACCCCCTTTCTCATAATTATTATATTTTCTCTCCATATCCCTTGCCTCTCCTTAATTCTTGTTCATTATGGTGAAATACAGCGATCGTCTCCCATTAGCACCTCACTAGTTACCCATATGTTTATTGTCAGATGATGATTAGATGCCGGAGTGAAAAGGATCCTGTGCTAATGCATTATTAATGGATAATAAATGATTGGTATGCATTAAATGGCTCATTTTTATGGAACCTTTTCTTTGAAATCGTCGCTGTAGGGCTGCATCTGTCACAACTACGCCTGGATGGTAAGAGTGCCCGAGAGCTGGTCTCACTTTTAAAGCAACATTTTAAGTTAAATAACAGCTCACTCCTGTGCTGAATATTAAGTCCAATTAATTATTTCTTCTTCTCCTTCTCCTCCTCCTCAACCAATAGTGTAGTCTCTTGCAATGACTCTTACATAAAGGGTAAGACAAAAGTGATAATACTATTTAGTTATCCTATGTATTGTAATATTACTACTACTGCCTTCACTACCTTTACAATAACTACTACTAATAATAATAAAAATAATAATAATAATCAATACATTATAATAACGTATCTGTTAATATGAATGACTGAAAACCAACTTTGAACATCCTAAGCTGACACACTGGTCAGAGGGAGTACTTACTGCAGTATGAGTGTAAAACAGATACACTCTGTGTAACTGTGTAAACTGCAATGGTGTCGGGCCTTGAGGTCAGGGAATCATTCTTTAAGGATAAGAAAGTTCTTCTCTAGAAAAAGTGAGATGCTTCATTGATGTGAAAAGCCTAAGAGAGTTCATTAACACCGGGATAAGACATGTAAATCGCAAATGGGTGCGTTTCCCAACCGCCTGAATGCAAATTTGCGATCCATGTTAATTCTGCAACGTGTTGCCGGGAAACCGCAAGATTGCAGGGCGGTGAGGCAGCTGCTTTCTGGCTCAGGTGTTTTCCCGTCTGCCTCCAGGTGTTATCCTGCAGTCACGCTGTACTCCCCGTAGATTAGCTTCAGAATTTAAGCACTGCTGAACCCTGCATAGATAGCATGCCAATAAAAATGTAAAACGATGGGACTGGGGTGGGGATCAATGCATTCAAATTGCGTTTATATTCTGGAAAGTTATTTTATATGCTCATGATAAGGGATCGAAAATGGGTGAGAGAAATGGAATTAATTTGCAGGTTGATATTAGATGACAGTACCTGAGCAGTATCAATTCTTCTAGTTTATAACCACTTGTAGTCATCACTTATGTTTTTTTGTGTGTGTGTTTTTATAGCATCCAGTTCATCAAAAGCAAAATGGTGTTGTAAAATGTACTGCTTGTTTTCACACAGCCTAAGAAACAAAACATGGCTGTGTTTATGTGCTAAAAGAGACTTGTTTCTTGCTGTATTTCAGGATATCTGAGAGCAGTGAAGAAGGAGCCCTGCAGCGAAAGTGAACACTCATCTCAGTGAGATGGCAGCGTGGGGGCTGTGGGCCGGGCTGCTGGTCCTGCTGGCATCCCTGTCTCTGGTTGATGGCTCCGTCTTCCTGTCCAACCAGCGCCTGAAGGGACGTTTCCAGAGAGACCGCCGAAACATCCGCCCTAACATCATCCTCATCCTCACCGATGATCAGGACATTGAGCTGGGTGAGTCTCCACCGATGGTGGCAGTACAGTACAGTATGGTACTAAAGTAGGATATTTTTTAAATACCATTTTGAACCCTTTTCATATCGGGCCTACTTAGAGGTTTGTGGAGGTATGGTAGTGATATACAGTAGTGATATACAACTCCGAAGACAGACTAATCATGTGTTTGGTGCTCAAAGCATTCGTTCTATTTCATGTCAGATTCCAAGTTTCAACTAATCCCGGTTGACTGTAGGTCACAGAAGTAGAATATCTGCTTATTTGCCAAGCTTGCTGCAGACCCAGCACAATGAGAACATGTCATCAGCATGGTACACAGAGGACACCTGTGGAATGAGCAGTTTACTCCCAGAATTGCTCCAAACAGTATGTAAGCGCTGTAAGGATTGCATTGCCGCTAATGGGCATCTCACACACACAGATTTTTGAAAGGCAATGCAATAGAGAAGAATGTCTCTACTGTGATTCACTGTCCAAGTAACCTAATGTTAATTTGAAGCAATTACGGCCATGTGTTATTAAAGCCTGCGCGTGGGCCTTAAAAAAGGAATCACTTTAAACCGAATGAATTTCAGAATATAGCTGCAGCATCTCAAGTTTCAAATGAAAGACCAACCACATTAGGTCTGAGCATCAGAGGGTCTTTCATCTCTCACTCAGAGCGGTACTGGAGGCTGTGCCGCAGCACTCACAACATACTAGGTCTGACTCTTTTATCGTCAAGTTGCACTGTGTTGTAGATTCATTTAGACTAGGACTGAAAGACTAGATTATTGATGCCTTACTGCTCTTGCAATGCAAAACATAATTAAAAACGTCAATTGCCAAATTTGCTGATGAGTTTCATGTTAATATATGTACTTTGTACCACAGTAATTTGTGCTGTGAGAATATTGTCAATGGACACAAAATACCTATTAAAGTGACAATGGATTTGATTTCAACTATCCTCCTTTTCTCAGCTTTTTTCTATTTTTGGACATATTCAATAAAGTATGGAATTTCGGTACAATATTTTTTTCCTGTTTGGATTTTGAGAAACATTTTGTACCATTGGTCTCAACACAGACTCCCGCTGTTTGTATACTCAGGAGAAGTGTCCTCCTTTTATTTCTTTTGGAAAGTTTCTGCAAGTCCAACAGTCTCACCCTAAAAAGGAATGTTGCATAAAAATGACAGCTGTCTGTCTGTGACCGTAGCACTACGAACTACTGAGTGTGACACGGGTCCTGGTAGTGCTGTCTTTGAAATGTTAAATAAAATAACAACTGAATTTATATCTGGTCTGAAAAAAGGCCTCTGTTAAGCAAAATACTTATTGACTATGTTGGTGCCATTTAGAAAGATGAAGTTAACCCCGCAGTGTAACACAGATCAGCCCCAACGGTAATGATATTCAAACCTTGTAGGAGACGGAGGAGCTGCATGACTGTAGGGCTGCAAAAACAGTGGGCAGTGGAAAATAGAGATGTAATAAACACACGATGAAAGAGCTGTGCAGGAACATTGCTTTTGTAAGGTGAACTTGAAATTGTAATTGTAATGTGTTTAGTTTGCCAGAGATCTCAATTTAAATTTAAATTTAAAATGTAAAGATTGAATTCCTTTCACAAGAGACGGGTCAAGGTAGAGTCTCACATCTGTCAAAGTTAAAGACAGAGCAGGCCTATGTATTTCTTGAAGTCCTTGCTGTTTTAATGCATCTGCTTATATGCAAGAAATATGAGAAATCCCATGTGATGGGGCAATAGTTTTATTAAGGAGAAACTCATTGGAAATATAGAACATTTACACCTTCAGTAATGTACACAAATTCTGCATCTGTTGAAAAATACCATATAGAACATAAAGAGATGTACAAAGAATTGATGATTTTATAATTCACCTAAACAAAGAAAAAATAATAAAATAAATTAAACATGGATGTAAACATACATATACCCATGTCATAGCATATTTTAAATCACATCATTTATTAATAGTTGCAGAATGTCTTGGGAACTTCCTTAATGTTGGTTTTAGAAGAATTACAAGTAAGATTACTTTTTTTTTTATCTGCTGAAAACTGATTTCAGGTCCAAGGTAGTTGGTACACGAATGACATCATGCCCAACAGTCAATTGGAGTGGAAAAACAAACTTTCAAAGCCATAGAACTATTAAGTAACAATTGAGATAGCCTTGGCTTGTGTTCAGTTCATTACCAGACGCATCCTAGTCTGGCACAGAATTTGGACAGCTTTTAATCTCTTGTTTCTGATGTAGCTGTAAAATATTCATGCTTCGCACGCTGGATCGCTCAGCATCCTAACCTCCTAAATTTATCCCCACAAACAATATGTTTGCCAAGATTTGTCTTGTATGAGTTATTTGAGGAAAAAAGATTACCTTTGCCACCGAAAATATTCTTTATTCCCTAATATTAAACCTTCGTATTATCTATAAATATCTGAATTCCTCAACTCTGATTGTACTGAAGTGTTGCACTATTATCATACTTGACAGATGGAGTTTGTCCTTCAACAGTCACCAGTGAACAAACCCTTGAAGGCTATGCATTTTTAGACAAGCATCTGTTTCCTTTAACCACTAGGCAGGGGAAGGGCGTCATAGAAATTATTTCAAATTGGCAGCACATTTTAGACCGATTTTTTTTTCCCGTAAGATATCTGTGTATGTGTGTGTTTGTTTCTGAACTGGACAGACTTTTAATAAGAAATCTCATTCTGATCCCCATTTTCAAAGCAATACCATAGTTTTGTAAACAAAGTATTATAATATTGTAAAGGGAACCCATTCCAATCACAGAGAACTAGGGCAAATGTATGAATATAAACTTATTTTTGCCATGCACATCAAAATTACACGTAGACTTAAACTGATTCGTTCTCATTGTGAACAAACCTAAAGTTTATAGTTCTCAGTCCTGTTTCCCATTTGATATGCAATATTGGCTAGTTATATACTGGAATACAGTCATATTCACTTACACACACTCAAGACAATTTTATGAGTAATTTGCATTACATTAAATATCTGTATAAAATGTAAAATATAAAGTGGTGTTTAAGGCAGTTAGTTTTGAATTGCTCTTTGAGGACTCTTGATTTCAGAAGAACTACATATATCAGACACCTTTTCTCAGCATGACTTGACAATTAGCATACTGTGTGAAATACAATTTACATTAAATTGAACATGCCTTGTTTACACCCACATGAGCATCTGAGATGGAATTTTAAATGCACGCAAAAAAAAAAAAAAATCCTATTTACTTGTTCGAGGCCTGAGAGCTCTGTGAACATCTATTCTGAACGCAGACTCGCTCGCAACCTTTGTCTCGCTTTCAGTGCACATACTGCAGAATATGGGAAAAGGTCAAGTGCAGCGCTGTATCTGCAACAGCCAACTCCACATTGCCTTTCCCACTCTTGTTATTAAGTTTGTCATTTTATGTGAAACCAGATGGGATGGCATTTTGAACCACACAATCCCCAGCAGGCTGTGGGCGTACACTCAGCTGAAATGAAAGAACCTTTTCCTGCAATGGGAAACAAAACACTGTATTATTCAGGCTAACCCGGGTTAAAAAAATAAATGAAACCAACAAAAAAGCAAAAACAAACCCTGATTGAGATGTTTCACGAGACAAGCACAGATTTTGTTTGATTGTTTTTGATGTCACAAAATCAGACCACAGCCATTTTTCAACACATGATTCATATAATCATTTGTTGTACCACAACACATTTTTCCAAATGAGAACTGAAAATGCCATGCCCAGAAAAAGAATTGCTCATTCGTATCACGTTGACTTGTTGCTGGTGCACACATCTTGTTTTCAAGTGATTGGAGAGCCACCATGCTCTACTAAATGAATTAATTAATTTGTGCATCAGACCAGTTCATTTTATTTTTCAGCTGCCTTTCTAGAAGATTTAAAGCTGGTATGCAGCACTGCAACACTGGACTGAATTGATAGGCAACATTTTAAAAAACATTATTTATTATTTTTATATAGACCTGAAATTGAAATAATCCAACTCCCGATCCTGTTAGGAATGCTGAAACCCCAGATGAGTTTAATAATCAATCTCCTGCATTGTGTTTTGCATACAACTGCTTCTGTAAATTTGATTGTTGCATTTTAATTTGGCTCTGGAGTGTGTTGGCATGAACCCCCCTTTATTTTCTTTGCTCGTGGTAATAGTTGTGGTCAGCACTTCAAACCAGAATATCCAAAGACAAGAAAGATTACAAATGGGGAGCCCATTCTGCACATTTGAGTTGCTGTAGCTAATTAAACCCTGACAATTCTTGAAGGAGCTATTGGTGTTTTTTTTCAACCGTTAACCTCAGCGTCTCTCTTTCTCTCACTCTCTTTCCCCTTTGTCTGTTTGCAGGCTCCATGCAGGCCATGAACAAGACACGGCGCATCATGGAGCAGGGTGGAACCCACTTCTCCAACGCCTTCGTCACCACACCCATGTGCTGTCCCTCGCGCTCATCCATGCTAACGGGGAAGTACGTCCACAACCACAACACCTACACCAACAACGAGAACTGCTCCTCCCCTTCCTGGCAGGCGCAGCACGAGCCGCGCACCTTCGCCGTGTACCTCAACAACACTGGCTACCGCACAGGTACTCCCGGGCCGCCGCAGCCTCTCTTTCAGATACAGTCAGCAGCTGTTCATGTTCAATAAGAGAGAACCAGAGGAAAGAATGGGCGGTGAGCATCGGAAGGTTTTCTCAGCTGGAGCACAGATTGTGGAATCTGTGTCCGGCCCTGTTCTCCAGTGAACTACTTCAGCAAACTGGCATGTGCACTTTAATGCTATTGCGTGCTATTGCTGGTTCTGCTGGGGTTTTAGAGTGAGTTTTGTGTCATAAAAGATACATAATAGAATAAGGTGTTGTGGTTCTTCCACTTCTGGGAGGCCTGAGACAAATTACTGACTTTCATTGCTGGTGGTTCCGGGGTTAAGGAGATCTGGAATAGCAGATCAGTGTTTTTCTTTGTATAATCCCTGTTTATTCCTGTAGTTTTTAAAACAGTTGCCCATAAACACCAATTACATTTTTGAGCCGTTCCCAAAGGGCAAGCTGACATTTTGTATTTGCTTGTTTAACTCTCTGCAGTTATTGAAATCCAGTTTCAATCTTAATCCCCTACATTTTTTGTTGTTGCTGTTTCTCATTAAATGTGCAGTAGAATATTCCACATTTTGGTTGCTTTTTAGACTGATGAGAGGGAAAATATATAAGAAGCCTCCTCAACTCTTTTGTTCATCTTCCAAAAGAAACCAATTCACTGACACAGAGAGGTTTCCCTTTCAAGCCAACATTCTGTATCGTAATTAAATTAAAAACCTAATATTATATTGATACATGATTTCAGTGAATTTGTGTGTACTCCTTGTTCTTGCATTCTTCTTTCTTCTTTTTCATATTTTTGATCTAGTGATACCTCTAGCAATAACACTTTCTCAGTTAGATCTCTTGCCCTTCAGAAACAGCAGATGGTTATATTGTGTGACAAGTAAATGTCATGTGAGGGTGTGAACATGACATGATTGTTTTTCATGTTCGTATGAATCAAATCCCCTCAAGTCAATTAAATAAAACAAAAACTCTTATTTCTTCAGACTATATATGAGATCCTTGTTTCTAAATTAATTTCACTGAAACATCAAAACACAAGAAAGGATTTCAAATATGCCAGTAAAGGAAAGGTTTATTGTAGTGAATCGTCACAAACCATTCTACCTCTTGTGCTGCATCTGTTTCTAGAACTCATCAACCCAGGAACAAAATTTGCAATCTATTTCGAATAATTTTCATTAAGCTAAATTTTGAATTGTATTATAGTCATTTATACACTCACCTAAAGGATTATTAGGAACACCTGTTCAATTTCTCATTAATGCAATTATCTAACCAACCAATCACATGGCAGTTGCTTCAATGCATTTAGGGGTGTGGTCCTGGTCAAGACAATCTCCTGAACTCCAAACTGAATGTCTGAATGGGAAAGAAAGGTGATTTAAGCCATTTTGAGCGTGGCATGGTTGTTGGTGCCAGACGGGCCGGTCTGAGTATTTCACAATCTGCTCAGTTACTGGGATTTTCACGCACAACTATTTCTAGGGTTTACAAAGAATGGTGTGAAAAGGGAAAAACATCCAGTATGCGGCAGTCCTGTGGGCGAAAATGCCTTGTTGATGCTAGAGGTCAGAGGAGAATGGGCCGACTGATTCAAGCTGATAGAAGAGCAACTTTGACTGAAATAACCACTCGTTACAACCGAGGTATGCAGCAAAGCATTTGTGAAGCCACAACACGTACAACCTTGAGGCGGATGGGCTACAACAGCAGAAGACCCCACCGGGTACCACTCATCTCCACTACAGATAGGAAAAAGAGGCTACAATTTGCACAAGCTCACCAAAATTGGACAGTTGAAGACTGGAAAAATGTTGCCTGGTCTGATGAGTCTCGATTTCTGTTGAGACATTCAGATGGTAGAGTCAGAATTTGGCGTAAACAGAATGAGAACATGGATCCATCATGCCTTGTTACCACTGTGCAGGCTGGTGGTGGTGGTGTAATGGTGTGGGGGATGTTTTCTTGGCACACTTTAGGCCCCTTAGTGCCAATTGGGCATCGTTTAAAAGCCACGGCCTACCTGAGCATTGTTTCTGACCATGTCCATCCCTTTATGACCACCATGTACCCATCCTCTGATGGCTACTTCCAGCAGGATAATGCACCATGTCACAAAGGTCGAATCATTTCAAATTGGTTTCTTGAACATGACAATGAGTTCACTGTACTAAACTGGCCCCCACAGTCACCAGATCTCAACCCAATAGAGCATCTTTGGGATGTGGTGGAACAGGAGCTTCGTGCCCTGGATGTGCATCCCACAAATCTCCATCAACTGCAAGATGCTATCCTATCAATATGGACCAACATTTCTAAAGAATGCTTTCAGCACCTTGTTGAATCAATGCCACATAGAATTAAGGCAGTTCTGAAGGCGAAAGGGGGTCAAACACAGTATTAGTATGGTGTTCCTAATAATCCTTTAGGTGAGTGTATGTATATATCAAAGCATAAAAGCCGCATGAAGCTAACTGCATGGTACAGTTGCAAATACAAGAACTCGAATATAAAAGAAAATGAATGGAAATTAACATAATCAATTCAATTTGATTAATTTGATTAATTATCCCAGTTTATATATATTTATAATCACAGACATACATCTGCCCATAAAATGTCTCTCTTCACACACACAATTCCCATTTTCTATTCCCGAAAGGATTGAAACAAATGATAAGAAACTTATTTATTTCCCA